>NC_089220.1:177069513-177435138 GCF_963924675.1 Phocoena phocoena | reverse complement strand
TTACTGTGTGTGGGGTCTCCTTTTCACAGGCTGCAGGTTCGTAGATTCCATTGTTTTTGGTGTCTGTCCCCAGTGCCTAAGGTTGGTTCAGTGGGTTGTGTAGGCTTCCTGGTGGAGGGGACTAGTGCCTGTGTTCTGGTGGCTGAGACTGGATCTTGTCTTTCTGGTGGGTAGGTCCACGTCTGGTGGTGTGTTTTGGGGTGTCTGTGGACTTATTATGATTTTAGGCAGCCTCTCTGCTAATGGGTGGGGTTGTGTTCCTGTCTTGCTACTTGTTTGGCATAGGATGTCCAGCACTGTAGCTTGCTGGTCGTTGAGTGAAGCAGGGTGCTGGTGTTGAGATGGAGTTCTCTGGGAGATTTTCGCCTTTTGATATTATGTGGAGCTGGGAGGTCTCTTGTGGACCAGTGTCCTGAAGTTGGCTCTCCCACCTCAGAGGCACAGAACTGACTCCTGGTTGTAGCACCAAGAGCCTTTCATCCACAAGGCTCCTTAATTTGGGGTGATTCATTGTCTATTCAGGTATTCCACAGATGCAGGGTACAGCACGTTGATTGTGGAGATTTAATCCGCCGCTCCTGGGGCTGCTGGGAGAGATTTCCCTTTCTCTTCCTTGTTCGCACAGCTCCCGGGGCTCAGCTTTGGATTTGGCCCCGCCTGTGCATGTAGGTCGCTGGAGGGCGTCAGTTCTTTGCTCAGACAGGACGGGGTTAAAGGAGCCGCTGATTCGGGGGCTCTGGCTCACTCAGGCCACGGGGCGTGATGGGTACGCAGTGAGGGGCGGGCCTGCGGCGGCAGAGGCCGGCGTGGCGTTGCACCAGCCTGAGGCGCGCGGTGAGTTCTCCCGGGGAAGTTGTCCCTGGATCCCGGGACCCTGGCAGTGGCGGGCTGCACAGGCTCCCCATAAGGGTGTGTGGATGGTGACCTGTGCTCGCACACAGGCTTCTTGGCGGCGGCAGCGGCCTTAGCGTCATGCCCGTCTGTGGGGTCCGCGCTTTTAGCCGCGGCTCGCGCCCGTCTCTGGAGCTCCTTCAAGCAGCGCTCTTAATCCCCTCTCCTCGCGCACCAGGAAACAAAGAGGGAAGAAAAAGCCTCTTGCCTCTTCGGCAGGTCCAGACTTCTCCCCGGACTCCCTCCCGGCCAGCCGTGGTGCAGTAACCCCCTGCAGGCTGTGTTCACACCGCCAACCCCAGTCCTCTCCCTGCGCTCCGACCGAAGCCCGAGCCTCAGCTCCCAGCCCCGCCCACCCCGGCGGGTGAGCAGACGAGCCTCTCGGGCTGGTGAGTGCCCGTCGGCCCCTATCCTCTGTGCAGGAATCTCCCCGCTTTGCCCTCCGCACCCGTTGCTGCGCTGTCCTCCGCAGCTCCGAAGCTTCCCCCCTCTGCCACCCGCAGTCTCCGCCCACGAAGGGGCTCCTAGTGTGTGGAAACATTTCCTCCTTCACGGCTCCCTCCCACTGGTGCAGGTCCCTTCCCTATCGTTTTGTCTCTGTTTATTCTTTTTTTTTTCTTTTGCCCTACCCAGGTATGTGGGGGGTTTCTTGCCTTTTGGGAGGTCTGAGGTCTTCTGCCAGCGTTCAGTAGGTGTTCTGTAGGAGTTGTTCCACGTGTAGATGTATTTCTGGTGTATCTGTGGGCAGGAAGGTGATCTCCGCGTCTTACTCTTCCGCTATCTTCCAGTTTCTGAGAGTGTTCTTGATGGGAAGATGGTAACTTGCTCTCCGACAGTCCTCACCTACACGTGCTTGGGGTTATGGACACTTACCTGTGGTTTCTTCTTAAATCCAACTTCATTTGCTTTTTGTCCTACAGAAATTCTTCAGCATATGTGGTTTGATGATAATACTTGTCCTTGGTTAGCACTGTTATGGACTCATTCCTTTTAGTGTTTATTCCCTTTGAAATTTCCATGAGATATGGGGAAGAAAAGCTACATAACCCTTCACGTAGTTTAGTCAGTCTGCCATTAAATTGTGAGCCTGTTGCTGCCACACAGTGTTCACATAGCACTTGCGTGAACAAGCATGTCCTCCGACGTGCCACTTAGAAACCAGTATCTTTTAAGATATGTGGTATAAAAGTAATATATGCATATTAGAGAAAACTTGGAAAATGCAAAAGCATGAAAGGAAGGAAAAAAGATCCAGTCACCTCAAAACAGTGACTTTTAACAGGATTGGGAATTTTCTTGTAATCCTATTAAATAAATATTTGTAATCATAATTTGTGTATATATATTTGTATCTTTTAAATTTAGCCTTATACCGGAAGTGTCTTTTACTGTAATTGCTTGTTTTGTAATGATTGTATTATTTTTTAAACCACAATTTCCATGGTTCTAAAGTCTTATTTTAAAAATTTATGTCTTTTCATGTTCTTTAGAACATATTGTTTTATTATTTTACATGGAATTTTCTTTTAGTCCTTGAGTGGTGTTTCCTATGACCAAGGATGGCTCACCTTTTATCTTTCTGTGATGCTCTCCATTATTTTCTTTGCTGTTAACATGTTATTTCTTTTCCGTAGGCAGCTCTACCAAGGTGTTCTCTTTCATCTGTTAGTGAGTCATCTCGGTTCCCTTCTGACTTTGCCGAAATCTCAGAATGTCGGAGTGGGGTGTTCTGGCTGCTTTCTGGAAGCCTGAGGATCTGGATAAAGAGGGAAAGTGCTGTGAATACCCAATCAATCATATTTAGTGAATGAGTTTGGGTCTCTCTTCTACAATTTGACATAAAGCCCTGTAATGGATTAATTCCATCCAGGCAGTGGCATTGCCTAGGCTCTTAGACGGGATGCAGCCCTTCAGCTAAGTCACTCCCTTCACTCCCACCAGCTTGCCCCAGGAGCTGTCCGTCCTCTTCTTTGGCTTCTTCTATAAAATAATAGTTTTATTAAAATATAATTCACACGCCATAAAATCCATTCTTTTAAAGTGTACAGCTCAGTGTTTTTGGTATATTCACAGAGTTGTACAACCATCACCACTAATTTTAGAACAGTTTCATTATCTCTAAAAGAAACCCTCCCCCGTTAGCAATCCTTCCCCATTGCCCCTTCTTCCCCCACCTTCACCCTACTTTCCTGGGAACCACTCATCTACTTTCTATGGATGTGCACTTTCAGGACGTTGTATGTAGATGGGCTCATGCAGTATGTGACCTTTTGTGATTGGCTTCTTTCACTCGGCATGATGTCTTCAAGGTTCACCCATGTTTTCTGTTGCTGCTGTTTTTAACTGTGACAGGAACTCTTAATGTGAGAGCTCTCCTCTTAGCAGATTTCTACGTGTGTACTGTGGTACTGTTGTCTGCAGGCGCAGTGTGGTACAGCAGCTCTCTAGAACTTACTCGTCTTGCATAACTGAAATTTATACACGCCGATGAGCGGCTCTGCAGTTCTCCCACCCCAACCCCTGGGGCCCACTGTTCTATTATTTGCTTTTATGGATTTGACTATTTTAGACTCCTCATGTAAGTGGAATCATGTAGTATTTGTCCTTTTGTGACTGGTTTATTTAACTTAGCATGATGTCCTCAAGGTCCATCCGTGTTGTCACATATGGCAGGATTTCCTTCATTTTAAGGCTGAATAATATTCCATTGTATGTATATACCACCTTTTCTTTATCCACATTGTAGCATGTAGCATGTGGATGTACTTCATCTCTTTTTTAAAAAGATTTATTTATTTGTTTGTTTATTTATGGCTGCGTTGGGTCTTCATTGCTACGTGCGGGCTTTCTCTAGTTGTGGCGAGCAACGGCTACTCTTTGTTGTAGTGCACAGGCTTCTTATTGCAGTGGCTTCTCTTGTTGCAGAGCATGGGCTCTAGATGCATGGGCTGCAGCAGTTGTGGCTTGAAGGCTCTAGAGCACAGGCTCAGTAGTTGTGGTGCACGGGCTTAGTTGCTCCGCGGCATGTGGGAACTTCCCGGACCAGGGCTCGAACCCGTGTCCTCTGCACTGGCAGGCAGATTCTTAACTACTGTACCACCAGGGAAGTTCCATCTTTTTAAATTTCCAACTACTATTCTGTTCTATAGCTATAGCACATTTTGTTTATTCAACATCAGTTAATGGGCATTTGGGTTGTTTCCACTTTTTACCTTTTTCTAATAATGCTAGGATGTCTCAGGGGTTTTAAGAGGGGAAAATCCCAAGGATTTGGGTCCAGGAATTCTTAGACGGGGCTGTAGGAGGTTCCCCTGGGTCTCTCCACTCCATCTTCCTACTCCTGCAAGTGGACTTGCCTTGTTCTCCATTCTCCTTTGCTTTCTGTCCTGGTAAATCGTCGTTTACTGCTCTCTGCACCTCATGCTGACCGCTTGCAGTGGCTGCCATGTCTTCTCCTGGTCAAGAAAATCAAGAACAGAGAGCCAAACACTTTCCCCTGTCAGTGGCGAGATGCTGACAAAAGGCTCTTGCTTCTGCACGAGTTTGCTGCTTTTCTTGTCCACACTGCCTCTCCTCTATCCCAAGTGAGCCTCTCCCCAAACTGAGTAGGATTCACAAGAATGTTTAGGATGCCATCAGCTCTCCTTTTTCGCTTCCCCACTGTCTGGAGAGCTCGGAACTCATCCAAATGACATAATGTATTGGTCTCTCTCTTGCCCTGACTACCACTTTTCAAGTATTATTATAAGAAGCTGACCTTCTGAGTGCTGGCTTTCTCCTTCCGTTTTACCTATTTTTGCTCATTTCATTAGTCTTAAGGGGAAGGACATTTTGCAAGTTGGCTTCACTTTTTCTGGGAAAGTCTTCAGGTGATTCTCCCAAAAAATTACAAATTATTTAATTGCTAGGTAATAGTCCAGTGAGTGAATGTAACATGATTTATTAAAGAACTCCCCCTATTTTTGGACCTTAAATTTGTTTCCATTTTTGGCTATTGTAAATAATGCTTGGAGGAGCAGTCTTTGCAAAAATCTTTCTGTTTTGAGATCATTTTCTTTGGCTAAACTGCCAAATGTGTAATTATCTGACCAAAAACTAGGATAGTTTTTAAAATCCTTGGAACATCTATGCCAGATTGTGTCCCAAAAAGATTATTCTAATTTGCACTCCCACCAGCATGGGTTAAGCATGACTCTCTGATCGAATCCTTGCTTTTACTAAAACAAAGCAAATCAACAAAATGCACAGCTAACTTTTGTTAGAATTTGTAATGTTATGGGGGCTTAGAAGGAGCAGAGGTCATTGCAGTTGCCCTAAAAGGCATGGAAGTGTGACAGTGCTATTGTTATTGTTGTTTATATGTGTACTTTTAAGTTATTTATTTCAACCAAAAAAGTAGAAAGTCGTTTGTTGGATCGGTGTGAGCTAGCAAGTTTGAGTAGATTTTTCTATAATTAAGTAGATATTTTAGAATCTTGACTTCATCCGGGCCACTTTTTAACAACTTTATTGAGGTAGACATATATACTGAAACATAGCATATTGCATATTTTAAAGTGTACAATTTGATGAATTTTGACATGTATACACTCGTGAAAGCATCACCACAGACAATAATGAACATTTCCATCACCCTCGTTTTGGTTTATTTTTAATTATTTAATTTATTTATTTTTGGCTGCGTTGGGTCTTTGTTGCTGCACGCAGGCCTCCTCTAGTTGCGAAGAGCGGGGGCTACTCTTCGTTCTTTCACCGCGGTGGCTTCTCTCTCTGAGGAGCGCAGGCTCCAGGCGCATGGGCCTCAACAGCCCGCCTCGGCTCAGCAGCTGTGGCGCGCGGGCTTTGTTGCTCCGCGGCATGTGGGATCCTCCCAGACCAGGACTCGAACCCATGTCCCCTAGCATCGGCAGGCGGACTCTCAACCACTGCGCCACCAGGGAAGCCCCACCCTCGGGTTTTCTTTTGGCCCTTTGTATTCTTTCCAGATCCCTCCTGCCCTCCCATTACCCCACTGGCTTTTTGTCACTAAAGATCAGTTGGAATTTTAGAACGTTTTAAGTACATAGAATCATAGATCATCTACTCTTTTTTGTCTGGCGTTTTTTCAATCAGCATAATTATTCTCAGAGTCATCTATGTCCTGTTTCCAGTAGACCTATTCCAGAAAAGTTGCTGTGAGCGTTTGTGCTATGCAGCTTGTGTAGGACATGTGCTTTCTCTTCTCTTGGGTAAATAGCTAGGGTGGAAAGAGTCGGCCGCAGGTGGGTGTATGCTTAACTTTTAAAGGAGCTGCCAAGCTGCTGTCCAGAACGGCTGCACTGCGTCACATCCCACCAGCAAAGTATGAGTCCCCTGTCCCCTACACCCTTACCAGCACTTGGTGCAGTCAGTCTTTTGAGTCTAGAAATTCTAATTCTAATGGGTGTGTAGTGGATCTCACTGTGGTTTTAGCTTGCCAACTGGGTTACTTTGATGCTGTAATGAAGCAGAGTTATATAAGGGCTGTCCTGTCCCTTTGTAGTTTGTTGACATTGGGTAAATTATTTAATATCTCTGTGCCTTGGTTTAGGTCATCTAAAAAATAAAGATGATGAAAACTGTACTGCATACTTTAGCAGAGTTGTTATTAAAATTAGTGGGCGTAGTGAATATCAAATGCTTTGTAGACTACATAAGTATTAGATACTATGAGGATGGTTAAATGGCTGCATGATTTTCGGCAAATCACTCCAACTTATTTGACAATTACTTTCCAGCCCTATAAATTGAGGGGCTAAATAGGGTGACCTCTAAGTCTCCTTCAAGTACAAAAATGTTCTTGTCTAAAAAGTATACTGATGTTCTAATACCACATGTATGTAACACATTTATGGAAAGTACTCTTTAATGTGGAAAAAATGATAGCTAAACATTAAAAAACCATGTGTACTTTGTAATTTCTTATTATCTTAACTATGCCAGATTTTAAAATTCTACCACAGATTTCCATTCTTCTGTGTCCTATGTGGGGATAGTTAGTAATAAGTTGTTCCTTTATTTCTGTAATTAATCTGATCCAAACAGAAAGCAATTTTAGCGTTTATGCAGAAACTCATCTCTTGTATTCCAAATCTTCAAAATAATGTGATAATTTCACTAAAAATCATGCAGTCAGTTCAAAGTATTTTTGAAAAGTTTAAAAAACTGTATCTGTTTATTCAGATCAAGAGCCAGGCCAAATTTGGGGATGATAAAAGGTCTAAGAACCACATTTATTTGGATTTGTATATAAATGAAATCATTTAAAGAAATACCTAGCTGAAATTGAGAAGACCAAATGAACTGTAGTCTAAGCTATTAGGAAGATGCCAGGCTCCTTATTTTAATAATATCCTCCAAGCATCTGTTTTATTACTTAAAGTCAGGTAAACAAATAATATGAAATTTGATAGAATAGCAACTCAAACTTGACTGTCAAATTATTAAGAGATTTAAGAATATAGTGTCTTGTACCTAATTCATGTATGTCTTAATAGTTGACTCAAATACATGTTTATTCCCTGATAATTTCAGTGTCTTCACTGATGTATTATGATACAGTTTAATTGTGTGCTTGGAAATATACTCAACAGTATCATTTTTTCTTCACATTTCCTTGAATGCATTATAATTTATCCATATTTCATAGGGTTTAACAGTCATATTTAGACAGATGATGGATAATAGAAAGAAGGAGCCGAGTCCTTCCTTCCTATTCTCTGGTATTTAACAAAATTACAACCATTGGTCTCTATTTCTGTTTAAAAATTCTATCTTTCCAACATTTTTTTTCATTTTTATTTGTTTACTTATTTATTTTTGGCCGCATTGGGTCTTTGTTGCTGTGTGCGGGCTTTCTCTACTTGCTGTGAGCGAGGGCTACTCTTCGTTGCGGTGCACGGGCTTCTCATTGCGGTGGCTTCTCTTGTTGCTGAGCACGGGCTCTAGGAATGCAGGCTTCAGTAGTTGTGGCATGTGGGCTTCAGTAGTTGTGGCTCATGAGCTCCAGAACGCAGGCTCAGTAGTTGTGGCACACGGGCTTAGTTGCTCCGTGGCATGTGGGATCTTCCCAGACCAGGGCTCGAACCCGTGTCCCCTGCATTGATTGGCAGGCGGATTCTTAACCGCTGTGCCACCAGGGAAGTCCCCAACATTTTTCAATTGAATATGTTTGACATGTAACATTGTGTACATTTAAGGTGTACAATTTGTTGCTTTGATACATTTGTATAATGTAATATGATTGCCATTGTAGTGGTATTTATCACATTACATAATTATAATACAATATTGTTGTCTATATTTATTATACTGTACGTAGATCTCTGTGGCTTATTTACTGCTCATTGCAGGTTCGTACCCTTAAACAATATCAATCTTATCCCCCCACCCCCATCCCCTGGTAACTGCCATTTTACTCTCTGATTTTTACGAGTTTGACAGTTTTAGATTCTGTGTATAAGATTAATCATCCTACAGTACTTGTCTTTCTCTGTCTGACTTATCTCACTTAGCCTAATGTACTTAAAGTCCACCTGTGTTGTCACTAATGGCAGGGTATCTTCTTTCCTCATGGCTGAATAAAATCCCACTGTTTATATATACCAGATCTTTTTTTAATTTATGGGCAGTTAGGTTATTTCCATATCTTGGGTATTGTTTATAATGCTGTAGTAAACATGGGAGTGCATATATCTCTTTAAAATACTGTTTTCATTTCCTTTGGGTATATACCCAGTAGTGGAATTGCTGGATCATACGGTAGATATATTTTTAATTTTTTGAGGAACCTCCACATTTTTTCTATGGTGATTGGACCAATTTACATTCCCACCAACAGTGTATAATTGTTCCCTTTTCACCATCCTCATCAGCATCTGTTGTCTGTTGTTTTCTTGATTGTGGCCATTATAACAGGTGTGAGGTGATAGCTCATTGGTGGGTTCAACTTGAATTTCCCTGATGATTAGTGACGTTGAGCATCTTTTCATATGCCTGTTGGCCATTTTGATATCCTCTTTGGAAAAATGTCTATTTAGTTCTTCTGCCTATTCTTTAATTGGATTGTTTGGGTTTTTGTTATTAAGTTATATGAGTTCTTTATATATTTTGAATATTAACCCCTTATCTGATATATGGTTTGAAATTTTTTTCTCCTATTCCTTTTATTTTGTTAATTGTTTCTTTTGCTATGTGGGAGCTTTTGAGTTTGATTGTAGTTCAGTTTATTGATTTTTGTTCGTATTGTTTGAGCTTTTGGTGTCATTTCCAAAAAATCATTGTCAAGACCAATACTGAGGACTTTTCCCCTACATTTTCTTCTAGGAGTTTTATGACATCGGGTCTGTGTTTAAGTCTTTGCTCCATTTTGAGTTCATCTTTGTGACTGGTGTTGAGATTGGGGTCAAATTCCATTGTTCTGCATGTGTCTCTCCAGTGTTCCCAGCCTATTTATTGAAGAGACTATCCTTTCCCCATTGGGTGTTCTTTACTCCCTTGTTTAATATTAGTTAATCATGTGTGCTGAGATTTAATTCTGGGCTCTCTATTCTGTTCCATTGGTCTGTGTATCTATTTTTGTGCCAATATCATACTGTTTTTACTACTACAGCTTTGTGGTGTCATTTGAAATCAGGATTGCTTTGGCTATTCAGTTCCATGGAAATTTTAGGATTGTTTCTTCTATTTCTGTAAAGAATGCCTTTGGTATTTTTTTTGGGGGGGGCGGGGGGGCGTGTTGAATTTGTAGATGGCTTTGAGTAGTATGGACGTTTTAACGGTATTATTTCTTCTGATCCATGAGTGTGAGATGTCTTTCCATTTGTTTGTCTTCTTCAGTTTCTTTCAGTAAAGTCTTGTACTTTCCATTGTACAGAGCTTTCACTTCCTACTTTTATTCCTAAGTATTTTATCGTTTTTGATGCTATTGTTAATGGGATAGTTCTCTTTATTTCTTTTTCAGATGTTTCATCATTCATGTAAAGGAATACAACTAAGCAACTCATTTCTGTTTGTTGATTTTATATCCTGCAACTTTACTGAAATTGTTGATTAGTTCCAGCAGTTTTTTGGTTCACTCCTTGGGGCTTTCTATATATAAAATTATATCATCAGCAAATAGCAACAGTTTTACTTCTTCCTTTCTGATCTTGACGTCTTTTATTTCTTTGTCTTGCTAATTGCCCTAGTTAGGACTAACAAACATATTGGATAGGAGTGTTGAGAGAGGGCATCTTTTTCTTGTTCCTTGATCTCAGAGGAAAAGTTTTCAGTTTTCCTCCATTGAGTATAATGTTATCTGTGGGTTTATCATATATAGCCTTTATTGTGTTGAGGTATTTCCCACACTGTATTTCACCATATCATCATCTTTTTCTGGTCCCTGTCCTCCATCGCAGGGCTTGATGTTATTGGATTTGTTTTTTTCCAACAGTTGTAGAATTACAATGATGGCTCCAATTCTTTCTCCCTCCCTGTATTCACACCTTTTGTCCTCTCATTGCGAGTGGGGAGTGGGCGGAGTGACTGCCTGCCCCTTAGGGCAGGTGAATGGGCTCAGGTGAATGAGTTGGCTAATGGGTGTTAGCTGACTTGACACAAGCCAAGTCTTGAAAAGGGATTGCATCTGTGGCTTCTTCTTAGCACCTCTGCCATCACCATGAGAATATCTTTAGGCTAACCTGCTGGAGGATGTGAGAAGTGTGAGCACAGCCAAGTCACCCCGGCCGTGCCCAGTCAGCTGGATCAGCCACTGGCCGGGTGACCCTCAGCTGTGTGCACTAGTCCAGCCAAGATCAGCAGGACCACTGAGCTAATCCTTAAGTCACCCCAGATGCATGAACAGTGAACATTTCATGTTTTCTGCCAGTGAGTGTTTGTGGCTGTTTTTTATTGCAGTAGATAAGAACACATTAACTTAAGTCCCATTTCTAAGCAACTTCCCTTCATGTACATAAAAAAAATTTTTTTAACTAAGCAGAATATGAAAGGGTAGTAATCTAGAACAAAAAATATATAGGTATCTTTTGGTGAAAATTTGCACCTATGTCAGGAATCTCCTGCACCACTGATAGTGAACGAGAAAAAGTTTCAGACTCATGTTGTTTGACAGGATGGATTTACTAATACCATCAGATCTTTTATCAGGTAGTATAAAAGCTAGAGTCAGAGTCTGATGCTTTTCTGACTTAAAAAAAATCAGGTAGGTTTCTTAAAGAAAAACGGAGTTTCATTTTTAGTTCTAGGTGCAGTTAGATTATGTAGTTCTTAGGCAGTGGTTCTCAACCCTGGTTGCATATTATAAGCAATGGGGGGAGCATTCCAAAAATACCCATGCCCAGGCCCAATTCCAGGCCAACTGAGTTACCATTTCTGGGAATGAAGCCCAGGCTTATATATTGTTTAGCAGCTTTCCCAGGTTTTTGTTTTGTTTTGTTTTGTTTTGTTTTGTTTTGTTTTGCGGTACGCGGGCCTCTCACTGCCGTGGCCTCTCCCGCCGCGGAGCAACAGGCTCCGGATGCGCGGGCTCAGCGGCCATGGCCCACGGGCGCAGCCGCTCCGTGGCATGCAGGATCCTCCTGGACCGGGGCACGAACCCGCGTCCCCTGCATCGGCAGGCGGACTCCCAACCACTGCGCCACCAGGGAAGCCCTTTCCCAGGTGTTTTGATGCACAGCCTAGGCTGGCAGATGCAACCCTAACTGGAATGATTGCATTATGTAGGCGATAGTGCTAAACATTTTAGTCTGACCTCCAAAAGTAGACTTGTTAGAAAAAATTTAGCATTGGGTCACTTCTATGCTTATAAGATACAGAACAGAATGTTTTTAAGATAGGAAACATATAAACATCTAACTTGGGGCCTTTTCTCCTGACATAGGTAGGAGTTAAATATCTTGTGAATATTCCCAACATTTGTTTTACTGTAACAGTTTTGACCTGGTTTAAAGAGTACAGTACAATATTCAACAATCTCTTAACTTTCCAGAGCTTTTCACTAACATCTGCTTTTTAAGCATCTGATTCTCTGCTTCTCTCAAGAACATACTAACCAGAGCTGAAACAAAGACAAGTACAGAGCCTCTAGAAATCAAGGCCTGAAGCAAAGATCACAGGTTTGGAAAATGACAGTGATAATTTCTCCTTCCACAGCATGCTGAACTACTATTTGCATACTTTTAGTGTTAGTATTGCTTACTAGGGTAAGAATTCTAGCTCCCAGTTTAGTTAGGCCTGGGTTCAAAATCTGGTTTTATCACCGACTGATTTTGGTTTCATTAGTTTTAAAGTGGAGAGATAGTAATGGTCACTTGCTCATGAGGTTCTTAGTTGAATCAAATAACAACGTGGGAAAGTGTCCCGCCCAGTTCTCGGCACATAGTAGCACTCAGTAAACGTTGCCTATAATAATGATAGTAATTGCTTTAATTTCTGTTATAATACAAGGCAGTTGGTTCTGTTCTATTCTATTGGGCAGCTCTTAATTACATTTAGGTAATTATATATTTTCTTAGAACTTCCAATTACACTAATTTTCTTTTATGGAGTAACATGGAATAAATTTAATATCTCTTCCAACTGAGGAGCCTTCAACTGTTTGGAAGAAATGTACAATGTTTTGTACTTTGCACATTCCCTCCCCCTCTTCTACGTTCCCCCTTCCTTTGGCAGATGGCCTGCTTCAGTACGTGCAGTCTTAAGAAAAAGATAAGCCAGATGAATTTGTTTGCTCAGTCTGCCCTAACGGAGCACCACAGACGGAGTGACTTAAGCAATAGAAATTTATTTTCTAACAGTTCTGGAGGCTACAAGTCCAAGATCAAGGTGTCAGCAGGGCTGGTTTCTTCTGAGGCCTCTCTCCTTGGCTTGTAGACGGCCACCTTCATGCTCACATGGAATTCTCCCTCTATAGGTATCTCTGTCTAAATTTCCTGTTCTTATAAGGACACCAGTCTTATTGGATTAGGGCCACTCTGATGACCTCATTATAACTTAATTACCTCTTTTAAGACCCTCTCTTCATATATAGTCATCACATTCTGAGGTACTAGGAGTTAGGACTTCAACATAGGAATGGGGGAAGGGAGGGCACAATTCAGCCCATAACACCAAGCTCCAGACTCTTCTCCCAGGACTTTGAATCAAGAGCACAGCGACCAGGGAAAAACATGACAAGAGCTGATTCACTAGGGCAGAAGTGTCTTGGAGGGTCTTTGCATTAGATCCCCATGGCTGCCCTGTCTTGATTTCTGTCCTTCATGACAGATCTTTCTCTTCTTTTCTATGAGTAACCCTGATACCATTGTGATAAATTCTTTTCTTTTCCCCTTAAAGCTAGCCAGAGTCCATTGCTATTGTTTGCAATAAAATGACTATAACTGATACCTACCCCTAAGTCCGTTCCCCAAATGTGTTTTCTAGACAACGGGTGCTGGAAACCAGGCTCACCCCTTGGAGGATCCTGTTACCAGAACCAACAGGTTCCCAATTTCAGATGGAACTAAAGAAAACTCCCTAATTGAGTATGTGTGTCTGCAGATATTTCACTTTATAATTGGATTAAATTATGTATATGTTTAATATTAATATGTGCTGTGAAAATATCGGGATAAAGTGCTCAATGATTTTTTTAAAAAATTCTGTTTATCATTGAAAACCCTTATTATAGACAAATAATCTGTTTTTGTTTGTTTAGTTTACAATTGTGATCCATGATGAAGACCAGAAAAACTGAGTTAGAAGCAGTTTTGTTGGAGCACAAGTTCTGTGTGCAAAGACAGGTGTTGCTTGGGAATAAAAGGTTACCATGAAAGGTCAAAGCCATAATGCTTCATTCGCAGGGACTAGTTGGCGGCTCTGGCAGAGACTGCTAAACGTGTTTGATATCCATTTGCTCTCTTTTCTATGGTATTAGACTGTTAGCTGTGCACACGGCACCCAGAGTAAAGGTGGCATTTTCCAGCCTCTCCTGCCATAGGGGTGGCTGTATGGCTGTGCTCACCCGGATAAGAGACATGCACAAATCACATGTACAACCTCTGAGGTTTGTACCTTGCCCTTCTTTTTTCTAATTTTGAATCTGGTGGGCTCCCCTGAGTTATGCCTACAAGGGCAATACTCCAGAAGAACACTAAGCTAAGAGAGAGAAGGAGCATAGACATCTGACGATTGTATGGGACAGAGCTTTGGTACCAGCTTGAAAATTTGTGTGATGCCGAAAAAGAAGCATCTCTCTTCTTCCAGACTCTGTGTTTTCGTTTGACCTGCAACATATTTATGTCCTAAGTGTTATAGTGGCCATTAATATGCTTCCTATTCTCGATTAAGTATTGGGGTAATAAAGACCGTTTCTATGACTTCCAGTGGTTTGCTAAAGGAACATGTGTTGCAGTCTAGTTGTTTTTGTTAATAGCCTGATTCTGTCACTTCAGAGCCAAAATTAACTTAATTTTTAACGTGGGAGATAAGAGAATTTCTTAAGCAAACCAAGCTCTGGTGCAAACAGCTCTGTCACTGTGTATATGACTTTTCAAACACCAAATATTCAATCTTCTTCCATCTTTAGAGGAAAAAAATAATGACATCATATTGGGCACATTATAAAACCACATACATATGCTGTAACAGTGGGAATGCTTTCCAGAGTCAAATGCAACCAAAGAATGGAAACCATTTGCCCCTAACTCCCAAGTGGAAGCATACAACAGTCCAGCTTTTCAGTGTGTTATATTCCTTGATTTAGTCCTTGACAGAATGCTGAAAGTAGAGTCCTCAGTTGGAAATTTCTCTATAATTTCAATCCAGATATCCAGATCCATTTGTCAGAGCCAGAAAACATTTTCTGCCAGTTCTGATGAGTTGTGAGTTAGAATTTTCTTATCTGGTAGAATAAAGACGAAAAAACAAAACCATTTGGACCTGGACCCGGACCTAACACTTTAGCTATTCATTTGTGATATTGATGTGGATTTTTGGTGAAAAGATTGCAAATGTTAAAATCCCTCAACAATTACATACTTTTTTTAAAAAATCCTTATGAATCTTTTTAAAGAAAGTTACCTAAAAATGGATGGCCCCTATATACATCCAATGTTCAATTAGAGGATCTTGTATTCCAAAAGTTAAAGAAAAACTACTCAAAATCCTCTTTTTTTCCCAGAGTTTTCATTCTCAGATTCCTTAGGATACAGATTCTTAACTGGGATCCATGAGTGGATTTCAGAGTCTGTAATGTGGATAGAAATGACAGGCAAAATTTCGAGAATACAGATCCATGGCTTTCCTCAGATGTACACAAGTGTCTGTGACCTCCAAATAGGTTAAGAACCTGTAAGGTATTGAATAATAGGTACTAAATAAGAGTCTAATATAAGCCTGGCTCTATAGCGTTAGAGGATTAAAGCAGCTTAATCCTATTGGAATGACAAAAGCAGAACATCTGTTGCAAGAGTCCATGGTTTTCAAAACCTTGCTATTTTTCCTCAAGTGTACAAAATTCTGCTTGCTGTCTGTGATACTGAAGCCAGAGCCTCACAGAGGCTTAATGGAGACTATAACCCAAGATTGGGGTAAGAGTTTGATGTTTACTGCATCAGCTTCAAAGTCCAGCTGTAAATATACTATAGTTGAGAGATGGAGCAGTATAATCTTTTCAAGCTTGAAAAAACAGTGATGCATAGCCAAATACTTTGAACTGTTTGCTTGTTTAAGAAGAAATCTATTTCAAGATTTGATTACCCTAACTCAGACAACTTTTTCATCACTAAGTCCTTTCAATTCCATATCATGTGTTTCAAATTTAGTCTGCATAACTTATTTTTGTTCTACTTTTCTGTCAAAAACAATGTGGAAATCCCAGGTTATATAATTGAGGTCTTGGAGAGGCAATATACATCTAGCCAACCAAAATAAAATGAAAGCTATTATCATGAAACATGCTTAAGGAAGTCTATCCTTTGTTCGGTTAAGAGTGCCAACATCTGTGATCTTAGGGTGAAGTCAAAGGAAACTAAAATGGGTTTTCCTTAATGCAACCATGTGCAAAATCACTCTTTATCATAGCAGATGATCTGTAAAAATATTTGTGGATTTTTAAATACCCATGAGAAGAAATCAATTTAAAATATAACAAGAATGGATTGTTCTTATGATGTACGTGGAAGCTGAAGTCGTTATATTCATCTTCCTCATTTGAGTTTATTATCAGCCCTATTAGACAAGCCAAGTGAAAGACGCTTCTGCAAACCCTCTCTCTAGGGCAGACACTGAAATGTTCATTTTTTCCTCTTTCCTTGCATCAGGTTGGCCACGCAGTTCATTTGAGTTACTGCTAGAAGGGAAATGCTGCATGGCTTTGGACTAATAGAATAACTAAAATCCATAGATTTGTAAATACACATATGGGGATGTTCCAGGAAGAGGAGGTCACCCCTGTGCAGAGTTGTGAAGCTAATGATAGGAGTCGACTCGGAGATGTTTAGTTTGGCAATACCCGGGGCAATTTCGATTTCCTGGTAGCGTGGTCCAGGAAGGGAGTGAGAGACTCTTCTGATGACCACCTGATAGGATAAAGGAAACGTTCCTCTGCCGGGGCATTGGGGGCAGTACAGAAGGGCTGACCTTTACTGGACTGGCTGGTTCTGTAAAATTGCTACAACAATGTTAAATAAAGTGAACAGCCTACAGACTCTAGCTGAGACTTCATGGAAACACCCAGGGAAAGAAAGAACAGAGGGCAGTCTTCCCAGTGTGCATGGAAGAAGTAAAATGTTTCCCTGAATTCTTCTATCAATGTCAACATTTTGGATGGAAATATGCTATTAAAAAAAGATTAGCTCGGTTTGCTTAGAAAGAATTCTCCCTGCAAATAATCCTGTGTGAGTTTTTAATATGTAGGGTTTACATTGTCAGTCAGTTCTATTTGGCTGTTTTCAATATGATTTCTTTTTGAGCCATGAATTATTTAGAAGTGGGTCTTTAAATTTCTGAATATATTGATTTCTTGGCTATCTTTAGCTGTTGGTTGTACTTCTGATTTTAATGCATTGGGTTTTTTTTGTTGATAGTGCCTTAGAGTCAAGAATATGATCAATTTTTGAAGATGTTCAATATGTACTTGAAAATAATATGTATTTGCTATATTTTTGTGAGACTAGCTACATATACAGTGTACACACATACACATCAGTTACTCCAGGCTCAATTCTGTTGCTCGTATTTCCTCATTTCTCTCTAAATTTTGGTCTGCTCAGTCCACTATGATCTATAATTGGAAATTGTTAATTTCCCCCTCGCGCTTCTGCTTGCTTCTTGCTGCACATATTTTGAGGCTACGTCTTTTATTTTGGAAGATAGGGAATCAGAATAATTCTGTCTTTCTGGTGAATTTATCATTAAGTAAAGCAGCTCTTGGTCTTTAATAATGCTTTCTTGCCCTTAAGTCTGTTGAGTATATATCAGCTTTCCTTTGATCAACGTTTATCTGCTGTTGTGATCATCACTGGTTGCGTAATCAAAATCCATTTATCCCTTTTCCTTCCAATAGAAGCTCGGTTTTGCTCAGGTAGACCACCTGTTTCTCTTTCACACAGCTAAGTGTCTCAGACTGGTTGGTCTACGGGTGAGTGCATTCTGTTTTCCAGTTGGTTGGTTGTTGGGCATGAGATTCAGTGTCGGCCAAAATGAAGTGTGCTGACAGGCGGGGAGCCTCTGGGAAAGCGTCCTTCTTCTGAGTAGAGCCATGGTCTCCCCCGCCACCTGACGATTGGCTGTTCCTCGTGTCACCCCTGGATTTGCTGCAGCCGTCTTGCTACAAGCCTAAAAGCCAACACAGAGCAGAGAGAAGGAAAGAACCCAGGTCCTTCATACAAACGTTTGCATAATTTCTTGTTGAGTATCCTTCTAATTTTTATGTGTAATTTTTCTTTTAGTGCCTTATATAAACTGAACAAACTGAGTTTGCTCTGGACACAAACACAGAGGGCTTTTTTTTTAAACCTCTCATGAGGTACATTCATCCACTTACACTTAGTAGTTTATTTGCTCTTCTGTCATCTTATTTTGTGGTTTTAAACTTGTTTGCAATTCCTTTTGCTTTTTAATCTTCTGTTATATGTACTTGGTCTTATTTGCTTTTTTCCTTATATTTTTTGAAAATTCTATTTTTTTCATTCTGCGAGCAGTTGCCTTTAAAAATAAGGAAAATTCTTGATGTTCCGTGCCAGTTTAGTAAAAGCAAAACTTGATGCAGTCTAAATGTTACTAAGAATTAAATTATCATACATACAAAGAATGGGTTGTTTATAAGCAACTGAAGTGGTAATTCACCTAAAAAAAAATTTAAGATATACTGCTAGATGATAGAAGTTGTTTGGAAACTCTGCACACTTGACCTTCCGTGACTTCCTTTAGTCTGCTCCTATTCCGAATATATTTAGCAGAAATTCTGTTATGTTTCTGACATGTAAATGCCCCCTTTTCCTAGTTTCCACAGCTAGTTCAGGCTGTCTCCCATTTTTGTATTCCTTTAGTCTTATCATTGGCCCAAGTGGTGGTGTAAGAATTAGGGTTTCTGTTTTTCTAGGAAGCCTATTTTTCCCTTTAAAAACCAATGTCATGCTTTATTTATTCATTCCTTCAATCAATATTAATGACCATTTACTAAGTGCCACATATTTAAACGTAATTGGAAGGCTAGATGTTTAAGCTTAACTGTAAGATTATGTAATCTTTAAACTAAAAATCACCAAAGGGAGATACCGGAAGATAGAAGCTGCATAGACAATAAAAGCCCACGAGGGTAGCTTTGGCCAGGGATGAATAACAGAGACAGTCTCTCCTTCGTGCATTTGCTGTGTTTCAGCTGAGTGCTAAGTACCCTGTTTGGTGGGGTACTTAGTACTCAGTTGAAACACAGCAGAAGAATGTTCAAGGAAAGGAAAAGAGACTAGGAAGTCTGAAGTTACGACGCGTGACTTTTACTCAGTAACTTACCAAGGAAAAACTTCTGCCACTTCAAATGCCTTCGAAAACCAATAGCCTTAGTATCTGTGCCTCAGTTTCTTCCTCTGTAAAATGGGATAATAAATATTACCAGTCCCCCTAGGTCTAGTCTGAGGACTGAGTGAACACAGGTAAAGTGGGATAACAATGATACCACTATTCTATAATGATATCATGTATTACTTATATATTAATATACTATGTAATGATTTTTTTTGTTTCTTATGAGCACATCAAGTTTAACTTCTTGAAATTAAGAAATTGATAACAAAGTTATTTTCTACTAATCAATACAAGTTGGTCTACAGACAAATCTCAAGATGGAGCTTGATCTTACTGAAATTAAGGAGGTGACACGCTGAGATTAAATTGAGGGGTTAAATCGGTGCACTGAAACATAATCCGATGACAGAGCCTTGAAATTTGTCAGTATTTTCCTCGTTATGATGCTGGGAAAGAGAGAGCAAAAAGCATGAAACTGAAACCTCAGGGTTGGGTCAGCAGCCTGAATTTGTACACCGCGAACCACAGGGCAGTTATCGATGGGGAGAATCTCATGATCTTCGGCAGGCCTGTCACGGAAAGCGGGTTCCTCTCCCAGAAGGTGTGGGTGGTGTCTACAGCTGCAGCGTCCTCGGATTCAGGTTCCTGGACTCACATGTCTTTCTTTGCCACCTTCCCCAGAGCATTCAACACCTCTCTAGCCGCCCGTTCTCCACTTCACTGTGTGGCAGTCTCCGTGCCTGGAAAGCAGATACTGCCTACGGGCTGGCGAATCGCCCTCCTGTCCTGTCCTGAGCCCTGAGCCCAGGGGGAAGAAGGAGTGTGGCGGCCCCCGGAGCACTGCTCCTCTCTCGTCGTAGTGCACCGGGTGTAAAGCTTCTGGGGATCCATCCTAGCCCTTTGGCGTAGAACTCACAGATTTTCCTTATTTCTTTATGGACCTCGGCGAGGCGGTCAGCTTTTCAGGCAAGGATGACGCCCATGATGGCGGGCAGCGATCCATCTGGCTTGGCGTCATCCAGGGTCATTGAAATCAGAGCGTCCTCACCTTCGATGATCACACAGCCACGGTAATCCTTCTTCTTCCAAAAGGCCTCCTGTGGTGCCAGGCAACAGGCTTGCACGGAAAAATGTGAAATCCAGGGGTGGTTATTCAACCGAATGATAACACGGTCAATAATAACTTGGTTTTTACTAGTGCAGCCGATTAACTACTTTCTGATGTCTTTTATGTCTACCCTACACTGTATTATCTTTCTCACTTTTGATGTGGTCCCTACACATTTGTTCATCCTTGGTGATCTGGCTGGACATCCTTTCTTAATTCCCTAATTTGCCTTTCAGAACTTTGCATAGTTCCGTTTTGCCAATTTGGCAGGCTGTCCCCTGTCCTTCATGTCCCATACAGTTTGTTCACCTGCCAAAATTGTTTGTTTAAAGGCCATCCAGCTCTTTGGACTCCTTTCTTCCCAAGTCTTTTTTTGCCAGTGCCCTAAACTTGCTGAAATTTGCTTTCCCAGAACTGATTATTTTTTCCTCATCAGCTTCTTTCCTTTTCCTTAGGAAAGGAATTTTATGTCTTTTTTTTTTATTATTACTTTCACAGAAGTTTCAGTTCTCTTTTAGTTCTTTATGAACTCTGCCATCATTGAAAATTGAATTAGAAAGGATCTTTGCCTTCTGATGCATTTTGTAGCAATTAATTATCTCCAGTGGACTTTAGATCTATTTCACAGTTTGTGTGTGACCTATTTTCTACAGCAAGCATCAGGATCGTTAGAAACCTGTCTGATCACCACACTGGAGTATTAGGATGCATGTCCTCATGTACTTCTGTGGTGAATAAAACAAAATAAAGCAGCTGTAAATATGTATTTATACTGTTGGCTTATCTTAAAGACACTACAATAACGTCTTGAAAACTAAAAATTAAATTATCATCATAATCCCAGGAGCCAAAATAATGACTTATTCTTAACAACCCCCCACCCATTGACACACACACACACACACACACACACACACAGGCACTATTTCTACGTGTTCTTGGGAAGAAACAACCCAGAAGTTTAAGAGGTGCCCGCAAAATTCCTCTGAAGGGGAAAATGTAATTTCTGTAAAAACAATTTAAGGACTATTGATTGTGGAGAGATAGCCCTGAGGATTTGTCGTGGACGGGTTCAGAGTGAGGCACAGGGAATTAAATCACTCTCTGTCAGAGAAGGAAGAAACTGTAGTAAGTAGCCTGCTAGAGGCACGCCTGCTGTAGTGTGACTTGTAGCTCACGCCCTTGAGTGGAGACCTTTGACTTGTTCTGACCGATAGAATGCAGTGAAGGGTTGGTGGACCAGTTGTTCTTAAGGTTCAAGAAGCCTTGGGTGATTCTGCCTGTTCTCATGGAACCCAGCCCAACCTCCTTGTGAACAAGCCCAGGCTGGCCTACTGGAGGGTGAGAGACTGCATCGGGCAGATTCAAGTCAGCCCATCTGTCCCGCTGAGGCCCTAGACACACGAGAGCCCAGCCTCTAAAAACAAAGCCAGTCTGCCACTGCCAGCAGACGCCTGAGGTGCCCAGCTGAGTCCAGTCCAAATTGCTGCCCAGCAGACTCACGAGCTAAATGCATAGTTGTTTGGAACGACGGGTGTGTGTGTGTGTAAAGCAATAAAAGCTAATTGATACAGAAACATTTAAATCTCTGAAGATAGCATCACCAAGGCCAGGAGTTGGTGCTGGGAATAGGCGAGACTCTGGGAAGAGACATAGGTGGTGAGGGAGAAAGAGCCCAACAAGGCAGGTGATGTCAGTGACAGGTTTAAAATTTTTTTAATTGAAATATAGTTGATTTACAATATTGTGTTCGTTTCAGGTGTACAGCAAAGTAATTCAGTTATTTGTGTATATATATGGGTTTTTTTCAGGTTATTTTCCGTTATAGGTTATTAGAAGAGGTTGAATATAGTTCCTTGGGCTATACAGTAAATCCTTGTTGCTTAGTTATTTTATGTGCAGTAGTTTGTATCTGTTAACCCCATACTCCTTATTCATCCCTCCCCCCTTTCCCTTTGGTTTGTTTTGTCTGTGAGTTTCTGTTTTGTATAGATTCATTTGTATTATTTTTTAATTCAACATGTAAGCAAAATCATATAATACTTGTGTTTCTCTGCTGACTTACTTCACTTAGTATGATAATCTCTAGGTCCATCCATGTTGCCGCAGATGACAAGATTTCATTCTTTTTTATGCTTGAGTAATACTCCATTATATATATAATGGAATAGATACGAGACATTTTATATATATATATATAAATTTTCTTAGATTGTTCATGTGTTGATGTGCACTTGGGTTTGTTTCTGTGTCTTGGCTATTGTAAATAGCGCTGCTATGAACATTGGGGTGCATGTGTTTTTTCAAATGATAGAGTTTTCTCCGGATACATGCCCAGGAGTGGGAGGTTCCTGATGGAGACAATGGCTAGGAGACAGCGCTGAGGCTGCTCTCACAGACTGAGGCTTTCTTTGTGCTGCCCTAACCCCAGAATCTTCCGCAAATGGCTCCCACTCATACTTGTCTTGGATGGGTGGCATTTTCCAGAAATCAGAGAAAAGGAGTTGTGTTACATATCTGCGCTCACAAGGGCAGGAAGGGAGGAAGGGGAGCAGTTGCCAGAGGTGAGGCTGGGAAGAACCGAACACTGACAGGAAGCAAGCAATGACCAGAACCGTGAGGTGACTTGGAAGAACGTGTCCTGCTCAGGAATTCCTGGAAATACTCAGTGTTGAGTTTGTCACTCTCTAGAGGTTCAAGCCAGTCTTGTCTAAATCTTAGTGGGTAAAATCACCCTCACAAACCAGAGGACTTTCAGCCACTAGGAGCTGGTGTCGGGTTATACAGAGTTTCCCCGTCGTACATAATGTTTTGTGTTTCATTCATTTTGAAACTGTGTGGCGTATAAGTTCAGCTCTAGAATCATTAAGAAGTAGTTTTCATCGCATCATTGCTAACTTGCTTTGAATACATCAGGAATCAAAGGAAAAATTTCTCACCAAGTAATGTGAAAAGCCAGACAACAGCAAAGCAAGTGTGAAGTCAAAACTGAATTCTTGTATGTACTTGAAGGGAAGGGAGCGACGCGGGCAAGATGTGGAAGCAGGGCCGTCCGGCATGTGGGGTAAGAGAAACAGTTTAGCTTGGCCGATTATAGTGGGTGAGATTCTGAAATGCCGTACAATGTCTCTTTCCTCCTTAGTAGTTCCAGAGCTGGTTTTTGTGTTGGTTGGTTGGTTTGGTTGGTTAGTTGGTTGTTTTTCAAACCCTGCAGCTTCCTTCCCCTCCATTGAGCCAAGAAGCTGAAGACAGTTTTTTTACAGGGAAGGGGAGACAGAACACCACCCAGAACAAAAGAAACCCTTGCTCAGCGTTGAGTTTCAAACTGGACTTTTAATATAAAGTCGGTAGGTGCATCGTAGTCTCAAGAAATCAGACTTTCAAGCAGGAGTAGGGCGTTTTCTCAGACCTTTCGCAGCGGACTTCCTACATCACAAGCTTGGAGGCTTGGCTTCAGGGAGGACGAAGGCGAACATGTGTCCAGAAGTGCCAGCCACACAGGGGAGAGTAAGCGCCTCTGTTCTGGGAGGACTGAGCGCCGGGCAGAGGCGGGAAAGAGGCGCCCCAAATGCTGGGCCTACTTGGGAGCCTGTGGCACCTAAGAAGCCGGTAGAGGGCCGGGCGGGGTCCGGAGCCCGCCCAGCAAAAGGTGCGGCTCGGCGGCCGGAACCCGGGCGGCCCCCGAGTCCCCCGCCGCGGCCCCGGGGTGCGGGGGAGGCAGCGCTGGGCCGGCCCCGGAGGCTGGCGGGGTGGGACGCACGCGGGGCCGGGCATCGCGCGGGGGCCCCTCCCGGCTGCGCCCCCCGCCGCTCCGCCCGGGGCAGCCGCCTCGCTGGGGGCCCGGACGCCGGGCCGGGCGGGCGTCGCGCCGCCCGCAGGGGCCCTGGCGCCCGGGACCGGGGCGGGGACAGCCTGAAGGATGCGGCGTTCGCGCCGAGGCGCCGTTTTACGCTACTCGGTCCTTTAAAAGTCTTCTTTCCGCTTTACTGACGTGTGATGGGCAACAATCGCATCTCTTTAAGGCGTGCAGCGCGACGGCCTCCTATAAATGTGCGCTGTGAGAAGATGGCCGCCGCCCAGCCAGAAGGGCTGTTTTCACCCGGGAGACCCTCCCCCCCCCTCCCCGAGCTGGCAAAGGTCACGTCCGGCCGCCGTCGGGGGCGGCGGGTAAAACTTGAAGCTACGCACGCTTTTGCACGTCTGAGTCAGCGCCGGCGGCTTTTTTGCGCGAAGTCCCATCAGAGTATACGTGGAGGAGGACTGGGCGGGCCGACACGAGGGCGCGGAGGTCGTCCGTGAGGAGGCCGGGCTGCAGCTGACGGGGCGACAGCGGACGGAGGGCTTTCTCCCGGGGGACGCGATGCTCGGCGAAATGAACCAGTCCCGAAGGCCGAACGCGGCCCGATCCCGCTTCCGTGAGGCTACGAAAGCGGGCGGGGTCGCAGAAGCAGAGCGCACGGCAGGGGCTGTCGGGGACTGGGGTCCGAGTTCCGCTGCAGGACCAAGTGCTGAGATGGGCCGCGCGCGGTCCCAGCGCCGTGCGCTTCAGACGCGCTCAGGGCAAGTGGCCGCCCGCTGCCATCACGCACACGCACGCACACGCACACGCACACGCGACAGGCAGACTCCGCGAGGCGCTTTTGGTTTTATGCCTTAACACCTTTGCTGAAGCCTAGCTGCTGGAGAATGGTGTCTTAGTTTCTGCTCTGCAACAAAGTGAGTCGGCCCTGCGTGTGCATCTACTCTGGGAGGCGTTGGTGCTTCTCCTGCCTGGACTGTGGTGCTCGCGAGACTGCTGTTGGCATGACCAGAATCCTCAAGTCGCGCATGTTAAAAGTGTGGAGTTCTTTGTGTATCAATCAGACCTCAGTAAAGCTGTTTTAAAAAAAGAAAAAAGAATCGAGGGTTGTCTAAAGCTCCTAAGGAATTCTTTTAGCCTTCCTCTGAAACGTCAGTGCTCCGCCCAGAGGGCGTGAGTAAATACCCTTCCTGAGGAAGGCGCTCACATCGTTACCCTCGCGGGTGAAAGGGCCACGCAGCCAGAGTGGGCGCACGGGAGCGCACCGAGCACCCCTGGGCCCCGTGCAGCGTCTGCCCGAGTCCGAGGGGCACACGTGTCCCCAGAGTCACGACGCTCCAGGCGGGAAGGAAGACCCGCCTTCCCTCCACGCCTTCACCTCTGTTGTCGGAGCTCATGGTCAGTTCAGTTTCAGAGAATAATCCAAATAAACTAACCTCGGAGATTACAGTGGGGTCGCTTGTCTTCTGTTTTAAATCAGCGTCAGCAGCTGTCTATTGCTTCAAACGGGACAAAATAATTAAGGTGCTCCCTTAATGTTTTACACCTTGCGAGTGCAGATTAGGAAGGACCATCAGAGCTGAAAAAAACAACACATTCCCTTCAAAGCAAAACCGGGGGCCAACCGTGACATGCCCCCCATGTGTCCTCAAGGTTCAAGCAGGACGCGGGTTGGTTGGGGCCAGCGTTTTTCTGCAGCGGAGGGGACGCATTTGCAAGCTGTCAGGGACCACGCTCGCCATCTTTATGTGCCCAGACGACATACGCAGTGCAAACTGAGCAGATTCTCAGGGCAGCTCCCAGCCTAGAAATATTTCTCACAGCGCCAGCACAAACTTTTCAGAGCCCTTCAGCTTCTTTTTCTCTCTAAAAGTGCTGAATTGTACATGGGAGTTGCAGAAAACTCACATTTGCCTTTTAGCACAACGTAAACACTGCACAGTGGAACTTTTGAGAGTTGGGTTCATTTTTTAGGCCATTTTGGTAGATTTAGTGGCACCGTTAGGAGACCTTACTGTTTTTCCAAAAGTATGACTATATCTTCTTAAATGCCTAATTTGCACCCACTGAATCACACACTGGGAGAACTTGGCTCATTCAGAATTAAAAATATACTGAACTGACTGAGGTAACTTGAGAGGATTCTTTGTCCATGAGTCAGTGACTGTGAAACTGTTGGGATGCTTACAAAATAGAGTCCCTGCTAGAGACGCTGTGGAGTGTATCTCAAGTCCACTGACTCTGCTGGTAAGGATGCCCCGAACCACCTTTTCTTATTATAGGTTTGACTAGTTAGGCTTTAAAAATAATTTTATCCAATCCAGCTGTTCCACTCCTGGGTGTATACCCAAGAGAATTGAAAGCAAGGACTTGAACAGATGTTTGTGCACTCATGCTTATGTCAGCATTATTCACAATAGCCAAGTGATGGAAACAACCCAAGCGACCACCGGTGGATGGATGGATAAACAAAATGTTGTATGTGCACAGAATGAAATATTATTGCCCTGTAAAATGGAAGGAAGTTCTGACATACGCTACAGCATGGATAAACCTTGAAGACAGTGTGCTGAATGAGAAAAACCAGACCCAAAAAGACAAATATTGTCTGCGTCCACTTACCTGAGGTAGCTAGGGAGGTCAGATTTAGAGACACAGAAGGTGGTTTCCAGGGGCTGGAGGAGGGGAGGTTAGGAGCTGGTGTTTAAAGGGCGCAGAGCTTCAGTTTGGGACGATGAAAGCGTTCTGGAGGCGGACGGCGGTGCTGGTTACACAACGGTGCGAATGCGCTTAACGCTGTTGCACTGTACAGTTTAAAAAGCAGTTGGAATGGTAAACGCTATGTTGTGCATATCTTACCGCAATAAAAACAACTGCACAAAATACGGTGTTGACTGTGGTCTTCTAGATGAATGGCCTTTGAAATGCGTGTCAATTTGAATTTAAAAAGGCATCACGCCAACAGAAATAGCATGACTCTGAGAGGTCTGTCAGAAGGAGAAAAAGCACTAAGACACGATGCCTGGTGATCTGGCATAACCCAGAGAAATAGTGAAAACTCACATAAATTGAAACTATTGGTAAAAGAAAGCCCTTAACCTAGCCAAGTGTCTAAGACTAAGACTTACCAACATGGTACCCAGTGGCCACATAAATGTGGCTACTAGCCTGAATTGAACTGTGCTATAACTGTAAAATACACACCAACCTCAAAGATTTAGTGAAAAACAATGTAATATATTTCATTAGTAATTTTTATTCATTAAATGTTTAAATGATAATATTTGGGATACGTTTGGTTAAATTAAGCATATTAAAATTGATTTCACCTGTTTTATTTTTACTTTTTTTTTTTACTACAGCTACTAGAAAATTTTATTTTATATATGTATGCAATGTATGTACTTTATTGAGGTACAATTGACATACAACCTTATATTAGTTTCAGGTATACGACATAATGATTCAATATTTGTATACATTGTGAAATGATCACCACAGCAAGTCTACTTAACATCTGTCACCACACATAGTTACAAAAAATTTTTTTTCTTGTGATGAGAACTTTTAAGATCTACTCTCTTAGTACCTTTCAAATATGCAGTACAGCGTCACCTTGCTGTACACTGCGTCCCGCTGACGTATTTATTTTACAACAACACCCCACAGCCCCACCTCTGGCAACCACTGAACTGTCCTCTGTATCTGTGAGTTCAGTTTTGTGGGGGTTTTGGGTTTGGGGGGTTTTTTAGATCCCACATATATGGATCATGTATTTGTCTTTCTGTCTGATTACACTTAGTGTACTGCTCTCAAGGCCCATCCATATTGTAACAAGTGGCAATACTTCATTCTTTAGTATGGCTGAATAGCATTCCATTGTATGTATTTACGGCACATTTTCTTTTTTTTTCTTTTATTTTTATTTATTTTTTATTGAAGTATAGTTAATTTACAATGTTGTATTAGTTTCAAGTGTACAGCAAAGTGATTCAGTTTCAGATATATTTATATTCTTTTTCAGATTCTTTTTTTTTCTTAACATCTTTATTGGGGTATAATTGCTTTACAATGGTGTGTTAGTTTCTGCTTCACAACAAAGTGAATCAGCCATACATGTACATATGTTCCCACATCTCCTCCCTCTTGCGTCTCCCTCCCTCCCACTCCCCCTATCCCACCCCTCCAGGTGGTCACAAAGCACCGAGCTGATCTCCCTGTGCTATGCGGCTGCTTCCCACTAGCTATCTACCTTACATTTGGTAGTGTATATATGTCTATGCCACTCTCTCGCTTTGTCACAGCTTACCCTTCGCCCTCCCCATATCCTCAAGTCCATTCTCTAGTAGGTCTGTGTCTTTATTTCTGTCTTACCCCTAGGTACTTCATGACATTTTTTTTCTTAAATTCCATATATATGTGTTAGTATATGGTATTTGTCTTTCTCTTTCTGACTTACTTCACTCTGTATGACAGACTCTAGGTCTATCCACCTCATAGCTCAATTTCGTTTCTTTTTATGGCTGAGTAATATTCCATTGTATATATGTGCCACATCTTCTTTATCCATTCATCTGATGATGGGCACTTAGGTTGTTTCCATCTCCGGGCTATTGTAAATAGTGCTGCAATGAACATTTTGGTACATGACTCTTTTTGAATTATGGTTTTCTCAGGATATATATATACCCAGTAGTGGGATTGCTGGGTCATATGGTAGTTCTATTTGTAGTTGTTTAAGGAACCTCCATATCAAGGCTCTTTTTATCTTCATAAGCTGGTTAGTCCAATCTGTCTGAGGGGGAATGGGAAGCAAATACCTGGAGAACCTTTGGAAGAGAATAGGCCTCTGTCCTGAGCAGCTTTGATACTTGCCTGCTAGAGGGCAGGGAGTTGGCCCTAAAGGTGTTTCCAGCTCTGCTATTCTTTGACCCTAAACCTAATCATGATTATCTACATCCTCAGAGTATTTTTCCAAGCTTCAGTCGGCTTGAGGAAGTCAACCTGTCCAGTGCTGCATTTTGTAGTGCTGACATCATAATATGAATCTACGTGAACCAAGGTGGTTTTGACATGTGCTCTTTTTCATAAATTATTTTCCTTGCTTTTCTATTGATTAGCTCCAGGCATCTTTAGGGATGTTAATGTCAGGACTTAAACTCTCATTCTAATAGATGAAGGTGATGACATTGTAGACTGATGAGCTGAAGGCCATATCTGGCTCACAGGGTCTTTTTGATTTTTCTGCATGGTTGCTGTTATGGACTGCATCCCCTACCCCCAAATTCATATGTTGAAGCCCTAACCCTCAATGTGACGATATTTGGAGATAGATAGGCCTATGAAAGAGATAAGTAAAATTAAATGACGTATAAGGGCGGGGCCCTGATTCCATAGGACTAGTGTCCTTGTAGGAGGAAAAGACACCAGAGATAAATCTCTTTGTGAGCACACGGCAAGAAGGTGTCTGTCTGCAAGCCAGGAGAGAGGTCTCATCAGAAACCAACCTGTCAGCCCCTTGGTCTTAGACCTCCAGCCTCTAGCACTGTGTGTTGTTTAAGCCACCCAGTCTGTTGTATTCTGCTATGGCAATGAAATTGCCAGTACTTAAAATTTGGGTGATTGCCTATAAAAATCTGAATTTCTCTTGAAAAATGATAAGATCTGGCTACAGTTAGCTAGAGATGAGTAGTAATTTGTCTGCACTCTCCACTTCTCCACAGTCTCCACCACTCCCTTCTGTCTCCCAGACATGGAGGATAAAGGTCAATTGGCAGTTGTCTCAGTATTATTATTATTATTTTTTTTTTTTTTTTTGCGGTACGCGGGCCTCTCACTGTTGTGGCCTCTCCCGTTGCGGAGCGCAGGCTCCGGACGCGCAGGCTCAGCGGCCATGGCCCACGGGCCCAGCCGCTCCGCGGCACGCGGGATCTTCCCGGACCGGGGCACGAACCCATGTCCCCTCCATCGGCAGGCGGACTCTCAACCACTGCGCCACCAGGGAAGCCCTATTATTATTTTTAATCCGGCTCTTTTCACTTATTTACATTACTTGCCTTACCATTGTGGATTTAGGTTTGTAACTGATAATGTAACTAATCTATTGACAAAGGTCAGTTTTCTTCCAATAATGAAATAGGATTTGCATTTAACTATCCACACTATCTTGTCTGAACTCGCTTTTGATATATAGTCTTTCTTTATGAGCAAGCTAACCAGCTGTAGATTCTGAATGTGTACGAACCATGCTGGTATACACTAATATACCTTTCAATCATGAAAATAAATTAGGACATAAATCTAAACTGAAATGACAAGTCTTAACTCCGAACATCATGGGCCAATTATGTACTCTGCAAAGGATGTCTTTTATCAACTAATGAATCAGGGTGGCGCGAACTGGCAAAAGAAAAGCTCCCTTTTGTCTTGATAGATGCAAATAAAGAATAATTACTTTTACTTGAAATTTTGAAAAAAATGGATTGGGAGTATAAGGATTCCATCTGTTACATGATTTCAAGTCAGCCATGAGAGCTGTGTATCAGAAACATTGGAATATTAACGTAACATCTTGCATTTATGGAAATGAAAGCATAAGGCATTTAAAGAGCCAGAAAATGTAACAACCATTTATCAGAGAAAATGGGAGCAGAAGCTGGAGACACGGAAAGTAAAATGGAGGAAAAAAAGAAGGAAAACAATTGCTGGAATGAGGGGAAATTAACGTAACAGAGCAGAAAAATAAAGAGCACAAAGGAGAAAAACACGGTGCTTTAAAGGAGAACAGAAGTCTATGAAACTGTACTATATTTATTTATTGGTTGGAAGTGTATTTCTATTAGACGAATTCAGGCAAAATATATAACGGAACAGTAAATCCCTATATTGTTTGTCTCAGGCATCTACAACAATAAACAAATGAATGGATCAAAATCATTCTTTTCAGAACAACAGTGTGTAACAAGCAATCTGTCAATGACTCTTGAGTTACTTCATTTTCCTGCTTTTGGTGCTCTTGGAATAGAATGCAGCTGCTTAGACAAAAAGAAATTTTCAGAATTTACTTATGGGCCACTTCAGCATGCTTCAGGTACACTGTGCTACTATTAGTTGTAGTTGAAAGGTATTACAGATGTGCATTTTGTGGGGTAAAGTACATTATAGTGTTTTAGGTGTTGAAGCGACCATTCTTTTGTCAAAAAAAAAATTTATGTATGGGTCGTGTCTCCCATTTGTAAACTGAGGATCTCTCTTTTAAAGTTAGTATGAGGAAGAATGTCTGCCTTAGAAGTTTCCAAAGAATAAAAAAGTAAAATTCACTGGGAGTGTTTTTATTTAAAAAAAGGGAATTCGTGTTTATTGTAAAATAGTTTAGAAAACACAGATGAGCAAAAGAGCCAACAAAAATCATTCTTACTCCACCATTCAGAAATAATCACTTCTTTGACTAATCACAGCGTGGTGTGTGTAAGTCCCATCTGCTTTCATTGTGACTAGCTACATGTATATACTTTTAAAAATGGGATCACACTGTATACATTGTTTCAGAACCTGCTTTCCAATTTAACAGTGTCTTGCAAAAAGCTTTCTCTGTCATTAACTAGTATTCTACAACATGTTTTCATGGTGAGGTTGCACCGTAATTAAATTAACCAATTTTTTCCCTAACATTTTTACCATTATAAATAATGATGTGGTGAACACCCTTGTACATAAACCCTTGGGCATAATCCAAAGGGCACAAAAAATTAAAAAGCTTCTGGTGTGCGTTGCCAAATTGTCCTTGCAGAATAACCGTGCCCACTTAGACAGACCCTAGTATGATACGAGATTAGCTGGTTTTACCAATTCTCCTGTATTTTAAATGAGATCACAAGCAGGAAGTACCTAACACAGCGACAGCATTAGGTAGCGTCATGTAAAATGTTGTTCTCTTTCTACTCCTTTCTCACTGAGGAAGAGAATCCCACTTTTTACACTTAAGTACAGGAGGAACATAGGTGTTTTTTGGGCATTTAATGCATTTGAGGCAGTGAGGTTCTTAAATAAGTGGGTGTCCTTACTGTTTTCACTGAATTATAAGGATGGCCATAGCCTGTTCCATTCTTGTCTTTTATGGAATGTGATTACACACCTTCAATTATTTGGACTGTGAACTTTTCTTTATTATTTTTAACCTAATCGTGTTAGATGGCTGTCTGTTTATCAACAACTGAATTTCTCATTTTCCTAAGTGGAAATAAATTTTCCAAAGAGTTTGAATCATTGACTTTCAAGTCCATGCAAATGCCTTAGAGATACATAGTGGTAATTCCAAAATCTATCAAAGTAATAGGATTTGCAATGTCATTCCCTAAGACGTCTAACCTTCCACTCACTTTCAGAACCTAGAGAAGTTTTAAAAAGAAACTATTTTCACACAAGTCATCCTGAGAGGCAAAATGATAGTGACTACAAACAGCAGGATGATGGTGACCAGGATTTCTAAAAGGAAACTTTCCAAGCTAAAGACAGTAGAAGATCAAAGAGTATCTGTTTAAAATTCCTTCCACCTTAAACTCCTTTCAGACTGAAATAGCCAGCTATTGTGAGGAACATACTGGATTCCCAGATGTCCTGGGGAGGAATAAAACCTAAAAAAGAACTTTGTCGCTGAAAACTTAGAATTAATGTTGTCAGCTTTAAAGCAGAAAACAACTATAAAACAAAGCATCTTATACAAAAACTAAGGCAAAGAAAAAAGTAAGTGCTGTCCCATGGAGAGAGAAAAGTTGGTCTCTTTGCATGGAGTAGCAAAGAAATAGTGTGATCCTCGGCATGTTTGCTCTCTGACATCTCTGGGTGCTTTCACTCACTGCCTTTGACATTTCTCTAGTAAGGTCAGAATTTTCTGTTACGCCATTTCACACACACACACACACACACAGCCAAAAACTGACCTTGAAATTCAGGTTCTCTTTTGTTTACTTTAAAGCTACTGCATTCCTGGTACTCAAGAATTAAAAGAAGGAATTCTTAGAAATACACAAGATGATTTTCATGTTAGCTTACTGTATCTGTTTCCACAAGCTTAGTTTCCTTTAAAATGGTACTTTGCCCTTATTTTATGCATTTAGTGATCATGCAAACAAGAGCCCCAAGCTCGCATGTGGTAAAGGAACATCCTTCTCAACCGTTCCTCCGGTTCTCTGTGCTGCTGCTTCCCTCCACTCTCGGGACCCACTAATTCCAAGAATACTTAAAAATCTTAAAATGACGGTGAAAGCTTCCTTTAATAATAGTGTAACAATAATATACTTATTAATTTTCTATAGCTGTCATAATCCATGATTTCTAGATGTGTTTTTAATGTTAGTAGAAAACAGCCAACCAGTGACTTTAACATGAGAAATAACTACTGTTGAAAGCTAAAGGATTTACACTATTATTTAAATTCTATTCTTTGTTAGCATTGATACCATTTCCTTGTTTCTATTATCCTCTTTTATAACCTCCTTTGAAAAGCAGTGAAGATGAATTGGTGTTTTGCAAAACCTTAAAGTTCTCAGAAATGCCTTACCTTTTTATTGGAGAATCTATCACTGGTATAATTTTCGTCCTGTACAGGCTTTTCATTTCATACAGGTTATTTACATTTAATTCAATTAAGTTTATGATCTTCTCCAAATTATGAAGAACGTACCCAGTACTTAATGTTTTTCAATAAAACCTTGCCTGCTCTCTAAAGCATTAAGTGAGTGGTTGGTCGGTCTCCTGAGTGGACACATACAAAGCTGTTTTCCTAGCTAGTTTTAGACGCTGGGGACGGTTAGTTCCCAAACATTGCAGCACACCAAGGTTACATATGTGATTCTTTTAAGTGGCTTCTAATGTTTCTATAACCTGATAAAGTGCCATTAATCCTTTGTAGCCACTTTTTAAAAAGTATTGTTTGTGCTGAAAACAAGTTCAGAAATTCAAAGCAATTTTCTGTGAAGTAATATTATCCTTAAATCAGCATAAACTAATTCTTTCAGTAAAAGTGTTGGTGAATCCTGTGAGGGAAATAAAACATCTAATTGTTTATACTTTGGAAATCCCAAAGTGAAAATCTCACCCATTGCTTGTTTTTGTGATTTGCATTGTCTGGTACAGTGACAGTTACACGTTGTCTTCTCAGATGTTTGATAGTTTGCGGAGAAACCTGGGATGACCTCGGGATGCTCTCTCTCAGCCCAGCTGCTTAACTCTGAATTCTATTCCGTAACAGTTTGTGAACTCAGCGCATCTCCTCAGAGCTCTCCCGTGGGTTGCAGGCGATCAAACAAACAAAACCATAGTGTCAAGACAGTTAGATTGGTTTAACAGAAAGGGAATTCTAAAGACATTCATGAATGACTCTAAAAAATGCACAACGGGAAGGTCATATCTTTATTAAAATCACCACAAATACAAAAGCATCGCTGATATATCTATATCTCTATATAGATATAGATACGCACACACACATACAAGCTGTATACATATAGTCTCAAATTCCTGGAAAATTATCACAAATATATTGGCTTTTACATGTCATTACATGGCGTATCCCTAAAATAGAACAAAAACACCCATACAATTTTTAGATGAACAGCATCCTTTGCATTTCTAAATTCCTGTGTTTTCAGACATTTGTTTGTAAAGGATTTGCTATGAAATGTTTCCCAGTTGAGGCCTCCTGGCCCTGGGAGTGACATGGCCTGTGTCGTGTAACATTTGGTAGCTGTAATGTCCGTTCAATTGTTTCTCGCCTTTTCTGTAGCAAGAGCCAACCTGCGAATGTTGGATATACAGCCAGCTGCGGCTTCCTGGAGGTCCTGGTCAGGTGACCCCACCATACGCAGTAGGAGCTGCCACACACGGAGGAGCAGGGGGAGAAGGGAAATAAGAACAAAACCATTAATCTAAACAGGTAAAGTTAGACTGTACGAATGATGTTAAATATGAAATGCTTTTTAAGTCACCAAAAAAAAAGGCCGAGAAATTCCACTGTGGCAAATGCAAATATAAATGGTACTTAATCAGATGCAGGAATTTCTCATGAAATTCTACCTTTTTATTTAATGGAGCTGAGCTAGACCTGCTTCTCCCTCCTTTCTTTGGTCATCTTAACTGCTCGAAATTTCTGCTTTGAAATTTCTCTTGCATCCTTTGTGGCTCGGGGCTTAATCTCTCTGCGTTCTAGGCTCCCCTATCGTGTCACAACCTCATTACATCAGTCCCTCAATAGAGACCTTCATTGACTCCCAATGCCAGCTAACTCGAGCCCAGTCTCTTAACCTGTCCTTGAAGGATTTCTGTGCTCTGGCCTCAGTTTACCTTTCTAGCCATTCATCTTTCTCCTGTTCCATCCTGTAGTTCAAGGTCACGCTTCCCCACTTCTTTTGCCTTGATTGGTGCCGTTACTCTACCTAAAATGCCCTCCCATCTCCTTCTCTGACTCTGCTATCCACCTTTCATGACCCAGCTAACTTTTCTACAAAGCCTCCACTGATTTCTGTCAAACAAAATGCCATTCTCCCTCATCAGAACCCTCATAGTTGTTTACTCAAATGTCTGTTGCTAGGGCTTCCCTGGTGGCGCAATGGTTGAGAGTCCGCCTGCCAATGCAGGGGACACGGGTTCGTGCCCCGGTCCGGAAAGATCCCACGTGCCGCGGAGCGGCTGGGCCCGTGAGCCATGGCCGCTGAGCCTGCGCGTCCGGAGCCTGTGCTCCGCAATGGGAGAGGCCGCAACAGTGAGCGGCCCTCGTACCGCAAAAAAAAAAAAAAAAAAACAAATGTCTGTTGCTATACTTGTATTCTTCCCTTTTTCACAGACTTGTATTAATGCTTTTTGTCCTCCTTTAGATTGTAAACTCTGGAAGAATCTTATAAAATCATACAGTGCCTGATACATGGTAGATGCCAAATAAATATCAAATAAATTAGAACTTTTTAAATCTATCAATTATAATTCTAACTAATAGTTCTGATGAAAGATTTATAATGTAATTTGAATTGAACATTTTTCATACAGTAGCCTTTGAGTACAAATGTGGATAATGTCATAGAATGAGGATGTCTTGATAAGGAAAGAAATATTGTAAAGAAGAATATTGTGAAACATCTTAAATATGGCAGGCTTAGGAGTTTGGCTTTTATTCTGCAGGTAAGAAAAGGAAGTTGTTGAAGCACTTTAATCAGGAGAGTGACATGGTCATATTTGTATTTTAGAAAGATAAATTTTATGGCGACTTAATAGAATAAGGACTGTGGAGAGAGGGGACTGGTGGGAACTGCAACACATCAGGCCAGAGGTGATAAGAACTGAGTAAAGCAGAACCGGGAACAGCATGGAAGGAATGAGTTCAAGGGATATTTAGGGACTAAACTATTCAACAGATGGCCCAAGGACAGCTGGTTATCCAAAGAGAAGAAAATGAAAACGGTAATCTCATACATAAACATCCCTTCCAGGTAGACTGATGACTTAAATAAGAACGCAAAACATGAAACGTTTAGGAGGTTGTACAAGAGGAGACCTTGATCACACTGGGGTGTTGAAGGGTGTCTGGCCTCTCCGTTTCTTGACCTCCTCATGTCAATGATTTTCACCACACTTTAGCCCTACTTCCAGGGTCACACCCTGGTTCTTACTTTTCATCACTCTCAACAGTCCAACCTCCAGACTCTCTGATAACAATTACTGCTCTTCTGATTTGGCCATTGAACTTACTTGTTTGTTCTCATCACGACCTCTAGTCCACTGGCCTGTGTACTTTTCCTTAAACCATCTCCTGTCTTCACTTCCTCCATAACCAGTTTAGATTCTACAGTCCATCTTTTCATTCATTCTCTTACCAGTTGTAAGGAACGGCACCAAAAACGGAGGAAAGCTTAAACAAGCTTTATTTGGGAACGCTCCCAGGCGAGGTTCACTGGCCCGAGAGAAAGGGGCCAGAGAAGTCGCGCCCGGGTGCAGGCGCGAACAAAATTTATCGGGGTGGACGCAGGGGAGGCACTTGCTGTGTGAAGCAGCCCCCTTTTTTGGTAATCTTTCGGGTGTTGTGGCTATGTTGGGTGTCAGCTGCATCAGCCTCAGAGCCATTGGTTCCGCCCCTCAGGGAGCGGGAAGACGGGTCGGTTGTATCAGCCTCCTTGGCGGAGGTTCCGTCTGGTTCCCTGGGCCCTTCCCCGGACCTGCTGGCCTTACATCCCGACTTCTTTGGTGTAATGGGGCGACATTTGGTCTCTGGCTACTTCCTGCTGTTACAGGGGCGCCAGAAGGGAGTCGGGCGGCCAGCGGTCCGGAGGTTAGGGGAGGGCGGCAGCGGGGGGTTCTGTGGGTAGTAAGGTATATGGGTGGAGGAGCATCTGATTCACCGCCACCCGAGAGACTTCTTGTATGCGACTGTGGAGGAACCTGTTGAACCACCTGAGAGACGAAGGCGGGTCCGTTGTCCGACTGGATGGAGATCGGCAGGCCAAATCGGGGGATGATATGTTGGAGAAGGATGGTGGCGACCGTGTCTGCCGTTTCTTGGGCCGTTGGGAAGGCCTCGATCCAACCTGAAAAGGTGTCAACGAGAGTGAGCAAATACCGGAAGCGTTTACAGGGGGGCATGTGGGTGAAGTCAGTCTGCCAGTCCTCGCCAGGTTGGTGTCCGCGCATCTGGTGAGCAGGGATTCGGGGCCGTAGGCCTCTTTGTGGAGAGACGGACGCGCAAGTCTGGCAAGCCACGTGAGTTTTTGAGATGGCATCTCTGAGTCCAGGCATGTAAAAGAGGGGATCTAGGAAATGGAACATCGCCTTCGGGCCAATGTGTAGGGACTTGTTGATGTCTGCTAGGAGGCTGGCCACTTGGGTTGAAGGGAGGGCAACTTTGTTGTCCATAAAAATCCATCCTTTTTCGGCCTGGTGGCCCCCTTTGGATAGTAGGGCTGTCTCTTCGTGGGGGTCGTATGCAGGTCGGATTGAGGTGGTGAGGAACAAGATCGGAGCTGGAGGGGCCTCTTTGGCGAGCTCGCGGGCCATGGAGCCGGCCTTTGAGTTACCATGTGCTATTGGGTTAGAGGGAGACTGGTGACCCCTGCAGTGGATGATTGCCACCTCCTCAGGCAGTTGGAGGGCATCCAGGAGTTTTGCGATGAGGGAGGCGTTGACCACCGGGGAGCCCTTGGTGGTCAAAAATCCGCACTCCCTCCAAAGAGCTGAATGGCTGTGTGCAATCAGGAAGGCGTATTTAGAATCTGTATAGATATTGACCCTTTGGCCCTTAGAGAGGTCAAGGGCCCGCATGAGTGTGATCACTTCAGCCCTTCGAGAGGTTGTCCCTTCTGGGAGGCGGTTGGCCTCGATAACGGTTGAGATGGTTACTACCGCATAGGCCGCCCGGCAGCGTCCGTCGGGGCCGAGTGCTGAGCTGCCATCTATAAGAGGGTGCGGTCCGGGTTTAACAGTGAAGTATCAAAGAGTCCCTCCCTCGGCGGGCTGAGGGCCTCTACGACTTGGGGGCAGGAGTGAGAAGGGGAGGTCCCGGTGTCAGAGATAGGCAAGAGAGAGGCCAGGTTTAGGCGGCAGGGAGAGGTCGAGGGAGATAGCAGGGTTTTCAGTGAACAGCAGGTGGAATTCCTGGATGCGGGAGGGGCCCGAGAGAGAGAGACTTATGACCGAGGAGGTCGGCCAGTCGGTGGGAGGAGAATACCGTCAGCGGGCGGGCCAGGGTCACTTTGAGTGTTTGTTTGGTCAGCTCGGCTACTGCTGCCAAAGCTCGGAGGCTTGGTTGCTGTCCCCGAATGGTTGGGTCAGGTTGTTTGGAGAGGTAAGCCACGGGGCGATAGGAAGGCCCTACAGGTTGGGCAAGGAGTCCAGTAGCTATTCCGATCCGTTCATCTACAAAGAGGTGGAAAGGACGGTCTGGGTTAGGCAGAGACAGGGGAGGGGAGGATATCAGGGTGTCTCTGAGGGTGAGAAAGGCCTGTCAAACAGTGGAGGGAGAGGTAAGGGGTCCTTGGGGGGTTTCTTTAGTAGCTAAATATAGGGGCTTAGCAAGAAGAGCAAAGTTAGGGATCCAGTGTCGGAAAAATCCTATTAGGCCCAGAAAGGAGAGAATCTGGTCAGCTGTCTCTGGAGGTTGGAGGTCGCGGATGGCCTGGGTGCAGTCGGCTGTCAGGCTCTTTGTTGTGGGGGTAAGGTGGATTCCCAGGTAGGTTACTGAGGGTATAGACAGTTGGGCCTGGGCTGGAGAGACCCGATAGCCGTGAGAGCCGAGATAATTGAGGAGGTCAGGAGTGTGTTGTTTTGAGAGGCTGAGAGATGGGCTACAGAGGAGGAGGTCATCCACGTATTGGAGGACTATACTCAGGAAGCGAGGTCCCGCGCCAGAGCCTGGACAAAGAGGTGGGGGCTGTCGCGGAAGCCCTGGGGAAGAACCGTCCAGTGAGCTGGCGGGAAGCACAACTGGGTGGAGGGGAATTATCACCTCATTGATCAGTCGAAGGTCCTGGACCAGGCGGTAATCTCCTGAGGCCTTGCGGACAGGCAGGATGGGGGTGTTGCAGGGAGAGTCCATGGGGACAAGGAGCCCCTGGTCTAAGAGTCTGGTGATAATAGGTTGCAAGCCCCTTAGATGAGTCTCAGAGATGGGGAATTGGGGCCTGGATGGAAACTTAGAGGGGTCTTTTAGACGGATTAGGACGTGGGGTGGTGTGTCGCTATTATGGGTTTTGATCTATCCCAGACCTGGGGGTCTATCCTGTTGGGGGAGATGGGAGGAGGAAGAGAGGAGGGAGGGGGCTCCGCTGCCAGACTGAGGAGGGGGAGCAGGAGTCGAGAGGAGGGGGCCTTAGGATCAAGCCTGGCCAGTTGGAGAGAGGCCCCTAATTGGAAGAGAACATCACGACCTAGCAGATGAACCGGGCAGGACGGTATGACTAAGAAAAAATGAGTGAAAGGGAGCCTCTTGATGTAACATGAGAGGGGGCCGGTCTGGAGCGGGAAGGACGGCTTACCATCGATGCCCATAACTGAGATCTGGGAAGGAAAAACTGGCCCGGAATATGTAGGCAAGACCAAATAGGTAGCCCCCGTGTCCACCAGGAATGAGATGGACTTACCCGCTACCTGTAGCGTTACCCTGGGCTCGGCGAGGCTGATGGGGGTCTTCGAGTCCGGGTGTTGTCAGTCGTCAGCCAATCCCAGGAGTTTGAGTGGTGGAGCCGTCGGGTCGGTCCGCCCTCCACGTGGAGGCGCCAAGGGAGGGCCGGCCGTAGGGCAGTCACTCTTCCAATGGCCTGTTAGCCCGCAGCCAGGGCAGGGCTTGGAAGGAGGCCGGGGATTGGGACATTGGCGAGCCCAGTGCCCCTCTTTTCCGCACTTGAAGCAGGCCCCTGGTGGGGCTGCCTTCAGCGGGTCCCGTGGATGTTGTCCATGGGAGATGGCCGGCCGTGGGGCGGTTACGAGGGCTTGGGTTTGGAGGGCCACCTTTTGGTGCATCCGGGCCTGTCGGCTGGACTCTGCCAAATCTTCACGGGCATTGTTGACTTTAAAGGCCTTTTTTTTTTCTTTACCAGGTCTCGGATGGGAGTCTGGGGGCCGTCCTCTGCCCACTTAAGTTTTTTTCTGATATCAGGGGCTGATTGGGTGATAAAGTGGGTGGCCAAGACCGTTGCGCCTGCGGGGGTGTCAGGGTCCAAGAGGGTGTAGAGAGTTAGGGCCTCTGTAAGGCGGGTGAGAAAAACGGCTAGATTTTCATTGGGCTCTTGGGTTATCTCTTTTAGCTTTTCGAAGTTGACAATCTTGTGGGAGGCAGCCTGCATACCAGCCAAGAGGCACTGGATCATTAGATCGCGTTTGCGGCGACCGTCTTGGCCGTCCTGATAACTCCAGCCCAGATCGGTGCCAGGCACGGCAGCGGCTCCGACGGGCATAGGTATCAGTGAGGTGGACCTGATCTGCGTGGTTATGGGCAGCAGTTTGAATTCGTTCCCTCTCGTCGGGGGTCAGAGTGGAAGATAGGATCACAAAGATGTCGTGCCAGGTTAGATCGTAAGCTTGAGAGAGGTAGCGAAATTCTTTGATGTAGCGGGAGGAGTCGGCAGAAAAGGAGCCTAATCGCTTTTCTATTTGAGAGAGATCTTGGAAGGAAAAGGGAACATGAACCCTAACTAATGCTTCCGCTCCGGCCACCTCTCTTTAGGGACAGAGAAGGTCTGGGTCCTGGGAGTCGTGGTGGTGTGAGCGGGTGTGTGAGCTGACTGGTGAGGAGAGGGGCGAAGAGAGAGAGGCAGAGGGGGAGGAAGCGGGGGAAGGGGGCGGGCCAAGGGGGAGGTTGCCGGGGGGAGTGGGGGAGCGGTGGGGGGTGTTGGGGTGGCCTCGGGAGGGAGAGGGGCCGGTCCAGGGTAGGGTGGGGGTTGGAGAGGAGCTCTGGAGGGGGGAGAGGCGAGAGTTTCGGGTGGGTCGGCGAGTGGAGAGGGATCATCGTCAAAGGAAATTAGGGGCTTGGATGTAGGAGATGTCTGTTTGGCAAGAAGGATCTGGGAAGTGGAACAATCGACGCAGAGGGAAGGGCGGGAGCGTAAATACCAGAAGGCCTGGACGTAGGGGACCTCGGACCATTTACCCGTCCTGAGGCAGTAGTTATCTAAATCGCGGAGGATGTTGAAATCGAAAGTCCCTTCAGGAGGCCATTTAGATTGATTGTCTAGAGGGTACCGTGGCCAGGCCTCGGTGGAATAGAATACGAGCTGCCTGCGGCGGAGACCTTGAGAAAAGCTGAGTTTTGTCAAGTGGGCCAGGAGATACCCCAGGGGTGCCTTAGGATCTGGTTTGGATTCTGAAGTCCCCATGGCCTCCGGTCTGTCCCCAGGTGAACAGAGAAAGAGAGAGACGTCTCTGGTCTCAATCTCTGGTCACGGCGGATCGGAGAGCAGTCAGGCGGTTGGGACGTCTCCACAATCGCCCGAGGCTCGGAGGGAGGACGGAGGAGTCCCTGACGCGGCCGCAGTTAAGGACAGGGAGTTCGGTGGGTAGGGCCCCCGGGGGTCAAGGGGAACGAAGGGGGACTTACCCCGCTTCTGCCGGATCGGGTGGGTGAGCAGAGGTCCCCGGTCGTCCCCTGGGGGTGGGGAGGGGTGGCCCCGCGGTAATTTGTGGGGCTGGGTACCCCTCCCGGGTTTCGGCACCAAATGTAAGGAACGGCACCAAAAACGGAGGAGAGCTTAAATGAGCTTTATTTGGGAACGCTCCCCGGGCGAGGTTCACGAGAAAGGGGCCAGAGAAGTCGCACCCGGGTGCGGGCGCGAAGAAAATTTATCGGGGTGAACGCAGGGGAGGCGCTTGCTGTGTGAAGCAGCCCCCTTTTTTGGTAATCTTTCGGGTGTTGTGGCAATGTCAGGTGTCGGTTGCATCAGCCTCAGAGCCGTTGGTTCCGCACCTCGGGGAGCGGGAAGACCCGTCGGTTGCATCAGCCTCCTTGACGGGGGTTCCGTCTGGCTCCCTGGGCCCTTCCCCAGACCTGCTGGCCTTACACCGGTTTCTTAAGCCTCCTTATGACATCCATCCATTAAAACCATAACCTACTCTGTCTTCCCCGTGCCCTCACCTCTAACTGAGCCCTGCTGGAGACAATATGTGTGCAACAAGGCAAATGAACCCATCGTAAATCCAGCCCCAACGGGATCCTCTCACTGCCCAGCAATCTAAATATGTCTCTCTCTAATTAGGTCACTTCCTTGTTCTTTTCAATGCCCATTTAAAATCTCCATTCTTGGACTTCCCTGGTGGTGCAGTGGTTAAGAATCCGCCTGCCAATGCAGGAGACATGGGTTCAAACCCTGGTCCAGGAGCAACTAAGCCCATGGACCACAACTACTGAGCCCGTGTGCAACAACTACTGAAGCCGGCGTGCCTAGAGCCCATGCTCTGCAACGAGAAGCCACCGCGATGAGAAGCCCACGCACCGCAACGAAGAGTAGCCCCCGCTCGCCGCAACTAGAGAAAGCCCGTGCACAGCAGTGAAGACCCAGTGCAGCCAAAGATAAATAAAAAGAATTACTCTCTTCTGAGTCAAGGAAACGGGGCCTTTTAGGGGAGCTCACGCCGTGTGAGTTTTGCATTGTTAACATAATTAAACAAGGAGGCCGTTAGGTGAGGTGGTTCTAATGCCCTGGTAGCCTTCATGAGCAAAGCAAAACCTCAGCTAGAGTCAATGCACTTGAATCTGAGAAAATACAACTTAAAAACAACCAATCACAAATCACCAGCCAGGCTTTCCCAAATAAGGCAACTACTTAAGCTATGGCCAATCAAGTCACTTCCTTGCTTTGCTTCCACCTCTTTGAAACGGAGCAGGACCCTATGGTGCTTGCCCCCCATGTTCTCAGCCTGCCTTTTGTCTGTGGAAACACTTTAGCCAAAGAATAAGTTTAATCAGAGAAGGGAGAAAATGCAGAAACAAAGGAAAACAGTCCAACAAGACTAAATAAAAATAGTTTAGTCATTAAGCAAAGTCAAGGACCTTTAGTTCCTCTTCAAGGGCTATAGATGCTGTTCTGAGCCATGTCCTGTGAGCTGTCCTGTAGGTACTGAAGCCCCACCAGGTGGGAGAAGTTAACCTCATGATGACCTGACTGTAGCCATGACAGAAGCTGCCACGATTCCAAGAGCTGGCCTCCAAGAAATGGGAACAAACCAACCCTGGAACTAAAGACTAAATGTACTTAAACGATCAAGATGACTCTGGTCAGACCACCGCGTGACCAATGTCAAGATGACCGTCAGAGCTGACCGTGCCGTTTCTGCACAGAGCCCCCTCTCTCCGTCTATAAAAGCTCTTGTCCCCTGATTGTCAGGGGGGTGTGGGAGGGAGTAGGCCCTTGGACAGGGGTCCACCCTCCCCCCACCCCCTATCAGGTTACCAGCATCCAAAATAAAGCAGACTTTCCTTTCCACCAACGTTGCCTCTTCATTGGCTTCTGAGTGACAAGCAGCCGGACCCCACTTTTGGTAACATCTTCTCTATAAACCCCCCCGGCTCCTGTTGGTGGAGCCTCCTAACCCCCCCCACCCCGGCTCCTGTTGGTGGAGCCTCCTAACCACCCCCCCGACTCCTGTTGGTGGAGCCTCCTAACCCCACCCCGGCTCCTGTTGGTGGAGCCTCCTAACCCCCCCCCCCCCGGCTCCTGTTGGTGGAGCCTCCTAACCCCCCCCCCCCCCGGCTCCTGTTGGCGGAGCCTCCTAACCATTTTCAATCTGGTGCCGCCTGATTTGAATCAATGTTTGCTCAAACAGACTCTTGTAAATGCCTCCGTTTATCTTTTAAGAGCGTTATTGCGAGTTTTTCTCCAGCATCATTCAATAACCTAGGCGTAGGATGTAGGACAGAGGACATATATTATAGGACTGTAATTCATCTGAACAGCCATGCAGTCTGGGCTGGGCTGGAAGGGAAGTAAAACAGAAGTCTACTGATAATCTGGGAGAAATAGGAAGGGAGACCTCAGTGAGGTAGGAAAACAGTGTTAGTGGGAATGACGCACAGGAAGAAGTGGAAAAATAGGACATTATAGTCTGAGAATGGATTATTTGGAGTTGAAGATTTACAGATAAGGTTGTCTTGAGAATTGACCAAGTCTGGGATGTGGCCATGGGAATATAGGTCAGTATAACATTGTTACACAGTTTTATACACAAACACACACACACGAACACAATTTATATTCTCATTCTCTGTCTCTTTCTCTCTGCAGAAGAGGAAATAGTGGAAAAGTGGAAGGAAGAACAGAGTAGTAGCCAGCTCTCCTTGGCTACTGTAGCACGTAGCTTAAAAGTCTTTTTATAGCAGCTCACACTTGAACCCCTTTCCTAGCTTGTAGCTTTCAACTCTTGATCTACAGTTTGGTATTTTTACCAATCTACTTATTTGTTTATGCCTCACTTTACTATTATATGAAACCTTTTAAAGCAGACATGACGATATGAAATTTAGACTGTCTCTTCTGAATGTGTATTTAGCACAGAAGTTCATCCACCACTTTTTTTTCATGCTCTCACGGATTTTGGTCTCCCACCTCATCACTGTAACCTTCCGTTATCCTCATGTGTGGAGCGCTTGCTGTAAACGTGGGGCGTTTACGCTGCCGTATCATTACTAAATCATTAACTAAGAGCATCCCAGGCTTGACGTCGAGGAAGCCTAAATACTCCTCTATTCTCAGAGGGGCCTGTTTCCCCCTTCATTCTACTTTCCAATCTTCACATTAGTTATTTTATCAAAACCAAACGTTCCAATCAGTTTCTCGGCAAATGATATGATCACTTGAGGGTTTTCTCCCTCCTTTTCCCAAGTACAACAGATGATTAATATGAGTTCGTAAGTTCCCTCGTTGATCCCACTGTCTTATAAAATACAGCATTAACATTCTCCCACCAGTCTAAATCACTTTAACAGACAATATTTATTACTATATTATTTTTTAAAATTATAGTCATGTCATCATAATGAAGAATGTCAGTTACCTGTAGATGTTTCTGGGCCCTGGATTAGGGGGCCTGATGCCACCTTAAAAGCTTGATTTCTACAAGCAAATGGGATGTAGAAATGGTCCAGTGTCCAACTGCCCTGCACATGCTATTCAGAAAGCTGGAGGACAACAGGGGCAGAGACTCGGTGCGGAGAACGCACCTAAGCTCGCCTCGCGGGGACGGCCTGCCTCACTCTGCTCTAGTCTCGGGCCTCTCCTGCAGCAGTTTTTGTTGTTGGTTTTTTAAATCCAGGGAGAAGTGAAGTGAAGCTCTAGCTGTGAACCCCAACTACCTGAGTGAGGAACTAGACGGCTCCTTATACTGTCCAGCTCCTCTGCAGAAAAGGCAGCGTCAAATAGTAGTCAAGGCCGTGGGCTTTGAGGTTGCAGCTGCTTGGATTTGTATCCTGACTTCTCCACTTACTGGGTAAGTTACGGAACCTTTCAGCTCTGCCTTCTCATGTGTTTAATAGGATCACCTACCTCTGAGGGTCATCGTGAAGATGGATGAGACAGTACACACCTTTAAAAGTGCTCGACCACCTGTGTTCACAGGCTCTCGCGGTCTCTCTGTCTTGTGATCTTTGTATCCCCCCCTCCCCTCTTCCAGTTCTGTCTGATTGTTCCCTGAGGCCGTGTGTGAGGGGGAAACTGGAGAAGCACAGGCAGGGAGACTTTACAGCAGAAAGGGCAGAGGATTCCTCGTGGAGAGAAGCAACAACAGATGGGAAGGAAAGGGGAAAGGCAGAGAGGGCAGAGGATCCACCCGGTGTTGAAGAGAGGGTTTGGAGAGGTTGGAGTAGGGGCTCATTCGGGAGCAACTTCAGAGAGAGAGATACTGAGTGGAACAAAGGTAGGAGATTTTAGAGAGCTTAACAGTGCTCTTAACAGAGCGGGACTGTGCTCTCTAGCTTCGAGAGAGAGGGAAACCAGGATAACAATTACTTTCGATTGCTCCTTGGTGGCCAGTTTTGTGTGTCTCGGACTGCATGTCCCAGTCACGAATGGACCGTGAGGGGCTTGGCTTCATCCAGGTTATGCGCTCGAATGCCGTAAACCAAGGGCCCAGGACAAAGCAGGTGCTCCGTAATCGCCATCCATGGTCACGGTGATTTCTTCACCAGTTCCAAAGTCTGTTCTGGCATTTATTCTTCGGAGCCCAGCCCCGGTTCGTTTGAGAACGAGGAAGCAGGCATTTTGGCCCTGTGGTCCCTCTGCCCCTGTCAGCACTTGCTCCAGGCCCTACCTTGTCTCTGGTTGACACCGTGGGTACCAATGGTCCATGCTTCACCTGGCCTCAGCCGCTGCCACCACCGCCTGGCACGGCTCCCTTAGAAAGCAGCCCATTGGCTGATACTGCCAAAAACGGGCCAGTGTTTTTCCCACGCTCACCCTCAGACCTGGGCGTTGTTCTGTGGTTCCCTCTCCAGCTTTCCAGGAGTCAGGTGCATTTATTCCCAAGCCCTTGATGCCAGTTACATAATTTCAAATTACATAAACCAGTGAACAGTGAGTGTGAAATGTCTGGCATGCTGTTGGCACCTGTGTCTGGGACAGAGCCTGTGGCGTGCTGGCGGCCGCGGGAGTCTACTGGACAGGGCTGCTGGGAGGGCATATGCCCTGTGCCGTCACACACGCTATGTTAGAACACAGCGTTCAGTCAATGCCAGTACCTTTTATGACCCAACTGCATAAATGACTTTGTTACCGAACTTCTACTCCTGAGTGCATCAAAAGGACTACCACTCTTTGGGGAATTAATTTTGCCTCAGTTTCTTGCTCTCACCGTGAGGTTTCCTTCCATATCCAGTATGGTGGTGAGTGAATGTTTAGCCTAAAAACTTGATCAGGGGAGCCCAGCAGTCCAGTGTTTTAAATGACTAAAATGTAGACAAGGGTGAAAGGTTTAAAAATAGATGAAAGGAGAAAAGCATGGCTTAGAAAGGTACGTGCGGTAGAGGTGACAGCTGCCCCCTTAAACATAGCTTCAGTGACTCACTGGCCTCAGGCCACAGGCTACCTGATGTTTGTACAGCGTGAAATAGTTTCATTAGCTACCAGGCTTACTACGGGCCAGGCGCTGGGATTTTTTCTTTGTTGGTTAATCTTATCCTGCTCTGGCCATTTTCCCTACCCAGGAACATTCCCAATCAAGGGTGCAGAGTCGGAAGTGTAACATTCCCTGCCTGATAAAGGCGTGAAGGGCTCGATCCTTGAGAGGCATTGCTAGGACCCTCTCTGGGTGATGCTGACCTCTGAATTTATTTTCCCTGAACTTCATTTTGCCGTTAATGAATGCTACTCGTTGTATTGTTAATACATCCAGAGGCTGTGTAGCTAATGCTGCTTTACAAATTGAGTAAGGATGTGCGACTTTCCCAAACCATTATCTGAACAACATGTACTGTGTATGTGTCTTGGTTTTGAATTAGGCTCAGGAATATGTTTTTCTTAAGAGCTTCACAGGCAAACTAGGGCACCCAGGGGAACGCTTTAAAATGACTATAAACAGCCACGTAATGGAAACGGTGCAAAATCCTGCATTTGAGGGGCAGCTAACCGAAAGTAAAGAGCAGCATGTTTTCAACTCACTAACACACATGGCAAGGGGAAGGTGGTATGTGATACTTTGCGATCATCACTTAAAAGGAGTACTTTCCTTAGGAAGGTGAGGTGCAAACTGGGTACAAGTGATTATGGAATTGGTATGCATTTTTTTTCCAGTATGTATTTTTTGATTTGTAGACTTTTTCCAACTATAAAAACATTTTAAAATCTTATAAGGAGGAAAAACACCTCAGATTTACCTTTCTGAAGTGTTCCTTTCAAAAACTTTCCTCTTTTTCATCCTCCCCGTCCCCCAAACGTACCCAGAGGCCTTCAGTGTACTGGGAGTTTCATATATACACTGAAGGAAAACCAGCTCCCTTGCTCTAGAACTTAAGTGCACAGAGCACTTTAAAACATCATCCAAACACATAACTTTTCAGAGCGTTGGTGTGAACGAGGACGCGGGGAGGTGCACCGAGAGTGGTCTGTGGATTGGGCGCACGAGTACTCCTTCCACTGGCAAAGGCTTTGATCACAAGGCACACACCCTCAGAATGCAGCTGTGACCCGAGCTTCACATCCCCTGGAAGGTGAGACCAAGGTAGCAAGGGAATCGGGGTCTGCGTCCAATTTCTACTTTTACAACTAACAGTTCATGACTTTGTGTAATATTTCAGTTGTATGAAAAGTATGTACGAAAAATGCCAATTTGAGTGATAACAGATTTTCTTGTGGTTTGACCTGACGTTGTTCGGGTGAACCCAGGCTGGGAATAGGAGTTCTCCTTAGTGCCGGAGGAGCGCTGAAATACCTGCATGCACGCCGAGCTCAGCGGGTTTTCCAGAAAACTCTGGCGCTCCCAGAGCTGATCTGAACCCTTCTTCTGCTGTCAGTTTCCCAGGCACTGAGGTGAGGTTTGCGCGACCCAGGAACACACGACGCCTCTGGACCCTGTCCTCCGGACCGGTGGCCTCCTGGCTGTCCGGCAGGCTGTGCTCTGCTGCGGAGATGCTCAGTGGGTCCCGACCCCAATTCTGAGCCTTGGGAACTCATTTCACGTGGCCGCTCCCCAGAGCCATGGGCCTCAAAACACATTTTACATTTGCTGGTTGGGGCAAAACTTTTGATTCTGCTTTTCAGTGAAGTGGAGCAAGGAGCTTGCCTTTGCATGGTGTCTGCTTGCCTCTGGGTGACGGGAGCACACGCCCTGTGATCCAAGGGCCATGTCCACAGAGCTTGGGAGGGGTCTGCTGCTTCCATCCACTGCCCTTTCTGTGTAGACGTTCCTTCACACTGGAGTAGGTTTGTCCTCCGGTTTTCCCTCAGGTTGTCTTTACATGAGCCTACCACTAGAGCGCCGTTGTGCCCAGATACACACACACACACAGGAGATTAGAGTGTTGGGTCTGGTGTCCTGGGTGGGAGAAACAGGTCACATAACAAAGAGTGCCCTAACAGCCCTCGGCTACAGAATGCTAGAAATGGAGAATGACTTGGTTTCTGGCTGGATCAGAGTTCATGGGACCCTGTTCTGTACTAGAGGAAAAGGAAGCGACAAGTCTCTGCACGCCCCGGGCAGAAGCTCACGGTGTCACTTCGAACAGCTTCAAGTCACTCTTCCATTTTGCTTCCTATCAAATATAAAGAACATTTGTGTCTACGGAGGTTTCCCAGATAAGAATGCCAAAGAAAAGATAGGGTAAGGATGGATAAAAAGACACACATGGACACAGTTGTTTAGAATTGCATTTTGCTATTGGGTAGATCAAAGTGACAAAGATAATTCTCTCGAGTAAAAAAGAAAAAAGAACGCGCCCATAGATGATGGAATGTAGTGGCTGTGAGTTCACACCTGGGGTTCAGACAGTCTGGTTTTCAGTCTTATATTCTCCTCACTGTGTACGACCTGGGGTAACTTTCCCTGAGCCTCAAGTTTTATCCTTTTCTTTTTTTATGTTTTCATTTGTGTAAGTACATGTTTTTGCTTTATTGTGGCATACTATGCCAAGTAGGATTTCTACATGATACATTTTTTTGAATTTTATTTTATTTATTTTTTTATACAGCAGGTTCTTACTAGTCATCCATTTTATACATATTAGTGTATACACGTCAATCCCAATCTCCCAATTCATCCCACCACCACCCCACCCTGCCACTTTCCCCCCTTGGTGTCCATACGTTTGTTCTCTGCATCTGTGTCTCAATTTCTGCCCTGCAAACTGGTTCATCTGTACCATTTTTCTAGGTTCCATATATAAGCGTTAATATACGATATTTGTTTTTCTCTTTCTGACTTACTTCACTCTGTGTGACAGTCTCTAGGTCCATCCACATCTCTACAAATGACTCGATTTCATTCCTTTTTATGGCTGAGTAATATTCCAATGTATATATGTACCACATCTTCTTTATCCATTCATCTGATGATGGGCATTTAGGATGCTTCCATGTCCTGGCTATTGTAAATAGTGCTGCAATGAATATCAGGGTGCATGTGTCTTTTTGAATTATGGTTTTCTCTGGGTATATGCCCAGTAGTGGGATTGCTGGGTCATATGGTAGTTCTATTTTTGGTTTTTTAAGGAACCTCCATGCTGTTCTCCATAGTGGCTGTATCAGTTTACATTCCCACGAACAGTGCAAGAGGGTTCCCTTTTCTCCACACCCTCTCCAGCATTTGTTGTTTGTAGATTGTCTGAGGAAGCCCATTCTAACTGGTGTGAGGTGGTACCTCATTGTAGTTTTGATTTGCATTTCTCTAATGATTAGTGATGTTGAGCAGCTTTTCATGTGCCTATTGGCCATCTGTATGTCTTCTTTGAAGAAATGTTTATTTAGATCTTCTGCCCATTTTTGGATTGGGTGGTTTGTTTTTTTAATATTGAGCTGCATGAGCTGTTTATATGTTTTGGAGATTAATCCTTTGTCCATTGATTTGTTTGCAAATATTTTCTTCCATTCTGAGGATTGTCTTTTCGTCTTGTTTGTAGTTTTCTTTGCTGTGCAAAAACTTTTAAGTTTCATTACATCCCATTTGTTTATTTTTGTTTTTATTTTCATTACTCTAGGAGGTGGATCAAAAAAGATCTTGCTGTGATTTATGTCAAAGAGTGTTCTGCCTATGTTTTCCTCTAAGAGTTTTATAGTGTCCAGTCTTACATTTAGGTCTCTAATCCATTTTGAGTTTATTTTTCTGTATGGTGTTAGGGAGTGTTCTAATTTCATTCTTTTACATGAAGCTGTCCAGTTCTCCCAGCACCACTTATTGAGGAGACTGTCTTTTCTCCATTGTATATCCTTGCCTCATTTGTCATAGATTAGTTGACCATAGGTGCATGGGTTTACCTCTGGGCTTTCTATCCTGTTCCATTGATCTATATTTCTGTTTTTGTGCCAGTACCCTATTGTCTTGATTGCTGTAGCTTTGTAGTATAGTCTGAAGTCTGAGTACCTAGTATCTCCAGCTCTGTTTTTTTCCCTCAAGATTGCTTTGGCTATTTGGGGTCTTTTGTGTCTCCATAAGAATTTTAAGATTTTTTGTTCTAGTTCTGTAAAAAAAAAATGCCATTGGTAATTTGATAGGGATTGCATTGAATCTGTATATCTCTTTGGGTAGTAGTCATTTTCACAATACTGATTCTTCCAATCCAAGAACATGGCATATCTCTCCATCTGTTTGTATCATCTTTAATTTCTTTATCAGTGTCTTATAGTTTTCTGCATACCGGTCTTTTGTCTCCCTAGGTAGGTTTATTCCTAGGTATTTTATTCTTTTTGTTGCATTGGTAAATGGGAGTGTTTCCTTAATTTCTTTCAGATTTTTCATCATTAGTGTATAGGAATGCAATAGATTTCTGTGCATTAATTTTGTATCCTGCAACTTTACCAAATTCATTGATTAGCTCTAGCAGTTTTCTGGTGGCATCTTTAGGATTCTCTATGTATAGTATCATGTCATCTTCAAACAGTGACAGTTTTACTTTCTCTCTTCCAATTTGGATTCCTTTTTATTTCTTTTCCTTCTCTGACTGCTGTGGCTAGGACTTCCAAAACTATTTTGAATAATAGTGGTGAGAGTGGACATCCTTGTCTTGCTCCTGACCTTAGAGGAAATGCTTTCAGTTTTTCACCATTGAGAATGCTGTGGCCTTTATTATGTTGAGGTAGGTTCCCTCTATGCCAGCTTTCTGGAGAATTTTTTTATCATAAATGGGTGTTGGATTTTGTCAAAAGCTTTTTCTGCATCTATTGAGATGATCTTATGATTTTTCTTCTTCAGTTTGTTAATATGGTGTATCACACTGATTGATTTGCATATATCAAAGAATCCTTGCATCCCTGGGATAAATCCCACTTGATCATGGTGTATGATCCTTTTAATGTGTTGTTGGATTCTGTTTGCGAGTATTTTGTTGAGGGTTTTTGCATGTATATTCATGAGTGATATTGGTCTGTAAATTTCTTTTTTTATACTATCTTTGTCTGGTTTTGGTATCAGGGTGATGGTGGCCTCATAGAATGAGTTTGGTATTGTTCCTTCCTCTGCCATTTTTTGGAAGAGTTTGAGAAGGATGGGTGTTAGCTCTTCTCCAAATGTTTGATAGAATGCACCTGTGAAGCCATGTGGTCCTGTACTTTTGTTTGTTGGAAGATTTTTAATCACAGTTTCAATTTCATTACTTGTGATTGGTCTGTTCATATTTTCTATTTCTTCCTGGTTCAGTCTTGGAAGGTGATACCTTTCTAAGAATTTGTCCATTTCTTCCAGGTTGTCCATTTTACTGATGTAGAGTTGCTTGTAGTAGTCTCTTAGGATGCTTTGTATTTCTGCAGTGTCTGTTGTAACTTCCCCTTTTTCATTTCTAATTTTATTGATTTGAGTCCTCTCCCTCTTTTTCTTGATGAGTCTGGCTAATGGTTTATCAATTTTGTTTATTTTCTCAAAGAAACAACTTTTAGTTTTATTGATCTTTGCTATTGTTTTCTTTGCTACTATTTCATTTATTCCTGCTCTGATCTCATGACTTCTTTCCTTCTACTAACTTTGGGTTTTGTTTGTTCTTCTTTCTCTAGTTCTTTTAGGTGGAAGGTTAGATTGTTTAATTGAGATGTTTGTTGTTTCTTGAGGTAGGATTGTATTGCTATAAACTTCCCTCTTAGAACTGCTTTTGCTGCATCCCATAGGTTTTGGATCGTCGTGTTTTCATTGTCATTTGTCTCTAGGTATTTTTTGATTTCCTCTTTGATTTCTTCATTGATCTCTTGATTATTCAGTAACATATTGTTTAGCCTCCATGTGTTTGTGTTTTTTACGTTTTTTTCTCTGTAATTCATTTCTAATCTCATAGCACTGTGGTCAGAAACAATGCTTGATATGATTTCAATATTCTTAAATTTACTGAGGCTTGATTTGTGACCCAAGATGTGATCTATCCTGGAGAATGTTCTGTGTGCACTTGAGAAGAAAGTGTAATCTGCTGTTTTTGGATGGAATGTCCTATAAATATCAATTAAATCTATCTGGTCTATTGTGTCATTTAAAGCTTGTGTTTCCTTATTAATTTTCTGTTTGGATGATCTGTCCATTGGTGTAAGTGAGGTGTTAAAGTCCCCCACTATTATTGTGTTTGTTAGTGTCGATTTCCTCTTTTATAACTGTTAGCAGTTGCCTTATGTATTGAGGTGATCCTATGTTGGGTGCATATATAATTGTTGTATCTTCTTGGATTGATCCCTTGATCATTATGTAGTGTCCTTCCTTGTCTCTTGTAACATTCTTTATTTTAAAGTCTATTTTATCTGATATGAGTATTGCTACTCCAGCTTTCTTTTGATTTCCATTTGCATGAAATATCTTTTTCATCCCCTCACTTTCAGTTTGTATGTGTCCCTAGGTCTGAAGTGGGTCTCTTGTGGACAGCATATATATGGGTCTTGTTTTTGTATCCATTCAGTGAGCCTTTGTCTTTTGGTTGGAGCATTTAATCCATTCACGTTTAAGGTAATTATCGATGTGTATGTTCCTATTACCATTTTCTTAATTGTTTTGGGTTTGTTACTGTAGGTCCTTTAATTCTCTTGTGTTTACCACTTAGAGAAGTTCCTTTAGCATTTGTTGTAGAGCTGGTTTGGTGGTGCTGAATTCTCTTAGCTTTTGCTTGTCTGTGAAGCTTTTGATTTCTCCATCGAATCTGAATGAGATCCTTGCTGGGTAGAGTAGTCTTGGTTGTAGGTTCTTCCCTTTCATCACTTTAAATATGTCATGTCACTCCCTTCTGGCCTGTAGAGTTTCTGCTAAGAAATCAGCTGTACATCTTATGGGAGTTCTCTTATATGTTATTTGTCATTTTTCCCTTGCTGCTTTCAATAATTTTTCTGTGTCTTTAATTTTTGCCAACTTGATTACTATGTGTCTCAGCATGTTTCTCCTGGGTTTATCCTGTATGGGACTGTCTGTGCTTCCTGCACTTGGGTGGCTATTTCCTTTCCCATGTTAGGGAAGTTTTTGACTATAATCTCTTCAAATATTTTCTCAGGTCCTTTCTCTGTCTCTTCTCCTTCTGGGATCCCTATAATGCAAATGTTGCTGCAATTATTGTTGTCCCAGAGGTCTCTTAGGGTGTCTTCATTTTCATTCTTTTTTCTTTATTCTGTTCTGCAGCAGTGAATTCCTCCATTCTGTCTTCCAGGTCACTTATCCGTTCTTCTGCCTCAGTTATTCTGCTATTGATTCCTTCTAGTGTAGTTTTCATTTCAGTTACTTGGTGTTCATCTCTTTGTTCTTTAATTCTTCTATTCCTTTGTTAAACATTTCCTGCATCTTCTCGATCTTTTCCTCCATTCTTTTTCTGAGGTCCTGGATCACCTCACTATCATTATTCTGAAATCTTTTTCTGGAAGGTTGCCTATCTCCACTTCATTTCGTTGTTTTTCTTGTGCTTTATCTTGTTCCTTCATCTGGTGCATAGCTCTCTGCCTTTTCATGTTGTCTATCTTTCTGTGAATGTGGTTTCTGTTCCACAGGCTGCAGGACTGTAGTTCTTCTCGCTTCTGCTGTCTGCCTTCTGGTGGATGAGGCTATTTAAGAGGCTTGTGCAAGTTTCTTGATGGGAGGGACTGGTGGTGGGTACAGGTGGGTGTTGCTCTGGTGGGCAGAGCTCAGTAAAACTTTAATCCTGTTGTCTGCTGATGGGTGGGGCTGGGTTCCCTCCCTGTTGATTGTTTGGCTTGAGGTGACCCAACACTGGAGCCTACCCGGGCTCTTTGGTGGGGCTAATGGCGGACTCTGGGAGGGCTCACGCCAAGGAGTACTTCCCAGAACTTCTGCTGCCAGTGTCCTTGTCCTCACAGTGAGCCACAGCCACCCCCCGCCTCTGCGGGAGACACTCCGACACTAGCAGGTAGGTCTGGTTCAGTCTCCTGTGGGGTCACTGCTCCTTCCGCTGGGTCCCGATGCACACTCTACTTTGTGTGTGCCCTCCAAGAATGGAGTCTCTGTTTCCCCCAGTCCTGCCGAAGTCCTGCAATTAAATCCCGCTAGCCTTCAAAGTCTGACTCTCTAGGAATTCCTCCTCCCGTTGCCGGACCCCCAGGTTTGGAAGCCTGATGTGTGTTTCAGAACCTTCACTCCAGTGGGTGGACTTCTGTGGTATAAGTGTTCTCCAGTCTGTGAGTCACCCACCCAGCAGTTATGGGATTTGATTTTACTGTGGCTGTGCCCCTCCTACCGTCTCATTGTGGCTTCTCCTTTGTCTTTGGATGTGGGGCATCTTTTTGGTGAGTTCCAGCGTCTTCCTGTTGATGGTTGTTCAGCAGTTAGTTGTGATGCCACAGTGCTCTCACAGAGGGAGTGAGCGCACGTCCTTCTACTCCCCCATCTTTGAGCCTCAGTTTTCTTATCAGTAAAATCAGGATTTGCAATAATGCCATTTTGATGGGATAGACGTGGGGATTCAATGAGATGATGAATGTAAAGTGCTTATACTACATGCTCATAAAGGGGGATCCTTTTTATTACTATTGTTGTTGTCGTGAATTGGAGGTTGTTTGTTGTTGAGTAGAGAGATTCAAATCAAACTTGCTGTCAGCTCACTTTCTCTGCTAGAGTTCCAACTGGACTGATCCAAATATGCAATTTTAATCTAATTATGTTGGAAATTAATGTTAACAAGAGGTTTGTGGTGTCCTGTTAAGTGAACAAAAACATACGGCAAGGAGGTTGCACTAACACGTCTGTGTTCATTCTAAGACATGATGAGTTCTGTTCAGATGAGAGTCCCTCCTGAGTCAGTCTCTAGTCCAGAAGGACATCAGGCCCCCACGGATGAACAAAGGCATATAGTAGATAAGTAAAATGGGATAAATGCCTTGGATCTGGAATATATTTGCAACGGGAAATAGGAGAAGTTGGAAGAATTTTAAATATTCACGGAAATGTAAGGCTAAACTATATAACTTATTAATTTATATTATAAAAAGACAGAGCTCACCCACACCTCTTGTGTTATTAGAATAATAAAACTTCTCTAGCTCCTTCCTGCAAAAGGACTATCCTATAAACTCAGTTGCAAGGCTGGCCAGAACTCAAATGCATTTTCACTCAAGTATTTTTCTTCCTATTGGGTTGGCAAATGTTAAGGGTAACTCAGTCTAAGTGAAGGAAGGTGGAGAAGATGGTAGAGAAGGGAAATAAACTGATAATTTAGTATTTTAAATTATTACTATTAATCTCATCTTTTTCTTATCACATCTTGTAAAGGGGAAAAGTGCCCAGCCTGCGACTGCTCTCAGCGGAAGGCGGGGATGAGCTAGGAGAAGGTGCAATCTAGGATAAGGCCATGCGGCATGGGCATGGGAGGCCACTTGTGATGACCTCGAGTTTACTGTTATCTGTAAGTTGTATTTTTAAGGTTCTTGGACCAAGGCCTGGCTCACAGTAACTGCTCTCCAGTTGTTAGCCCTTAGTACTCTAGTAGAAAACATACTTCAGGAGCTGTACACTCATCCCAACACTAGTGACAGTGATGAAAAGTGTCGACAATTGGCTGGAACAACTGACCCTCTCAAGAAGAGGTCAGGCCGCTCCTGGGCAGTGGAGGCTGGGTCATGTGCTTGAGCACCTCTGTAGAAGAGAGGGCAGGGTTTCTCAGGAATAGGTCGGTGCGATAGAGTCTCTGAGTCCCTGTCAAGTTCTGTTTCTGTGATAGTTTCCAAGAGTCCTTTCTGGAGAAATCAGGGAGACCTGGGAGATAGGGCTCACAGTCCTTGGGGGCTCTGGTGGCCGGGTGCTGCAGAAGAAGGAAGAGACGGCTCTGTATTTTTGCTTTGAGTTTCACTATGGCTTTGCTCTGGTTCTTAGGAGCTCAAAGAACACTTTTGTGGGGTAAAATGACTTTGAAATAGAGCAGTCAGGAACTTCACCAGTATGTGTTCAAACAAGACCAAGTATGAATTAGAATATGAGCTGGGCTTGTCAATATTCTATTTGAAGGTTTAGAAGACATTTGAAAGATATTAAAAGGGTAATCATATCCTCCAGTAGCTTCCTGAAAAATGTGCAAAGGAGGTCAATCTCTTAAGACTTAGATGACTTCTTTCATACACAATTTAACAGTTTGCTTTGGTATAGAATTCTAGGTTGGAAGTAATTTTTGAGGAGTTGGAAGAATTTTGAAGGCAATGCTCCATTTTCTTCTTGCTTCTGGTGTTACTGTTGAGAAGTCCAAAGTGATTCTTGATGTTTGCTTTGTGATCTCTGTCTCTCTCCTTCTTTCTCTTTTGAAGATTACAAAATTGTGTGTGTGTGTACTTAACGTCCTGAAATTTTACAATGCTGCATCTCATCGTAGGCCTGTTTTACCCACTGTATACAGGCACCTGATAGGCCCTTTCAATCTAGTGGTTCATACACTCCAGTTCTGGGAAATTCTCCAATTATTTCATTCCATTTCCTCCTCTCCGTTTTCTCAATTATCTCCTTCTGAAGCCAATCTTCCAAAGTTATGTCTTTTGCATGGTGTTCTCTTTTTCTTAATCTTTCCTATTTTCATTTCTTTATCCTTGTGCTCCACTTTCTGGGAGGTTTCTTTACCTTTATTTTCCAATTATTCTATTGAATTGTGCTTCCTGAATGATGCTTGTTTTTGTTTTTTTTTTTTAGAGAGTCCTATTCTGGTTTCATGGATGTGATACCTTTTATATTACCTGAGGATGATTTTTTCTTCTCTGTGCTACACTTTGTTTCTTCCAAAGATTGATTTGTTTCTGTTTGTTTCAGGTTCTATCTTACAGGTTCAAGACATCCTTTAGATGCAGTAACTCATTGGATGATTGGAGATTTTGAGTATGTAGGTAGGTGGGGCTTGCTGACTTTGTGCTTTACTACAGGGTGATCGGGGTGGTCTCAGGGCAACTTACAGTGGTGCTCTCTATGAAGACACCAGATTGAAGGGGGCTCAAATGCAGCCCTCACTTACTTACCAGTTCATGAACCCTGGTCAGAGGCTATGCGTCTTCCTGAAAGAAGGGATGCCTTTTTCCTCCCACAAAACTGTGATCTGCTTTTCAAGTCTGACATTAGCAAAGCTTCATCTACCCAGAGAAAAGAACGTTTTCCAATCCACACAACAGTTTCCCACAGGCCAGCAGAGGCCCTGGGAAGGCTGGCTGAAGTTCTCCCCAGGTCAGTATCTTGATAGCTTCTGTGTTGAGCTGGTCAACTTTTGCAAGAAAGAGCTTTTCAGACTCTAGCCAGCAGAGTAAAGGATTGGCTTCGAGAGATTTGTGAGTGAGTAGGACAGAGAGCGCCATTCAATGGAGCTTAATCTCCGTCTTGGGTAGAGTAGCCACACCTCACAGTGGCTGCTGTCCTCCAGCCCAGACACTGTTTTACCATCTGTGGACAGATGCTGGGCTGTGGACAGCAGTGACTCTGGGGTGGAGTTGGACAAGGGGCTCTAGCTTTCACCCAGTCTTCCTTATTGGAGCCTGCACCCTCAACCCTACCAAACAGTTCCAGAGGTACTTAGTACTACTAGTTCCTGCTATTTTGAGGGTTCCACATTGCAAATTGGATTTGGTCTCAGTTTTCCCCACTTTTGACTTTGCATTCTGATTCCTCAGATCTGCTGGGCAGTTGCTACTCTCCCATTGAATTTCAGCATATACAAATTTATTACATTCTTCTCTGCATTTCTCCAATTTTCCTTGTCCCTGTTGGTTTGTTGTTTTTTTTTTAAGTTTCTTGAATGTAATGTTTTAGTAGATTTCAGAAGGAAGAAAAATTAAACTCAGGAGTTTAATTTGCTATCTTACTTGGAATAGTCCATAGGTTTCCTCCAGACTCTAAGAAAAATGCCCTCTTGTTATCAGTTCTGGATACAGTGCCTACATTTAACTTGTGTTTTCTCCCTTTGGGAAGAGACTGAAAGTCCATGTGGCTGTCTGTGTCCTATTGTTAAATCACTTTTGTGAGAGAATATTTAGAGGTAAGTTATTTTGGAGACAAGTTATATGTGTATATGTAAATATAAATACATATATGCAGTCATCCTTCAGTATCCATAGGGTATTGGTTCCAGGACCTGCCACGGATACCAAAATCCACAGATGCTCAAGTCCAATAGTTGGTCCCCTGTAACTGTAGTTCCACATCCATGGATTTAACCAACTATTGAAAAAAACCTGCAAAGAAGTGGACGCACACAGTTCAAACCCATGCTGTTCAAAGTCAAGTGTGTGTGTGTGTATACATATATATGATGAATATAAGTTGTACATATGATGTATATTATATCAAGGAGTGGAATGATAAAATTTAAGTCTCCAGCTCTGACCTGAACCCTGACCATTTGACTGCCTAGCTGACATCTCAACTTGGATATAAAAATACACATTAAATTTTACATGGACAAAGCTGAACTCCTGATTCTCCCATCTGAAACCCGTTTTCTCACAGCCTCCCCATCTCGATTCATGTCAACTCATCTCTCCACTTGCTTGGGCCAAAGACATTGCAGTGTCCTCAGCTTCCTCGTTTCTCATGGCCCTCATCCAAGACATGAACAAATCTGTTGGCTCCACCTTCAAAATGCGCCCAGAGTTGGACCTCTTTTGACTCCCTCCACAGCACTGGTCTGAGTCACTATTCTCTCTTGCCTGAACGTAATAATTAGGCCAAGTTTTTGATATGCAAAAAAGATTTGGGGCTGACTTTGAAGGTATAGCCTAGAGAAAACTAAATCACTCAGATTGGTAACTTAGGAGAATCTTTCCTTCTTTTAAGAAGAAAAGGCAGAGAACAGAAAAGACAACTTAAGTGATCTGCTGGGAGAATGAGGACCTAGCTCAGAAATGTTAAAGGGACTTCGTTAAGCTGAAAAGAAATGGTACTAATTAATAACAAGAAAACATACCGGGTCCGGGGGAAGATGGCGGAAGAGTAAGACGCGGAGATCATCTTCCTCCCCACAGATACACCAGAAATACATCTACACGTGGAACAACTCCTACACCAATACCTACTGAACGCTGGCAGAAGACCTCAGACCTCCCAAAAGGCAAGAAACTCCCCACGTACCTGGGTAGGGCAAAAGAAAAAAGAAAAAACAGAGACAAAAGAATAGGGACGGGACCTGCAGCAGTGGGAGGGAGCCATGAAGGAGGATAGGTTTCCACACACTAGGAGCCCCTTCATGGGCGGACACTGCGGGAGGCGGAGGGGGAAGCTTCGGAGCCACGGAGGACAGCGCAGCCACAGGGGTGCGGAGGACAAAGCAGAGAGATTCCCGCACAGAGGATCAGGGCCGACCAGCACTAACCAGCCCGAGAGGCTTGTCTGCTCACCCGCCGGGGCGGGCGGGGCTGGGAGCTGAGGCTCGGGCTTCGGTCGGAGCGCAGGGAGAGGACTGGGGTTGGCGGCGTGAACACAGCCTGCAGGGGGCTAGTGCACCACGGCTGGCCGGGAGGGAGTCCGGGGAGAAGTCTGGACCTGCCGAAGAGGCAAGAGGCTTTTTCTTCCCTCTTTGTTTCCTGGTGCGCGAGGAGAGGGGATTAAGAGCGCTGCTTGAAGGAGCTCCAGAGACGGGCGCGAGCCGCGGGCGGACCCCAGAGACGGGCATGAGACGCTAAGGCTGCTGCTGCTGCCACCAAGAAGCCTGTGTGCGAGCACAGGTCACTATCCACACCCCCTTATGGGGAGCCTGTGCAGCCCGCCACTGCCAGGGTCCCGGGATCCAGGGACGACTTCCCCGGGAGAACTCACCGCGCGCCTCAGGCTGGTGCAACGCCACGCCGGCCTCTGCCGCCGCAGGCCCGCCCCGCACTCCGCGCCTCTCCCTCCCCCCGGCCTGAGTGAGCCAGAGCCCCCGAATCAGCTGTTCATTTAACCCCCGTCCTGTCTGAGCGAAAAACAGACACCCTCTGGCGACCTACACGTAGAGGCGGGGCCAGATCCAAAGCTGAGCCCTGAGAGCTGTGCGAACAAAGAAGAGAAAGGGAAATCTCTCCCAGCAGCCTCAGAAGCAGCGGATTAAATCTCCACAATCAACTTGATGTACCTGCATCTGTGGAATACCTGAATAGACAACCAGTCATCCCAAATTGAGGAGGTGGACTTTGAGAGCAAGATTTATGATTTTTTCCCCTTTTCCTCTTTTTGTGAGTGTGTATGTGTGTATGCTTCTGTGTGAGATTTTGTCTGTAGAGCTTTGCTTCCACCATTTGTCCTAAGGTTCTATCCGTCCGTTTTTTTTAAATAATTAATTTTAATAACTATTTTATTTTACTTTATCTTCTTTCTTTCTTTTTTTCTTCCTTCCCTCCTTTAGACAACAAATCATCCCAAATTGAGGAGGTGGACTTTGAGAGCAAGATTTATAACTTTTTTCCCCTTTTCCTTTTTGTGAGTGTGTATGTGTATGCTTCTCTATGAGATTTTGTCTGTAGAGCTTTGCTTCCACCATTTGTCCTAAGCTTCTGTCTGTCCGTTTTTCAATTTTTTTCTGAATAATTATTTTTTAATTTAATAACTTTATTATCTCTCACTTTATTTTACTTTATCTTTTTTCCTTCCTTTCCTCCTTCCTCCCTCCTTCCTTTCATTCATTCCTTCTTTCTTCCTTCCTTCCTCCCTCCATCCCTTTCTTTCTTTCTTTCTTCCTACTTCTACTAATTCTTTCTCTCTACCTTTTCTCCCTTTTATTCTGAGCTGTGTGGATGAAAGGCTGTTGGTGCTGCAGCCAGGAGTCAGTGCTGTGTCTCTGAGGTGGGAGAGCCAACTTCAGGACTCTGGTCAACAAGAGACCTCCCATCTCCACATAATATCAAATGGCAAAAATCTCCCAGAGATCTCCATCTCAACACCAACACCCAGCTTCACTCAACTACCAGCAAGCTACAGTGCTGGACACCCTACGCCAAAAAACTAGCAAGACAGGAACACAACCCCACCCATTAGCAGAGAGGCTGCCTAAAATCATAATAAGTCCACAGACACCCCAAAACACACCACCAAACGTGGACCTGCCCACCAGAAAGACAAGATCCAGCCTCAACCACCAGAACACAGGCACTAGTCCCCTCCACCAGGAAGCCTACACAACCCACTGAACCAACCTTAGCCACTGGGGACAGACACCAAAAACAACGGGAACTACGAACCTGCAGCGTGCAAATAGGAGACCCCAAACACAGTAAGATAAGCAAAATGAGAAGACAGAAAAACACACAGCAGATGAAGGAGCAAGATAAAAATGCACCAGACCTAACAAATGAAGAGGAAATAGGCAGTCTACCTGAAAAAGAATTCAGAATAATGATAGTAAAGATGATCCAAAATCTTGGAAATAGAATAGACAAAATGCAAGAAACATTTAACAAGGACCTAGAAGAACTAAAGATGAAACAACCAACGATGAACAACACAATAAATTAAATTAAAAATACTCTAGATGGGATCAATAGCAGAATAACTGAGGCAGAAGAACGGGTAAGTTGCCTGGAAGATAAAATAGTGGAAATAACTACTGCAGAGCAGAATAAAGAAAAAAATAATGAAAAGAACTGAGGAGAGTCTCACAGACCTCTGGGACAACATTAAACGCACCAACATTCGAATTATAGGGGTTCCAGAAGAAGAAGAGAAAAAGAAAGGGACTGAGAAAATATTTGAAGAGATTATAGTTGAACACTGCCCTAATATGGGAAAGGAAATAGTTAATGAAGTGCAGGAAGCACATACAGGATGTGCCATACAGGATAAATCCAAGGAGAAATATGCCAAGACACATATTAATCAAACTGTCAAAATTTAAATACAAAGAAAGCATATTTAAAGCAGCAAGGGAAAAACAACAAATAACACATAAGGGAATCCCCATAAGGTTAACAGCTGATCTTTTAGCAGAAACTCTGCAAGCCAGAAGGGACTGGCAGGACATACTGAAAGTGATGAAGCAGAAAAACCTGCAACCAAGATTACTCTACCCAACAAGGATCTCATTCAGACTTGATGGAGAAATTAAAACCTTTACAGACAAGCAAAAGCTGAGAGAGTTCAGCACCACCAAACCAGCTTTACAACAAATGCTAAAGGAACTTCTCTAGGCAAGAAACACAAGAGAAGGAAAACACCTACAAAAACGAACCCAAAACAGTTTAGAAAATGGGAATAGGAACATACGTATCAATAATTACCTTAAATGTAAATAGAATAAATGCTCCCTCGAAAAGACACAGATTGGCTGAATGGATACAAAAACAAGACCCATATATATGCTGTCTACAAGAGACCTACTTCAGACCTAGAGACACATACAGACTGAAAGTAAGGGGATGGAAAAAGATATTCCATGAAAATGGAAACCAAAAGAAAGCTGGAGTAGCAATTCTCATATCAGACACAACAGACTTTAAAACAAAGACTATTAGAAGAGAAAAAGAAGGACACTACATAATGATCAAGGGATTGTCCCAAGAAGATATAACCATTGTAAATATGTATGCACCTAACATAGGAGCACCTCAATACATAAGGCAAATACTAACAGCCATAATAAGGGAAATCGACAGTAACACATTCATAGTAGGGGACTGTAACACCCCACTTTCACCCATGGACAGATCATCCAAAATGAAAATAAATAAGGAAACACAAGCTTTCAATGATACATTAAACAAGATGGACTTAATTGATATTTATAGGACACTCCATCCAAAAACAACAGAATAAACCTTTTCCTCAAGTGCTCATGGAACATTCTCCAGGGTAGATCATATCTTGGGTCACAAATCAAGCCTTGGTAAATTTAGAAAAACTGAAATTCTGTCAAGAATCTTTTCCAACCACTACGCTATGAGACTAGATATCAATTACAGGAAAAGATCTGTAAAAAATACAAACACATAGATGCTAAACAATACACTACTTAATAAGGAAGTGATCACTGAAGAAATCAAAGAGGAAATAAAAAAATACCTAGAAACAAATGACAATGGGGAAACGATGACCCAAAACCTATGGAATGCAGCAAAAGCAGTTCTAAGAGGGAAGATAATAGCAATACAAGCCCACATTAAGAAGCAGGAAACATCTCGACTAAATAACCTAACCTTGCACCTAAAGCAATTAGAGAAAGAAGAACAAAACCCCCCCCAAAGTTAGCAGAAGGAAAGAAATCATAAGAATCAGATCAGAAATAAATGAAAAAGAAACGAAGGAAACAATAGCAAAGATCAATAAAACTAAAAGCTGGTTCTTTGAGAAGATAAACAAAATAGATAAACCATTAGCCAGACTCATAAAGAAAAAAAGGGAAAAGACTCAAATCAATAGAATTAGAAATGAAAAAGGAGAAGTAACAACTGACACTGCAGAAATACAGAAGATCATGAGAGATTACTACAAGCAACTCTATGACAATGAAATGGACAACCTGGAAGAAATGGACAAATTCTTAGAAATGCACAACCTGCCAAGACTGAATCAGGAAGAAATAGAAAATATGAACAGACCCATCACAAGCACTGAAATTGAAACTGTGATTAAAAATCTTCCAACAAACAAAAGCCCAGGACCAGATGGCTTCACAGCCGAATTCTATCAAGCATTTAGAGAAGAGCTAATACCTATCCTTCTCAAACTCTTCCAAAATATAGCAGAGGGAGGAATACTCCCAAATTCCTTCTATGAGGCCATGATCACCTGGATACCAAAACTAGACAAGGATGTCACAAAAAAAGAAAACTACAGGCCAATATCACTGATGAACATAGATGCAAACATCCTCAACAAAATAACTAGCAAACAGAATCCAACAGCACATTAAAAGGATCATACACCATGATCAAGTGGGGTTTATTCCAGGAATGCAAGGATTCTTCAATATACGCAAATCTATCAATGTGATAAACCATATTAACAAATTGAAGGAGAAAAACGATATGATCATCTCAATAGATGCAGAGAAAGCTTTTGACAAAATTTAACACCTATTTATGATAAAAACCCTGCAGAAAGTAGGCATAGAGGGAACTTTCCTCAACATAATAAAGGCCATATATGACAAACCCACAGCCAACATCGTCCTCAATGGTGAAAAACTGAAAGCATTTCCACTAAGATCAGGAACAAGACAAGGCTGCCCACTCTCACCACTCTTATTCAACATAGTTTTGGAAGTTTCAGCCACAGCAATCAGAGAAGAAAAGGAAATAAAAGGAATCCAAATTGCAAAAGAAGAAGTAAAGTTGTCACTATTTGCAGATGACACGATACTATACATAGAAAATCCTAAAGATGCTACCAGAAAACTACTAGAGCTAATCAATGAATTTGGTAAAGTAGCAGGATACAAAATTAATGCACAGAAATCTCTGGCATTCCTATACATTAATGATGAAAAATCTGAAAGTGCAATCAAGAAAACACTCCCATTTACCATTTCAACAAAAAGAATAAAATATGTAGGAATAAACCTACCTAAGGAGACAAAAGACCTGTATGCAGAAAATTATAAGACACTGATGAAAGAAATTAAATATGATACAAACAGATGGAGAGATATAGCATGTTTGTGGATTGGAAGAATCAACATTGTGAAAATGACTCTACTACCCAAAGCAATCTATAGATTCAATGCAATCCCTATCAAACTACCACTGGCATTTTCCACAGAACTAGAACAAAAAATCGCACAATTTGTATGGAAACACAAAAGACCCCGAATAGCCAAAGCAATCTTGAGAACGAAAAACGGAGCTGGAGGAATCAGGCTCCCTGACTTCAGACTATACTACAAAGCTACAGTAATCAAGACAGTATGGTACTGGCACAAAAGCAGAAAGATAGATCAATGGAACAGGATAGAAAGTCCAGAGATAAACCCATGCACATATGGTCACCTTATCTTTGTTAAAGGAGGCAGGAATGTAGAGTGGAGAAAGGACAGCCTCTTCAATAAGTGGTGCTGGGAAAACTAGACAGGTACATGTAAAACTTTGAGATTAGATCACTCTCTAACACCATACACAAAAATAAGCTCAAAATGGATTAAAGACCTAAATGTAAGGCCAGAAACTATCAAACTCTTAGAGGAAAACATAGGCAGAACACTCTATGACATAAATCACAGCAAGATCCTTTTTGACCCACCTCCTAGAGATACGGAAATAAAAACAAAAATAAACAAATGGGACCTAATGAAACTTCAGAGCTTTTGCACAGCAAAGGAAACCATAAACAAGACCAAAAGACAACCCTCAGAATGGGAGAAAATATTTGCAAATGAAGCAACTGACAAAGGATTTATCTCCAAAATTACAAGCAGCTCATGCAGCTCAATAACAAGAAAACAAACAACCCAATCCAAAAATGGGCAGAAGACCTAAATAGACATTTCTCCAAAGAAGATATACAGACTGCCAACAAACACATGAAAGAATGCTCAACATCATTAATCATTAGAGAAATGCAAATCAAAACTACAATGAGATATCTCACACCAGTCAGAACGGCCATCATCAAAAAATCTAGAAATAATAAATGCTGGAGAGGGTGTGGAGAAAAGGGAACACTCTTGCACTGTTGGTGGGAACGTGAATTGGTACAGCCACTGTGGAGAACAGTACGGAGGTTCCTTAAAAAACTACCAATAGAACTACCATATGACTCAGCAATCCCACTACTGGGCATATACCCTGAGAAAACCATAATTCAATAAGAGTCATGTACCAAAATGTTCATTGCAGCTCTATTTACAATAGCCCCGAGATGGAAACAACCTAAGAGCCCATCATCGGATGAATGGATAAAGAAGATGTGGCACATATATACAATGGAATATTACTCAGCCATAAAAAGGAACGAAATTGAGCTATTTGTAATGAGGTGGATAGACCTAGAGTCTGTCATACAGAGTGAAGTAAGTCAGAAAGAGAAAGACAAATACCGTATGCTAACACATATATATGGAATTTAAGGAAAAAAATGTCATGAAGAACCTAGGAGCAAGACAGGAATAAAGACACAGACCTACTGGAGAATGGACTTGAGGATATGGGGAGGGGGAAGGGTGAGCTGTGACAAAGCAAGAAAGAGGCATGGACATATATACACTAACAAACGTAGTGTAGATAGCTAGTGGGAAGCATCTGCATCGCACAAGGATATCAGCTCGGTGCTTTGTGACCGCCTGGAGAGGTGGGATAGGGAGGGAGGGAGATGCAAGAGGGAAGAGATATGGGAACATATGTATATGTATAACTGATTCACTGTGTTATATAGCAAAAACTAACACACCATTGTAAAGCAATTATACCCCAATAAAGATGTTTAAAAAAAAATCCCATTTACAACTGTGTCAAAAAGAGTAAAATACCCAGGGATAACTTCAACCAAGGTGAAAGATCTATATACTGAAAACTATAAGACACTGATGAAAGAAACTGAAGAATAAAATAAATGGAGGGGGCGAAGTCAAGATTGCAGTGTGGGATAACATTGAGTTAGCCTCTCCCCACAACTAGCGTGCCTGCTGGCTGCTGTTGGGGGACCCTGATGCCCAAGGAGACGGGAGGGACCCCCAGGTGAACCGGTAGGAAGTGGGCTACAGAGGGGGGAGGAGAAGTGGAGACCAGACTGCATTGGCACCCCTGAGGCAGGGGAGATCAGGAGAGGCAGGCAGGAGGGACCGTCTGGTCTGGGAGGAGCAGGAGAGGAGGGCACTTGCCCCCCAACTCGAGCCCAGGAAGCCAGCTGGGCTCCCAGGTGAGGTCCCCTGCCCTCTGAGACCAGGGGTGGGTGGCATGCCTGGGCCCCTTCTGTTCCTTGAGCCTAAGCCCTGCCCCCCACAGCCCCCAGGCCTTTTCCAGCCCTGTGGGTCCTGAGCATTGGCCCCACCCACTGCCCAAACCTCACCCTTGCTTAGGCCCTGCCCTCCACAGCCAAGGCCTTTCCCCCCTTTTTTTTCTTTCTTTCTTTCTTTTTTTTTTTTTGGTTTCTCTTTTCCCTCCTCCTCTCTTTTACTATGGTGGTACAGTTGTACCTTCCAGGTGTTGATTCATCTATATTTTAATTTTTATATTCTTTCTAACATATCTGTTGGTTTCCTAGTCTAATATTATTTTTTACTTCATTTTCTCTTTTTTTTTTTTTTTTTGCCACCCCACATGGCTTGCAGGATCTTGGTTCACAGGCGGGGGTCAGGCCAAAGCTCCTGCAGTGGGAGCTCTGAACCACTGGACTAACAGAGAACCTCAGACCCCAGGGAATATTCATCAGAGTGAGGTCTCATGGAGGTCCTCATACCAGCACCAAGACCCAGCTCTACCCAGCAGCCTACAAACTCCAGGGTTGGAAGCCTCAGGCCAAACAACCACTAAGACAGGAAAACAATCCCACTCAAAAAACATGAGATGGCAAATAGTATGTCGCAGATGAAGGAGCAAGGTAAAAACCTACAGGACCAAATAAATGAAGAGGAAATAGGAAATCTACCTGAAAAAGAATTCAGAGTAATGATAGTAAAGATGATCCAGAATCTTAGAAATAGAATGGAGGCACAGATTGAGAAAATACAAGAAATGATTAACAAAGATCTAGAAGAACTAAAGAACATACAGAGATGAACATAATAACTGAAATGAAAAATACACTAGAAGGAAACAATAACAGAATAACAGAGGCAGAAAGACGAATAACTGAGCTGAAAGACAAAATGGTGGAAATAACTGCCGAGGAGCAAAATAAAAAGAATGAAAAAAATTGAAGACAATCTCAGAGACCTCTGGGACAACACTAAATGCACCAGCATTCAAATTATAGGGGTCCCAGAAGAAGAGAAAAAGAAAGGGTCTGAGAAAATATTTGAAGAGATTATAGTCAAAAAATTCCCTAATATGGGAAAGGATTTAGTCACCCAAGTCGAGGAAGCACAGAGAGTCCCACACAGGGTAAACCCTAGGAAAAACACACCAAGACACACATTAATCAAACTAACAAAGATTAAATTCAAAGAAAAAATATTAAAAGCAGCAAGGGACAAACAACAAATAACATAAAAAGGAATCTCCATAAGGTTATCAGCTGATTTTTCAGCAGAAACTCTGCAGGCCAGAAGGGAGTGGTAGGATATACTTAAAGTAATGAAAGAGAAAAACCTACAACCAAGATTACTCTACCCAGCAAGGACCTATTCAGATTCGGCAGAGAAATCGGGAGCTTTTTAGACAAGCAAAAGCTAACAGCACCACCAAACCAGCTTTACAACAAATGCTGAAGAAACTTCTCTAGGTGCGAAACACAAGAGAAGAAAAAGACCCACAAAAGTAAACCCAAAACAAATAAGAAAATGGTAATAGGAATAAACATATGGATAATAACCTTGAATGTAAATGGATTAAATGCTCCAACCAAAAGACACAGACTGGCTGAATGGAAAAATACAAGACCTATATACATGCTGGCTACAAGAGACCTATTTCAGACCTAGGGACACATACAGACTGAAGGTGAAGGGACGGAAAAAGATATTCCATGCAAATGGAAATCAAAAGAAAGCTGAGTAGCAATACTCGTATCTGATAAAATAGACTTTTAAATAAAGACTGTTATAAGAGATAAGGAGGGACACTACATAATGATCAAGGGATCAATCCAAGAAGAAAATATAACGATTATAAATGTTTATGCACCCAACATAGGAGCACCTCAATACATAAGGAAAATGCTAACAACCATGAAAGGAGAAATCCACAGTTACACAATAATAGTAGGGGATTTTAACACACCACTTAACAACAATGGACAGATCACCCAAGCAGAAAATGAATAAGGAAACACAAGCTTTAAATGACACAATAGACCAGATAGATTTAATTGATATTTATAGAGCATTCCACCCAAAAGTGGCAGAATACACTTTCTTCTCAAGTGCACATGGAACATTCTCCAGGATAGATCACATCTTGGGTCACAAATCAAGCCTTGGAAATTTTAAGAAAATTGAAATCGTATCAAGCATCTTTTCTGACCACAATGCTATGAGATTGGAAATCAATTACAGGGAAAAAAAAACCTGTAAAAACTACAAATACAGGGAGGCTAAACAGTGCACTACTAAATAACCAACAGATCACTCAAGAAATCAAAAAGAAAATTAAAAATACATAGAAACAAATGACAACGAAAACAGGATGACCCAAAACCTATGGGATGCAGCAAAAGCAGTTCTATCAGGGAAGTTTATAGCAATTCAATTTCAACTTAAGAAACAAGAAAACTCTCAAATAAACAATCTATCCCTACAATTAAAACAACTAGAGAAAGAAGAACAAAGAAAATCTAAAGTCAGTAGAAGGAAAGAAATCATAAAAATCAGAGCAGAACGGCTTCCCTGGTGGCGCAGTGGTTGAGAGTCTGCCTGCCGATGCAGGGGACGTGGGTTTGTGCCCCGGTCCGGGAAGATCCCACATGCTGCGGAGCGGCTGGGCCCATGAGCCATGGCCGCGGAGCCTGTACGTCCAGAGCCTGTGCTCCGCAATGGGAGAGGCCACAACAGTGAGAGGCCCGTGTACCGAAAAAAAAAAAAAAAAAACAGAGCAGAAATAAATGAAATAGAAATGAAGAAAACAATAGCAAAGATCTATAAAACTAAAAGCTGGTTCTTTGAGAAGATAAACAAAATTGATAAACCCTTAGCCAGACTCATCAAGAAAAAAAAGGAGAGAATGCAAATCAATACATTTAGAAATCAAAAAGGAGAAAACTGACACTACAGAAATACAAAGGATAATAAGAGACTACTACAAACAGCTATATGCCAATAAAATGGACAACCTGGAAGAAACGGACAAATTCGTGGAAAGGTACAATTTTCCAAGACTGAACCAGGAAGAATTAGAAAATATGAACAGACCTATTGCAAGTAATGAAATTGAAACCATAATTAAAACTCTTCCAACAAACAAAAGTCCAGGACCAGATGGCTTCACAGGCGAATTCTATCAAACATTTAGGGAAGAGCTAACACTGATCCTTCTCAGACTCTTCCAAAAAATTGCAGAGGGAGAAACACTCCCAAATTCATTCTATGAAGCCACCATCACCCTGATATCAAAACCAGGAAAAGATATCACAAAAAAAAGAAAACTATAGACCAATATAACTGATGAACATAAATGCAAAAATCTGAACAAAATGCTAGCAAACAGAATCCAACAACACATTGAAAGGATCATAAACCATGATCAAGGGGGATTTATCCCAGCAATGTAAGGATTCTTCAATATACGCAAATCAACCAATGTGATAAACCACATTAACAAGTTAAGCAATAAAAACCATATGATGACCTCAATAGACGCAGAAAAAGCTTTTGACAAAATCCAGCACCCATTTATGATAAAAACTCTCCAGAAAGTGGGCATAGAGGGAACCTATCTCAACATAATAAAGGCCATATATGACAAATCCACAGCAAGCATCATACTCAATGATGAAAAACTGAAAGCATTTCCACTAAGATCAGGAAAAAGACAAGGATGTCCACTCTCACCACTATTATTCTGCATAGTTTTGGAAGTCCTAAACACAGCAATCAGACAAGAAAAAGAAAAAAAAGGAATACAAATTGGAAAAGAAGAAGTAAAACTGTCACTGTCTGTGGATGACATGATACTACACACAGAAAATCCTAAAGATGCCAACAGAAAACTACTAGAACTAATCAATGAATTTGGGAAGGTTGCTGGATATAAAATTAATGCACAGAAATCTCTGGCATTCGTATACACCAACAACGAAAAATCAGAAAGAGAAATTAAGGAACCAATCCCATTTACCATCACAACAGAAATAATAAAATACCTTGGAATAAACCTGCCTAAGGAGGTGAAAGACTTGTACTCAGAAAACTATAAACCACTGATGAAAGAAATCAAAAATGACATAAACAGATGGAGAAACATACCATGTTCATCAATTGGAAGAATCAATACTGTGAATATCACTATACTGTACTACCCAAAGCAACCTACAGATTCAACGCAATCCCTGTCAAACTACAAATGGCATTCTTCACAGAACTGAACAAAAAATTTTACAATTTGAATGGAAACACAAAAGACCCCGAATAGCCAAAGCAATCTTGAGAAAGAAAAACAGAGTTGGAGAAATCAGGCTCCCTGACTTCAGACTATACCACAGAGCTACAGTAATCAAGACAGTATCGTACGGGCACAAAAACAGAAATATAGAACAATGGTACAGGATAAAATGCCAAGAGATAAACCCACGCACATATGGTCACCTAATTTATGACAAAGGAGGCAAGAACATACAATGGAGAAAAGACAGCCCTTTCAATAAGTGGTGCTGGGCCTCAATACATAAGGCAAATACTAACAGCCATAAAAGGGGAAATCGACAGTAACACATTCATAGTAGGGGACTGTAACACCCCACTTTCACCAACGGACAGATCATCCAAAAAGAAAATAAATAAGGAAACACAAGCTTTAAATGATACATTAAACAAGATGGACTTAATTGATATTTATAGGACACTCCATCCAAAAACAACAGAATACACATTTTTCTCAAGTGCTCATGGAACATTCTCCAGGGTAGATCATATCTTGGGTCACAAATCAAGCCTTGGTAAATTTAAGAAAACTGAAATTGTATCAAGTATCTTTTCCGACCACAATGCTATGAGACTAGATATCAATTACAGGAAAAGATATGTAAAAATTACAAACACATGGAGGCTAAACAATACACTACTTAATAACGAAGTGATCACTGAAGAAATCAAAGAGGAAATCAAAAAATACCTAGAAACATGACAATAGAGACACGATGACTCAAAACCTATGGGATGCAGCAAAAGCAGTTCTAAGAGGGAAGTTTATAGCAATACAATCCTACCTTAAGAAACAGGAAACATCTCGAATAAACAACCTAACCTTGCACCTAAAGCAATTAGAGAAAGAAGAACAAAAAAACCCCAAAGTTAGCAGAAGGAAAGAAATCATAAAAATCAGATCAGAAATAAATGAAAAAGAAATGAAGGAAACGATAGCAAAAATCAGTAAAACTAAAAGCTGGTTCTTTGAGAAGATAAGCAAACTTGATAAACCATTAGCCAGACTTATCAAGAGAAAAAGGGAGAAGACTCAAGTCAATAGAATTAGAAATGAAAAAGGAGAAGTAAAAACTGACACTGTAGAAATACAAAAGATCATGAGAGATTACTACAAGCAACTCTATGCCAATAAAATGGACAACCTGGAAGAAATGCACAAATTCTTAGAAATGCACAACCTGCCAAGACTTAATCAGGAAGAAATAGAAAATATGAACAGACCCATCACAAGCACTGAAATTGAAACTGTGATTAAAAATCTTCCAACAAACAAAAGCCCAGGACCAGATGGCTTTACAGGTGAATTCTATCAAGCATTTAGAGAAGAGCTAATACCTATCCTTCTCAAACTCTTCCAAAATATAGCAGAGGGAGGAACACTCCCAAACTCATTCTACGAGGCCACCATCACCCTGATACCAAATCCAGACAAGGATGTCACAAAACAACAAAACTACAGGCCAATATCACTGATGAACATAGATGCAAAAATCCTCAACAAAATACTAGCAAACAGAATCCAATAGCACATTAAACGGATCATACACCATGATGAAGTGGGGTTTATTCCAGGAATGCAAGGATTCTTCAACATATGCAAATCAATCAACGTGATACACCATATTAGCAAATTGAAGGAGAAAAACGATATGATCATCTCAATAGATGCAGAGAAAGCTTTCAACGAAATTCAACACCCATTTATGATAAAAACCCTGCAGAAAGTAGGCATAGAGGGAAGTTTCCTCAACATAATAAAGGCCATATATGACAAACCCACAGCCAACATCGTCCTCAATGGTGAAAAACTGGAAGCATTTCCACTAAGATCAGGAACAAGACAAGGTTGCCCACTCTCACCACTCTTATTCAACATAGTTTTGGAAGTTTTAGCCACAGCAATCAGAGAAGAAAAGGAAAGAAAAGGAATCTAAATCGGAAAAGAAGAAGCAAAGCTGTCACTGTTTGCAGATGACATGATACTATACATAGAGAATCCTAAAGATGCTACCAGAAAACTACTAGAGCTAATCAATGAATTTGGTAAAGTAGCAGGATACAAAATTAATGCACAGAAATCTCTGGCATTCCTATACACTAATGATGAAAAATCTGAAAGTGAAATGAAGAAAACACTTCCATTTACCATTGCAACAGAAAGAGTAAAATATGGACGAATAAACCTACCTAAGGAGACAAAAGACCTGTATGCAGAAAATTGTAAGACACTGATGAAAGAAATTAAATATGATACAAATAGATGGGAGAGATATAGCATGTTCGTGGATTGGAAGAATCAACATTGTGAAAACGACTCTACTACCCAAAGCAATCTACAGATTCAATGCAATCCCTATCAAACTACCACTGGCATTTTTCACAGAACTAGAACAAAAAATTTCACAATTTGTATGGAAACACAAAAGACCCCGAATACCCAAAGCAATCTTGAGAACGAAAAACGGGGCTGGAGGAATCAGGCTCCCTGACTTCAGACTATCCTACAAAGCTACAGTAATCAAGACAGTATGGTACTGGCACAAAAACAGAAAGATAGATAAATGCAACAGGATAGAAATCCCTGAGATAAACCCACGCACGTATGGTCACCTTATCTTTGATAAAGGAGGCAGGAATGTACAGTAGAGAAAGGATAGCCTCTTCAATGAGTGGTGCTGGGAAAACTGGACAGGTACATGTAAAACTATGAGATTAGATCACTCCCTAACACCATACACAAAAATAAGCTCAAAATGGATTAAAGACCTAAATGTAAGGCCAGAAACTATTAAACTCTTAGAGAAAAATATAGGCAGGACACTCTATGACATAAATCACAGCAAGATCCTTTTTGACCCACCTCTTAGAGAATTGGAAATAAAAACAAAAATAAACAAATGGGACCTCATGAAACTTCAAAGCTTTTGCACAGCAAAGGAAACCATAAACAAGGCCAAAAGACAACCCTCAGAATGGGAGAAAATATTTGCAAATGAAGCAACTGACAAAGGATTAATCTCCAAAATTTATAAGCAGCTCATGCAGCTAAGTAACAAAAAAACAAACAACCCAATCCAAAAATGGGCAGAAGACCTAAATAGACATTTCTCCAAAGAAGATATACAGACTGCCAACAAACACATGAAAGAATGCTCAACATCACTAATCATTAGAGAAATACACATCAAAACTACAATGAGATACCATCTCATACCAGTCAGAACGGCCATCATCAAAAAATCTAGAAACAATAAATGGTGGAGAGGGTGTGGAGAAAAGGGAACACTCTTGCACTGTTGGTGGGAATGTAAATTGATACAGCCACTGTGGAGAACAGTATGGAGGTTCCTTTAAAAACTACAAATAGAACTACCATATGACCCAGCAATCCCACTATTGGGCATATACCCTGAGAAAACCATAATTCAAAAAGAGTCATTTACCAAAATGTTCATTGCAGCTCTATTTACAATAGCCCCGAGATGGAAACAACCTAAGTGCCCATCATCGGATGAATGGATAAAGAAGATGTGGGAACTATATACAATGGAATATTACTCAGCCATAAAAAGAAACGAAATTGAGCTATTTGTAATGAGGTGGATAAACCCAGAGTCTTTCATACAGAGTGAAGAAAGTCAGAAAGAGAAAGACAAATACCGTATGCTAACACATATATTTGGAATTCATGAAAAAAAAAATGTCATGAGGAACCTAGGGGTAAGACAGAAATAAAGACACAGACCTAGTAGAGAATGGACTTGAGTATATGGGGAGGGGGAAGTGTGAGCTGTGACAAAGCGAGAGAGAGGCATGTACATATATACACTAACAAACGTAAGGTAGACAGCTAGTGGGAAGCAGCCACATAGCACAGGGAGATCAGCTCGGTGCTTTGTTACCGCCTGGAGGGGTGGGATAGGGAGGGTGGGAGGGAGGGAGACGCAAAGGGAAGAGATATAGGAGCATATGTATAACTGATTCATTTTGTTGTGAAGCAGAAACTAACACACCATTGTAAAGCAAGTATACTCCAATAAAGATGTTTTAAAAAAAGATCAGTCAAGGGGGAGGAAGGAAAAACAAAAAAAAAGTGGTGCTGGGAAAACTGGACAGCTACATGTAGAAGAATGAAATTAGAACACTACCTAATACCATACACAAAAATAAACTTGAAATAGATTAAAGACCTACATGTAAGACCAGACACTATAAAACTCTTAGAGGAAAACATAGGAAAAACACTCTTTTGACCTAAACCACAGGAAGTGTTTTTTTTGACCCACCTCCTAGAGTAACGGAAATAAAAACCAAAAACAGGGCTTCCCTGGTGGCACAGTGGTTGAGAGTCCGCCTCCCGATGCAGGGGACACAGGTTCGTGCCTCAGTCTGGGAAGATCACATATGCCGCGGAGCGGCTGGGCCCATGACCCATGGCCGGTGAGCCTGCACGTCCGGAGCCTGTGCTCGCAACAGGAGAGGCCACAACAGTGATAGGCCCGCATACCACAAAAAAAATAAATAAAAATAAACACCCAAAAATAAACAAATGGGACTTAATTAAACTTAAAACCTTTTGCACAGCAAAGGAAACCATAAACAAGATAAGAAGACAGCCCTCAGAATGGGAGAAAATATTTGCAAATGAAACAACAGACAAAGGATTAATCTCCAAAATATACAAACAGCTAATGGAGCTCAATATCAAAAAAAGAACAATCCAATTTAAAAATGGGCAGAAGACCTAAATAGACATTTCACCAAGGAATAGATACAAATGACCAATAGGCACATGAAAAGCTGATCAACATCACTAATTATTAGAGAAATGCAAATCAAAACTACAATGAGGTATCACCTCACACCAGTCACAATGGCCATCATCAAAAAATCTACAAACAATAAATGCTGGAGATGGTGTGGAGAAATTGCACTGTTGGTGGGAATGTAAATTGATATAACCAGTATGGAAAACAGTAATGAAGTTTCCTTAAGAAACTAAAAATAGAAGTACCATATGACTCAGCAATCCCACTACTGGGCATATACCCTGAGAAAACCATAATTCAAAAAGAGACATGTACCACAATGCTCACTGCAGCACTATTTACAATAGCCAGGACACAGAAGTAACCTAAGTGTCCATCGACAGATGAATGGATAAAGAAGATGTGGCACGTATATACAATGGAATATTACTCAGCCATAAAAAGAAACGAAATTGAGTTATTTGTAGTGAGGTGGATGGACCTAGAGTCTGTCATACAGAGTGAAGTAAGTCAGAAAGACCAAAACAAATACCGTATTCTAACATGGACATATGGAATCTAAAAAAAAAAAAGAAAAAACTGGTACCAATGAACCTAGTTGCAGGGCAGGAATAAAGATGTATATGTAGAGAATGGACTTGAGGACACGGGGTGTGACAGGGAAGCTGGGGCAAAGTGAGAGTAGCATCGACATATATACACTACCAAATGTAAAACAGTTGGCTGGTGGGAAGCAGCAGCATAGCACAGCGAGATCAGCTCAGTGCTTTGCAGTGACCTAGAGGGGTGGGATAGGGAGGATGGGAGGGAGGCTCAAGAAGGAGGGGATATAGGGACATATGTATGCATATGGCTGATTCACTTTGGTGTACAACAGAAACTAACACAGTATTGTGACGCAATTATACTCCAATAAAGATCTATTAAAAAAATAAATGGAAAGATATTCTATGATCATGGATTGGAAGAATTAAGATTGTTAAAATGTCCATACTGTATAAAGCAGTGTACAGATTTAATGCAATCCCCCTCAAAATTCAAAGGGCACTTTTGATGGGAATAGAACATTAATTCTAAAATTTGTATGGAACCACAAAAGACCCCAAATAGCCAGAGCAGTCTTGAGAAAGGAGGACAAAGCTGGAGGGATCACACTCCTTGATTTCAAAGTATGCTATAAAGCTATGGTAATCAAAACAGTATGGTTTTGCATAAAAACAGACACAGAGATCAACGGAACAGAATAGAGAGCCTAGAAACAAAGCTACACATATATGAACAATTAATTTACAACAGAAGAGTCAACAACATATACATGGAGAAAGAATGGTCTCTTCAATAAATGGTGTTGTGAACACTGGACAGCCATAGGCAAAAGAATGAAACTAGACTATCTTATACCATACACAGAAATTAATTCAAAATGGATTAAAGACTTGAATGTAAGAACTGAAGCTATAAAATTGCTAGAACATAGGCAGTGAGGCCTTTGATACTGATCTTAGTGATGCTTTTGTGGATCTGACTCCAAAGGCAAAGGAAACAAAAGCAAAAATAAGCAAATGGAACTGTGTCAAACTAAAAAGCCTCTGCAGAGCAAAGGAAGCCATCATCAAAATGAAAAAGCAATGTACTGAATACAAGCAGATACAAATTATGTATCCAGTAAGGGGCTAACATCCAAAATATACAAATAACCCATACAACTCAACAACATAAAAGCAACCTGATTAAAAAATGGGCAGAGGACCTGAATAGACATTTTCCCAAAGAAGACATACAGATGGCCAACCGGCACATGAAAAGATGTTCAATATCCCTCATTATTAGAGAAATGCAGACCAAAACCACAATGAGATATCACCTCACACCTGTTAGAGTTAGAATGGATATTATCAAAAAGACAACAAATAAGTGTTGGCAAGGATGTGGAGAAAAGGGAACCCTCGTGCACTGTTGGTAGGATGTAAATTCGTGCAGTCACTGTGAAAAACAGTATGGAGACTCCTCAAAAAAATTGACAGAACTACCATATGATCCAGCAATTCCACTTCTGGAATTCATCTAAAGAATGCAAAAACAGTAATTCGAAAAGATATATGCACCCCTATGTTCATTATAGATCATTTACAGTAGCCAAGATATGGAAACAACCTAAGTGTCCATCAATGGATGAATGGATAAATATTTTATGTATACACACACATGCACACACACACACACACACACAAAATGGAATACTACTCAGCCATAATAAAGAATGAAATCTTGCCATTTGTGACAACATAGATGGACCTTGAAGGTATTATGTCCAGTGAAATAAGTCAGAGAAAGACAAAGACCACATGATTTTACTCATGTGAAATCTAAAAAACAAACAAAAACCCCAAAACGAACAAACAAAAACAAAAACTCATAGATACAGAGAAGAGACTGGTGGTTTCCAGAGGGGAAGGGGGTTAGGAGGCAGGCTAAATGGATGAAGTGGGTCAACTGCATGATGATGGATAGCAACTAGACCTTTGGTAGTGATCATTTTTTAGTGTATACAGATGTTGAATTATAATGTACACCTGAAACTTATATAATGTTATATACCAATTTTACTTCAATAAAAATGTATGAAGATTGAATATGCAGAAGTTAGAAGAAATAGCTAATGTCAAAATTTCCAGCTTCTGAAGGAGACAAAATGGGATCATGAGTGCGGTAGGTGGGAACAGCCTGGAGAAGAAATGCTGAGATACCAGAGAGAGTATGTTTCTACTGAATGTCGCTACAGGTAAGTTCGTAGGGACTGCAAGTTGAGGTATTTTCTGCCTATAACCTCCATTTTCTTTTTAATATAGAAGGCAAGTTCATGTGAGAAATATCCCTACTTAACACATAGGCTTATAATGGGTAATTTCACATAGAAGTATTTTAAAACGATAAGAGACATGAACTCTTTATTAGAAAACAATTGCCTTAATTATACAAAGGCATTTTCCATGGAAGGATTTTGTTTTGGTTTACAACTTTGCTCTAGGAAATGCTAAGAATTTATAAAATCTGAGGTAAATCTATAAAATTGAATTCTATCAAGCTAAGCAAGAATTCTAAATTTTTTAAGAATAAGGCCAGGTCAAGAATCATCTAAATATGGATATATTAAAATAGATAAAAATGTCCACAGCATATCTACACTATCAAATGTAAACTAGATAGCTAGTGGGAAGCAGACACATAGCACAGGGAGATCAGCTTGGTGCTTTGTGACCACCTAGAGGGGTGGGATAGGGAGGGTGGGAGGGAAACGCAAGAGAGAGGAGATGTGGGGATATGTGTATACGTATAGCTGATTCACTTTGTTATCCAGCAGCAACTAACACACCATTGTAAAGCAATTATACTCCAAGAAAGATGTTTTTTAAAAAAATGTCCACAGTATTCCTTAATTTTAGTCTAAATTCTTAATTTATCTTGTCTGCATTTATATTTATCTCTAAAAATTGGCACATTATTAGAAGGAATTCAAAACCAAAAACATGTTAATATTTAAAATACCTCATTGGATAGAGAATTCATTCCCCATAGGAGTAAACATGGAAAGATATCCAGAAGAGACAAAGCCAAAGAATTGAAAAGGAAAAAAAAAAACCTTTAGTTAAACCACTTTCCCAACTTTATTTTGATTTCTTTTTAGCTTTCAAAAGCAGATTAATATGGAAAAATAAAGCACAAGGCTGGAGAAAAGAGCCACAATTTTTCTTCTTCAGTGTCAAAGAAATAGCTTTCCCTGCTCCTACTAAATTGGAACTAAGCTCATAAGGTTGAAAATAAATGACTAATTTCTTGGGAAATAATCTTAAGTGAAAGATTCTTTTGGCCCAATGATTGCTTTTCTTAAACTCCAGTTGACTTAACCTCATTCTCAAGGCCTCTTCTGCCCTCCCTTCCATCACACCCTACTGGTATCAAGTGTACCTAAAAGGCAGTCTTAGCACTTGCTACCCATCTCGGGAATGTTTTCCTTCTCTGATACAATTTGTGGGCAGGAATAAGTCAAAAGTGTGCTTCCTTCATTTCTTTTACAGACTTCTCTCTGACGTCTAAGATCTTTAAAAATGGGACCTAAAAAATATTACCACAAAATGTCACAAAGTAATATTTCTACCAACTTTGAAAAAAACTGTGATAACCCTCTAAAAAGTTTTAATACATAACTAACATGTTAATTTTCATCTTCTCGTTTTGCTAAAATTGTATAAAATGATACTTCTTAGTCTCATCTATATAAGAACTTCAAATTTCAGTGAAAGAAATGGAATGAGTTTTATAACAGAATGATCCTTCTTCCCCTTCTGGCAAAGACCGTGTTCATTTCAGAGCCCATCTTGCATTATTTTTACCAAGTTAGCTGTTCAGAACTGCAGGGTTGGCTCTAAGCATGGTATCTAGGCCAGAGATTAAATTTAAAATTTTTTTCAGCAGTGGAACTCTTTTCCTTTCTTTTTTTTTTTAAAGAAAAATTTACCAAGTATTTATCACTATGAATTGACGTAAGAATTAACAATATAAAATCTCATTTCCAGGCATAAGCATATTCAGAAGCAAAATTTACACACATTTATCATAAAATAGTAGCAAGAGAAATATAATTGTATTAATCCTGGAGCTACCTTGCAATATTAATAAGAGTATTAAGGACTGAAAGCTAATAGTACAAATTGGAATGATGAAATATGTCTCTACCAAATGCAGATGCATTTTTTGTATCAGGTATATTTCCTCTAATTTTTATTACCAGTGTCCTGAGTTGGAAGAATGTTCAAGTTAATGTCTAGATGTACTATGTAAAAGTAATACCTATATAATTTTTTGAAAACTGTTTCAATTTAAGTGGAAGCATTCCTTAGCTATGCAGTGATTCTTAGCATCTTTCTTTTAAATGTAGTTCTCAAAAACGGATAAATCCATTAAACTCTGAAAAGTTTTGATATATTTTCTTGCACATCTGAAACTGGTCATCAAACTTTAATAATTTCTTTCTTAATACATAAATTCATATAATCTTTGTAAAGTTCTAGGAAGACTTAGCAATAGGAAGTCCCAGAAACTTTTAAAGAGTGGAAGAGTGGAAGAACTCTTTTCCTTTTTTCCCCCAAACAAAAAACTCAGCTCTTCTATGAAATTCACATAGATTGATACAGGAACATCCTGTGTGAGGCAAAACGGAACGTCGGAAGGGAAAGCAGAGCATGGGTTCCTAGAGCTCTGCCTGTCCTTCTCGTCCTTCTCATCCCCCATACGGACCCTCAGGGTACTGTCTCCAGTTTTGTGATACACAACAAACCACTCATCTTCATAACCTTTGACCTCCTCACCTCTTTTTTTTTTTTTTTTTTTTTTTTTTGCGGTACACGGGCCTCTCACTGTTGTGGCCTCTCCCGTTGCAGAGCAATAGGCTCCGGACGCGCCGGCTCAGCGGCCATGGCTCATGGGCACAGCCGCTCCGCAGCATGTGGGATCTTCCCGGACCGGGGCACGAACCCGTGTCCCCTGCATCGGCAGGCAGACTCTCAACCACTGCGCCACCAGGGAAGCCCTCCTCACCTCTTTATTTCTGTTCTCAGAACAGATCAGCTCCCTTTGCTGCTCCTTCCACACAGGTCTCTGTCCACATTCACTCCTCCAACAATTGCCCCACAATCCTAAAAACTGCCGTTCCCTCAGTTTCGATAGTCTCAGCTAGACGTTCGGAAAGGAACAGTTGAAACACATTCCTGCTCAGTTTTAAATGAGTGATAGCTTTGCTTATGCTTCCTGGATTTCAAAATTTGTGTTTTTGGGCTAAATCTTTAGCTTACAAAATTTCAAATTATATACCAAAGTGACACATCTTAGGCAGCACACCAGGATTTAGGAAGGTCTTCCTCAGGATTTAGGAAGGTCTTTGGGGCCCCCCTGAAATGATACGTGTAGAACGTTGTTTCTGTGTGACCTATTTCAGAATCCCCCTGAGGGAACTGGATGGATCATACTCCTGGGCCTGTTCCAGGACCAACCCAGAGCTCCTGATCAAACATGCTAATAAAGTCATCCTTTCAATCTTACTTTAATTGTCAGTTTGGATCCGAGGTACTAGTTTATTGTGTCAATACTTATTTTGTGTTAATCTAGCTTTCTTCAATGTATATCTTACACTTCGGGCAAGATTTTCCTTTTAAATTAATATCTTCTCTATCACATCTCTTTGGATGTGATGAGCACAGGTGGGCAGGTCTTTGTTTCCTTGTCTACCAGGAAAAGATGTTGCTGGTCACCTGCGATGTGATGTGAAGGGCACTACGAGGAAGTGACGGTCCAGCCCTCGAGGCGGGTCGAGGGTGAGGAGTGAGGCATGCGGCGGGCAGCCCAGGGCACAGCCCTCCCTCCGCCTCGGGCCAGAGGACCCAGCTTTCTGGGTTGTTACAAGCCCCGTGTCCCCAGACTCAAGGAACAGGTGGTGGGGGAGGCCTCTCTCCCTTTTCACAAAGCAAAGCCTAGGCAGGACACAAGCTAAAGCTCAGGCAGGCTTTTCTCAGTTCATCACCACCCAACCTCCACCAGAAATGACGTTCCCCACCCACTCCACCATTATGGATCCAGGGGAGGCAGGGAGGGTGGGGATCCCGCAAGAAGGAAGGGGATGATAAAGACGATGAGCAACGTTTCAAGCAGCGGTTAGTGCCTACCGCGCATGTGACACCATCGAAGTGCCTTGTAAATACTAGTGCACTTAATGCTCCCGACAAACCCAGAGTTGTGGATTATTAATTTCCTAGTGTTACAGATGAGGAAACTGCAGCATAGAGAGACTGAGTCACTCGCCCAAAGTCACAGAGCTTGGGAAAGCCAGGATTTGAACGTAAGCTCTAGGTCCCATGCTCTCACCCATCACGAACACGGCCGCCCTTTTGTCAGAAGTGTGCGTGCAGAAGGAGCCGGTCTGGCCCGGACCCTGGACCCCTGGCGCTGCATCCCCTCAGGCCATCACGCCCACGCCCACTGCCGAAATCTGCGGCCACAGTCAACTGGCTCCACTTGCAATGATTCCACTCAAAGGGGCCTCTTTGTTTCTGCAAATGCTCCCTGTGGGTCCGCTGCAGACCAAGTGCAACCTGTGGGGAGCGGGCCCTGGCCGGGGCTGACCTGTTAGACATTTATCTCCACCAGTGGTGCACCACTGAACCTGCACCATTTTGGACTTGCAGTCCAGCACACTCAGAGCTTCTCCTGAAGGCTGAATCCCTTCCTTTCTCTGTGTATCCTCAGAGGTTACGCCAATCAACACCATTCTGAAGTTAAGATGCTCTGCGTGTTTCAGCTCCAGCAACAGACAAAGCTGAGAAGGTTTTGAAATCACTCGTCTGACCCTTCCACTCACACCCCTTTTTAAATCCCTTTTTAAATGTACTTGAGTTATTTTTCTCTGGTACAAGATAAACCTTATCAGTCCTTCTTTCCACTCTTTTGGGCACAGTGACTGGATCTCTCTGGTTTAATATTCCTAACAGCTTATATTGTGTTCACAGACTGCAGTTCACTGTGTATGCTGTTTTTCAAATTGTTCCCTAAGATTCTTCCTAGTACTGACCCTGGAAGAGTGTTGCCAAGGAACAGCTGCTTCCTGTCTCTACTCTGTCTCTTGTCCCTGTCCCCTTGTCAGGTTCCCTAACCATAACAAAGCTTACCCCTCCCCGCCCCCGTGCTGTTATGCCTCTCTCTCTCTCTCTCTCTCACACACACACACCTTTTGAATTGCTTTGGTGTAGAACTTTGTCACAAATGTCCTAGAAATCCACATAATGACCAGTCTGCTCCTTTTGGGGCAATCAAGGAGCCCATAAGTTTATCTGTGAGCACATTTCATTTGGGATCACCCAAATATAGGGAACCAGCAATGCTAATTTTTCCCCTCCAGCTTCATTGCTTCACACGTAAGGCAAAACGACTTAATGATGCATTTCAAGAGGATGCGTCAAGTGTGAATCTTACTCTTCATGAGCCAGTGGTATGTTAAAGCTCCAGGCAGTAAAACTGAACATCTCTTTTTCAGCCTGTCAGTTTACTCTGACACAGGCAGTTGCTGTGAAAATTATCCTAATGAGCATTAGAGGAATAAATAATAGAAATATTTCTTTAAATTATTTCAATAAAGTTTGAGGGTATAAGAAGAAAGTGTCAGTGCAAAATGGCTTTGCCAACTTGGCAGTGGCAGGTGGAGTCTGTGATGAAATTTTTACCTTAAATGCAACAGACTAGCTTTCTCCATTGCCCAGCCACGCTTTTTGCAGTTTTTTATGTACCACAAAATACATAATAGAGGGCAGTTAAATTCACTCCGAACCCCCAGCTACATGACCATGACATATTTGGAGGTGACTCAGGTTCATTCCCAAACATGGTGCAACGACTTCTAAATTTACAGTCTGATTTCCTGCTGCCAGTTATGACTGCCAAATGCTTCTGACAGTGCGGCCAGTTTGTGGTGTCCCTAAAAATCATCAGCAATTTGAAAACATTAGCACCCAGCAACAGTCATACTTTGCAATGATTGCCTGTATTTATCACCTCACTTTTCCAGGGTACAAACTGAAAAAAAAATCAAAGAGAAAAATTAAACTTCTCTAGCAGCGGGGAAAATACAGAGTTGAAAACCAACTGCATCAGAGGAACTCAGCCCTTTTCTATATTGTTCACAACTTAAAACAGTTTGAGCTCTGTGGCTGTGTAGAAGAAAAATATTGTTTCCCTCTGTCAAATACTTTTTATTTGGTCTTCACATTTGCAGAATATTTTGATATTTGGATATTATGTTATGTGGCAGGACTGAAAATGGGGAGAGGTTCATTGCTTCATTCGACAAATATTTACTATGTTCTGCTTCGTGGCACAAACTGTGCCTGGGAGTGCCGAAGTGGGCGAGACAGGCATGGCTTCTATCATCAGGACGCAGTCTCCTGAAAGCAACAATTCCATCGTGACAAGGGGAGGAAGAGACATACAAGTCTCAGGAGCGCACAGATGGGGGCAGGGCTAGAAGCAGACATTCCCGAGGAAGAAGAGTGCATCTGAAACCTGCAAGACGGACGTGGACAACACAGTGTGTGCGGGGATCTGAGTGGCACCCAGGCAGAGGAGGAGCGGTGGGACACCTGACAGGGACCTGCCGAGCGCAGAGGTGCCCTCAGAGAAGCAGTGGCCGGCCCCTCACCCCTGCCCTGCTCCCCACTCGTACATCCTGGCTGGTGGCTGGCCCCGGGGAGCAGGCTTTACTTCACACAAAAGGAGACAATGCTTGCCACCAGGCCATGTCCCATGAGTATATTCACTGGAGTCCAGGATAACCAGTTTTCACACAAAGACCCTCAAACCCGAACCCTAACCCTTACTCAAATGTAGTGGTTTAAACAACCTAGAAGTCTGTCTTCCCTTGTGTAACGCTGCAGACGGTCCAGGGCTGGTAGCACGGCCCTGCCATCTTCAACGTGTTGGCTAAACTCTGAGTCCAAAGCTGCCCCAGTGGCCTCTACCCCTCAGCCTTCGAGTTAGGAGAGGGACCCAGGGATACGCCTGCATCCTTGACAGGGGGCGAGAAACAAAGCCGCCCACATCACTGCTTCACACGTCCCATCCCGGAGAACGTAGCCCCGTGGGCACAGCGAGAGTCAGGGGAGGCTGAGAACCGTATTCTGTGCTGTGCTGAAACCGTCCTTAGCCGTCCGTGCCACAAGGTAGGCTGGGGGAGGGGCCGGATGGTGGCAGAGAGGCAGGCAGGACTCGGGTTCTGGGATTAAGCAAGGTCTTGCTCAAAGCACAGGAAAGCACGTTACTGTTGTAGAAGGTACAAGGGCAGATTGAGGAGAATTTGCTCGCAGAAAAGGCTGGATCAGGGTGGACACAAGACAAGGCTTCCCAGTGAGTCTCCCATTTAATTATCCAGACAACCCCAATTCTGCATTCAGAGGACACACAGCTGAGTCCCAGGGCCTCTGAAGAAACTGCCTGAGAGCTTATGTTTCAACAGAAAGGTCCTGGCGGCTATAGACAGAAACCCGGAGTATCCTGTATTATTCAGCGTTCCTCCGCAGTGACCCTCGGATGTGCTCTGAGTTTACGATGGTCACAGGTCCCAACAAAGCACACAGCCTGGGGTGCAGAGGTGGCCGCACCAGCACAGTCACAGATGTAGACACGAGTGTGGCCTGCGCCCTGGCCAAGTCGCAGGAGGACCGAGCCACTCTCGAGGACGGCACGGACCTGCCAGCAGCCTCTCTGCGGAGTGTCAGATCCTGCCGAGGATGCAGGGCCCATCCACATGGCACTCAGCCCCTCAGGAGAACTGCTGCTGAAAGCCAGCACCTCAGATTCTTGTCTACACTGAAAACGTGGAGGCCGAGGCCTTGAGCGCTGCTGTCTGAGTCGGTTCAGCGCACAGAAAGGGGACTTGGCTCCAGGGAGGGGCACTTTAGAAAGACGCCTACCCCACACTCACAGCATCCCCCCGGCTTGGCAGGACTCTGCTCCTGATGGAAACAGCTGCTGCATTTGGATACACCCCCATCAGTCAGGCTCTTTATACATGAATCTCTCTCCATACGTTTCATTCATTCTCCTCTCATCCTCTTTGTGTTATCATCCTTATAGAAGTGGTGAAGACACAGCTAGGGAAGCTGGGTGGCTTGAAGCTGTACCCACAGCCAGGACTCAAACCCAGGTCTAGTCTGGCACCAGACACAAGCTCCTTTCTCTGTACCCTGCGTTATTTATTTAATGAGTAGGTTTCTCCCTCAGATTTATCCATTTTCTAAATTGCATTAATGAACTAACTTTGGGATATCTGTCTAAATTATACTTATATGTATTATGTTATGTACCTACGCCACCTAAAATGATTTCAAAACCTACCTAAATTTGCATACACATCACTGGCTCTATCCTATGAAAAGTACAGCAGAAAATTCTGATGTTCTCATTCTTGCAAAATGGCTTGTGGTAGCTTGAGTGCCTACATGCTGTCAGGATCCTTGTTTTCATGGCTCACTACCAAATCATTCTTTTTATGATAGCACGTCACTTCTCTTAGGATTTCAATGAATATGAAAAATATGGGTAAGACATACTAGTGGTTTTGATTTAATTATTAATGATAAGGGTTATCGATTGATAATTAAGTTCTGATTGACCTATTAGTAATTTAATTGAACAGTTAGCAGAGTTAAAACTTGAAATCGTGCCGAAGCATGGAGGACCAATTTCATAAAAGTCACACCTAACGAGGATACGTTAGTGAGTCACGACTCAGCCGGGGGCTTCTTTCACTTAGCCCAGTGTTTCTGAGACTTGTTTGTGCTGTGGCACGTGTCACTGGTTTGTTCCTTCTTGTTGCTGAGTAGTATTGCATGGTACGAAGGCACCTACGGTTGTTGATCCACTCACCTGTCGAGGGACATTTTGACTGTTTCTATGTTTGGGTGACTATGAATAATGCCGCTGAAAGTATTCACAGAGAGATCTTTGTGTGTATACACATTTTCGTGTTTCTCTTGGACAGGCACCTGGGAGTGGAGGTGCAAGGCTGTGTGGCATGCTCAACTTCTGAGAAGCTGGCAAACTGTTTTCCGGGGGCGGGGGGTCTGTATCATTTTGCATTTTTGTCAGCAGCGTGGGAGGGTTCTGGCTCCTCCACATCCTTGTCAGCACTTACTACTGTCAGTCTTTTCAATTTAGCCATTCTGGTAAGTATGTGGTTGTGTCTCATGAAGTTCTGGTTTGCATTTCCCTGATGGCTAGTGGTACTGAGCATCTTTTCATGTACTTGTGTTTGCCATCCATATATCTCTGCTGAAGCGTCCAAATATTTTGTGAATTTTTAATTGAGTTGTTTATCTTCTTATTGAGTTGTAAGAATTCTTTATGTAATCTGAATACTACAAGTCCTTTGTCAGATATGTAAAAAAAATATATATATATACACACACACACACACACACACACACACACATATACGTACATGGGGACTTGCCCTGGTTTTGCAGAAAAAAGTTGGACCCAGTGTGGCTTCAGTCAGGCTCTTGAGTGCCCCCTTACAGGTCCCAAACAGTCCCACTGTGAGGATTTCCAGGGCTTGTACAAGCAGAGCTGAGGGCATATTCTGGCACAAGAAAGGTATATGTCCAGATAGATACAGGATAATTTGTTGTCACACACAATTTCACTTTAAGCAAGCCAGCAACTTTGTTGCCTCTCCCCGTCACAGGGAGGACACCACATTTCCACCTGTGCTGCCCTCTGACCAGCATGGGCGGCTCTCCCAGACCTGTCTCTAGGTGACCAGCAACACATCTCGGATGAGTGTTTCTACCCTTCTTTGGCAAAGATGACAAGATTCAAAGAGGCTTTCATTTTTACTTCTCTGCATGCAAATTGGAATGAAAAATATTGGGTCAACATTCTGACAAGTGTAGTTTCATTGGCAAGTGACCATCTAAGAAAAAATACCTTAGAAATTTAACTTCACAAAAATTTGATCAGATTTCCCCCCAGTCAGAAAATCACGGTCTAGTGAAAAATATCAACATTTCCAGTAGTTTGTGTGCATATTTCAAGTTAGCTCTTATGATAAGCAGAGGTATAAATACTAAGCCGCCCATTGTAAAGAGACCCCCTCAAACTGCACGTCAGTTTTCCTTGCTGTAAATGGAGCATTAGGGGTGCTTTTCTGATTTTTTTCCTCCTCAGGGATTCAAACTTTAAACTTGGGTTATAAAGAATGTTAGCTTAAACTTTAGAAATGTTTTTCTTACTTTTACTCACAGGTAAACAAAGACCTAGAGAATGAAGTGATTGAAAAACTGAAAGCATATTGCAAACCAGGATATTATAAACAAGTCCAGACTTGTTAACTAGAAGCATAAGCCATTATGTCTGATCACTCCTTAACCACAGAAATCGTTGTTCTAATTTAAATATGCATACACTATAACTAAGCTGATTTCAAAAACGTAACTTTCGTTGAGCACCTATACTTTTAAATTTGTGTACAAAGACTTTTCAAAGGGAGACATCTTACACCATGGCAATCAATGGGTTGGAAAATACAGAGATCACACCCTCTATTAACTGAAGAGTTTTGTATTTTTTTAATTTAAAAAAAAAAAAACGATTGATCCTGAAGGAGGTGGAAAAAAAGGAGCCTCAGAAGGGAATGTTAATGCATGCATAGTTTTGGTACCTTAAAGACTTCAACGTGTTAATTCAAGCACTGTTTACTTTTTGTATATAACAGGATTGCTGTTTTCAAGGGTAAAACAGAAGATATTTTCTGAGTGCCAAAAACTACTTATTCATGAAGTCTGAAATACCATTATTATTATTAATTCTTATGTCTAGCATCTGTGAATAGCTTCTTATACAAGAAAACTATTTTGGGTCAGCTGGAGGCCAAAAATAATGAGTTGGCCTCCTGCCTTTGTGTATTGAGTCCAGTAGCTGCCAATTAATAAAATTGATTTTTTTCTTTTTTGCTCCCAAGATAAATTTCAGAAAATGGAAACAAACATTTGTTGGTGCTTTTTATAAATTTCCAATGGAAACAATCTATTTCTCACAAGTTTAAAGACTGACAGCACTGTAAGGAACCAAACAATTACAAGAAGCTGCCCGGTGTATTTCTGTGGTTTCAAAAAAGGGCCAAGTCGGAAGGAAAAAACATTCCCAGCATTTTCTGAAGCTAGATAAATACAGAGAAGAAATACAGATGAAACATGGAACTGCTCTCTAGAACCCCTGCCAGATTCCTCGACTTTTTGGCAGGCTGATTGAATTTGGCAAATGTAACCAGTAGCAATCTTTTCCATTAAAAGGAGCAGCATATACTTTATTTTACCATACTGTTTGTGCATTTTTGACCCTCCCAAACTGGCTCTCTTTTTTTAGAAGGTGATTATTTCTGCAGAGTTGGCTGCAATTTCATTTATTTGAAACAGATCATTTATCACCACAAAAGCTGTGGGGCAGAGCTACTGTTGAAGGACTCCGACGGACCTACAGCTCGGCAGGAAAAGTGTCTTTTTCTGAAACCAAGAGATGCTTTAACGTGTTCCAAGAGCATCTTATGCCAACCTAGCGCCTTGATAGCCAAACCTATTTAAATTTGAGGAGTCCTGGACTGTACAGTTTAGACAAGATAAACTACCCAGCCCTGTCATTTTCTTTTATTTGTGATCAGAAAAACTGTAATGTACCCTGATGTTTCTAATTTTGGTGACATGATTAGGTTAAGAGAAAGACTAATTCTCCAGCCTCGAATCTAAATTCTGTGGACTCCAACACCCCTTAACCCTAAATTTTTTCTTATCTGGCAGTGATTCTATTGTAAAGTTATTAGGATATATGAGTAACAAGCTCTAAAAATGTCAAGGTCATGGTTTGTGGCCTCACCCAACTCAGGAAGGGAGGTTCACGCCTGAGAGGTCTTTCATGCTCTCAGATGGAAATGACTTTTTTTTACCTTTCACTGATTTCCTCTAAACTAAATGAAAATTTAAAAACATTAATGTGTTCACCTTTTGCTGTGAAGTTTTTGAACACAACATGATGGACAGGTGTTTGGTTTTTAAACGGCCAAAAATTCAAGCAGCCTTTCTATAGGTGACAGTGATTTGGATATATTATTGTTCTGATGTTATCTGCCATCTTGTGCATCTTTCTTAATCATAAAGTAGCAGCTAATTTAAAGCAAAGGAAAAGCATTAGCTTGGTGTGAGTGCCAGATAAACCCTGTGGTTTCAATTTACAGTTTGGAGCCATCAGTGACAGATATAAAAATAAGAACCTGTAATTTGCCAAGTTTAAAATCCCAAAACCAACATGTGAATGCTTCACAGGTTTATATGTGCATAAAATGAAGACTGTTTTGCATAGGTTTTTAAATGGTGAAGGAGTGTCTTTTCTTAAACTTAGGTTGACAGTTTAATAGTTTAATCACAAAGTATCTGACAAAAAAAGATCCAAAAGTTACTGTTTAAATTTCAGAATGCTAAATCCATACCAGCAGTTGGCAGTAGCTCGATCTGGAATATTTTCAATAAAAATTACAAATAATTACCGCTCACATTTTATAATTTACATCCATTTAACTCACAGAGCTTGCCCTGTGAAAGAGTTCTTTAATAAAAATAAAATAATAATAATAAATAAAGCTGGCCAAAGCTGTTAGCAGGAATTTATAATTTTAACAAACAAGGCACAACATTTTAGAAGTGTTGGGTAAAATGCCCTCTATACGTCTTTGAAAGCCTTGCCATGATAATGTCATAACAAAAGTATATATAACTCTAAACACCGCCAATAATAACATGATAATACAGTGACTGCCCACTGAGCCAACAACTTCTCATGTTAGTTGGTCCAGAAATCTAAACCATGGCTTGACACATTCGTGTGCACCTTACACCATCTTCCCAGCTCACCAGGAATGCCCTGAACTGTCCCTATCCCTCACCCCCAGGGGCCGCCTTGGGAGCCATTTGTTTAGATACCACACTGTTTTCTTGTCCACAGTTGATTGAACTAAGGGTGGGTACTTTTCCCACACTGAGCCAGTCAGATTCCTTTCCCTGAGATTTTTGAATTGAAAGTGAAAATACTATGTGACCTCCCTGAGTGACTGGAGAGGAAACCTAGCACAAACAGTGGAGACACATGTGGAGAAACACAGCCAGCTCACAGAGAAAGAATAAAATGAAACAGATACAGAAAGGAAGTGAGATGACAGATGAAAGAAAAGATTCTAAAAAGCGTCTTTAGCTGGTCCTTTCTCCAGCGTCTTCCTAGGACGCTGCTGTTTTCCAGCCCATGAGCTCTGTCAAACGCCCGCATATCCCCTTTGGTGCCTTAGCTTATTTGAGTTGTGTTACTTATAATTTACTGAATCCTAATGGATCCTGCATTCGATCTGTGGGACACGGGGCACATCACTGAGACTGCTGAACTAAAGCTTCTCAATCTTTAAAATGCGGGCATTACAGGGTGACTGTGAATACAGTGAGAGCACCTAGCCCAGCAGAAAACACTAAGTAATTGGCTTCTGTTTTAAGAAGAGATTATGCTGTAATATACATTTTATAAAAATATATACAGTTATTCATATTAACTGTTAGTCTAAGAAAAGCACTGCAATCCCATATTATTGTCTAACAGTCTAATATTTGCTAACTTTTCATTTAAGGGGTGACTCCAAATTATTTGGTGAAGTTTAAAATGAAAATGGGAAAAATAAATGCTGGAGAGGGTGTGGAGAAAAGGGAACCCTCTTGCACTGTTAGTGGGAACGTAAATTGATACAGCCACTACGGAGAACAGTATGGAGGTTCCTTAAAAAACTAATAGAACTACCATATGACCCAGCAATCCCACTACTGGGCATATACCTGGAGAAAACCATAGTTCAAAAAGAATCATGTACCACAACGTTCATTGCAGCACTGTTTACAATAACCAGGACATGGAAGCAACCTACGTGTCCATCGACAGATGAATGGATAAAGAAGATGTGGCACGTATATACAATGGAATATTACTCAGCCATAAAAAGAAACGAAATTGAGTTATTTGTAGTGAGGTGGATGGACCTAGAGTCTGTCATACAGAGTGAAGTAAGTCAGAAAGAGAAAAACAAATACCGTATGCTAACACATATATATGGAATCAAAAAAAAATGTTCTGAAGAACATAGGGGCAGAACAAGAATAAAGATGCAGATGTAGAGAATGGACTTGAGGACATGGGGAGGGGGAAGGGTAAGCTGGGACAAAGTGAGAGAGTGGCATGGACATATATACACTACCAAACGTAAAATAGATAGCTAGTGGGAAGCGGCCGCATAGCACAGGGAGATCAGCTCGGTGCTTTGTGACCACCTAGAGGGTGGGATAGGGAGGGTGGGAGGGAGACGCAAGAGGGAGGGGATATGGGGATATATGTATACTTATAGCTGATTCACTTTGTTATACAGCAGCAACTAACACACCATTGTAAAGCAATTATACTCCAATAAAGATGTTTTATAAATAAATAAACAACAAAAAAAGATAAAATGAAGGCCAGGGACCTTGAACTCATAGTTTTAAGAAAGGAAAAAAGCAAGCATTTACCACATGATACAGTTAATTTGTAACTGTGCTCACTGAGGCCCAATTTCTGGAACATATGTATTAGCTATAAGCTATCATAAATCTCTCCTGGAAGTGAATTATTTGACTTGTAAACACCATTTCTCTGAGACCTACTGTAAGATCCAGTCATGAGGTGTTAAAAGCTTTTGAACATTATATTCTGGTTGATTTTTCTCAAAATCAGTCAGTGACTATTGGACTTTCTTTGCCAGCACTAGCTAACACATCTATGCAAAATGCCCTTGTGAATTATTGTAATCAGACTTTCATAAAGGCCAAAACTTCCAAAACATTTTAGATTAAAAACTTACCAGTCAAACTGTACATAAGCAGGTGTACATATTATATATATGCGTGTACTTTCTGTGTATTCAAGTTAAAGCCATTATGAAATGCAGTATGACATACTGGCAAATCCTCAAAGATCAGAATTCAAGTCCTTTAATCACTGCTTTGCCTTAGATAATGGGCTTAATCTTTCTGAGCCTCTCTTTCCTCAGCTGTAAAAATGGCAATAATGGGAATAATGCTGAGTATCTTATAGAATTGCTGTGAAGAATAAATGTGATGTTTGGTTAAAAATTAAAAAATAAAATGAAAATGGGCTGTGAGCAACTGTTATCACTATGATTATTTCCCTCTTTATAGTAGGGAAAAAAAGGTTTGTGAATGGACCCCTAATTCTTCCTGTTCCCTTAATCTCTCATCCAATCTGTAGCCAAGCCCTGTTTTGGCCGCCATGTTCTTGGGCACTGACTGCTTACCAGCCCCTAGAGGGCTTTTTGCTTCCACTCTTTCTGACCCACTTTCTACACCCCTCCAAGACAGATCTTCTAAAAACACAAATGGGATCATGTCAGTGTTCTAATTAAACATTTTCAATGGCTTCTCAATACACTAGAATAAAACCCCAATTCCTTTCTGTGTCCTGGCAGTCCCCACATAGTCCAGCCCCATCCAGCTCTCCAAACACATCTTGTGTCACTCTCCCTTCCCCCACTCAGCCTCAGCCACCCTGCTCTTCTTGCAGGTCCTTGGACACGCTAAGCACATTTCCACCTTATGTCCTCTGCACATACTTGCTGTCTGTAAACTCTTCTGTCTTCATCCTGCATATCTTAGTTTAGATGCACCTGCTCCAGGATGCTTTCTCTGACTTTCTGGTCTAAAGTAGGTTATCCCTCTACTACTCTTCATTTAACCCTATTTGTTTCCTTCAGAGCATCAGCACACTGGTAATTATTTTGTCCATTTACTTGTTGATGACCAGGTCCTTCCTATAGTGCCTAAGAGGGGTATGGAACTCTTGGTGCTACCCTCTCGTCCTGAATTCTGGGAGTGGTGAGTAGAAGGCCAGGTCCTGCCTACGTGCAGTATCTGTATACTCTATCTTTATTCTATTCCTTTGAAAAAAGGGGTACCCCTTCAAAGGTGGAGTCATTTCCTAAATCAGCACTAAACATACGTGGTCATTCTTGACTACACTTTTTAAGAGGTTTGCCTCCAATTAGCAATGCATATTTTCCTCTGATTTCAATAAATTAATAACCAATATATCAGGATGAAGTAGGATGGAATCACCTCTTCTCACAAATAGTTATCAATCTTCTACCATTTGAAGGATTAATTAGTTAAAAGGAGAATTCAAAAGCATATAAAATTATCTTTTAAAAGATTCTATAAAACCATGGACCATTTCCAGACAGATTAACTTCAAGTAGAAATCAATTTCTCACAGTAAAATCTTTAAATAAATGTTAAATGATAAACTGAAAGGGAAAGTCAGATAAATGATTAGAATTCTGAATAAAAATATTTATCTAAGTTTTATATTTGAACTTTCATCTGGCATGATATCAATGGGGTAAAAGTAATCACTTAATAATAATTATAAAACCAATTATACACATACTCTTTGAGCCAGCATTTCTTCTCCTCAGCATACACTCAATCAGTGCTGTGTCCGCCAAAAAATCATGTCAAGGATGCTCATAGAAGCACCATTTGTAATAGAGCCAACTCATTTTCACTCTAATAGGCAGAGGATTCTTTAAAAAATGTTTCATGTTCCAATTATCCATTCACAAGTTTTTCAGAAGTTGGATAAATACTGTATAATTTGTAACTAAATGTCTGAAATTATATATAAAATAATATATATTCCCTAGAATAAATTAGAAACAGGTATCTAAAATAAATTAGAAAACCATTTCTGGAATAAATTAGAAACTAGTGTCGTAGTTAAAAAAAAAATAGGCTGAAGCCACTTGTGGAGTATAAAGTCTTAAAAATAAAATAGAAACAGCCTATCTGCACACAAATCTGTGTGTGAAAATCCTGAGGGTTAGGAAAAGATTCGGCTGAATAAATAATAATAATAATTTGTCTCCTTGGGAACCACTGCAGTGGATGAATACCATTATAGTACTGCATGCTGTGGTGTGCTACCCAGTGTAACTGAGTGGAAAAGTAACTGACTGGGTGATGGGAAGTGGCTCTCCATATATATGGTTACTTGAGAGGTAACTGTAAACCTTAGCATTTAGACTTAATAAATTAATTAAGAATACTAGTAGGCTAAATGTGGACTAGTTCATCAAATTCCAGGATATTAAGGCAAAAGGGTGTCCTTTTCAACTATGGTGTTAGCAACGTTAGGGAAAATAAAAGGCTGCTTCATACTGAGAGTAGAAGATTTAACGATTTTCTTGTTTAAAGGGGGGTTTGGGATAAATAGGCGAAATACCTAAGAAGGGCTTAGAAAAGTTATAGTGACCACACGTTCTGATCCCAAGTCAGGAATTTTAGCAATTTATATAAAAAGTTTTATAATCGCATAAAAATTACACCTAAGTCAAGTTTTAGAAAATGTTTAAACTATATCAAATTTGAATAGCTAGTAAAGGCAGCCAATCTGCAAGATTGCAGGTTCCCTTCTCTTAAGTTTGCTGGAGAGGGTGCGCCTTATCCAGCGCTCCTCAAACTTTACCGTGGATATGAATCATCTGGGAATCTTGTTAAAATGCAGACTCTGATCCCGTAGGTCTGGTATAGGGTCTGAGGTTGTGCATTTCTAACAAGCACCTCTGTGCTGCCTCTGTGTCTGGGACCACACTTTGAATAGCAAGCCCTCAGTCCTCAAGGCGCCGGGAGAGGCCCCAGACCAGTTGCCTCCAGGCCACAAATAGCTTTGTCCATTAACAAACACTGAATGTTTTCCTGATGACAGGAAAAAAGTTTAGGAAGCACTATTCTATAGGACAATCATACAGCATATACTTTGATATCCTTTCAAAGGCAATTAATAAATTAACTGGATTGGCCAAGGGTCTGGCATACTGTGTCAGACCTTATATTCCTAGTTTCAAAGCTTATAGCTTTGAAGATAGTATCTTAAAGTAGGTAACAAGTAAATTCAGGCCTCTCTCAGTTAGAGGAAATTATGTTTTTATAGCATTAGCAGAAAGTCCTCCTTGTCTTGTCTTTGATTAGGAGCAGACCGTCTTCACACTTGCAGAGGTACTGCCAAGCAGAGCTCCACAGCTGCCTGCCCACCCTGATTCCATAGGGACTAGAGCCACACTCTTCTGTTCAGCATGACGTCACACACCGCTGCATTCCAAGTGCACAATCAGTATTTGTTGGGTGGGTTAAGCTTCCATGCGATGGATTCATCACCATCAGGTTTCTCTAACCTTTTTCTTTGAACAGGTTGACTTTTGAGCGTCAGAGGATGACAAATGTCAACGATGGTCTGGCACCCTTGCCACTGAAACTCATGTGGATCAGTGGTCCTCAAACTTCCCTGTGCTTACCCATCACCTTAGGAACTTGGTTAAAACACAGTTTCCTGGTACTGCTCACGGAGACTCCGTGTCAGTCGATTTAGGGTGTGGCCAAGCAATGTACGTGTTTTTAAACAAGCCCCACATTGCTTCGAGACCAGTAGACTGTGGACCATGCTTTGGGAAAGACTGCTGTAATGGACCACAGTGCACTCGCGTGGCCCAGGAGTAACTGGTGGGGTTGCTCCCTGATACTCAGGATATTGGGTGAGGAGATAGGAGAGTTCTGACTCATAAGAAGTCATATGACTTTAAGAATGGACACTCTTATTCATGATATACTAAGAGGCCTGAGACTTTTGTCCCAAATTTCCAGGTTAAGCTTAGATTTTCAATTTAATTTTTTGGTTAGGGATCTCTCCTTTTATAATGTCATAATTAGTGGTATTTATAATAATACCTAGAAGTATGCCCCTTGGTGGCAGGAGATGTTTTTAAAAGTAAAAATAATATAAAGATCTTGGACTTTTGGAATATAGCTCATGTAGACCTAAAAACTTGCTATAGATTAGTGAAAAGGTTTAAATTTAGCCCCAAATGGACTGTATTTTATTTCCAATTTTCTTAATTCTAAAAATGTCAAGTATACACATACACACACAGAGCATAAAATGCCATTCATATTAGCTAAATTAAGCAATATTAACTAATATTACCTTTGGAAAATACAGCTACCCTTGTTAAAATCTATGTAAAGATTAGCAAAGTAATTTTTTAATCACAAAGTCATCTGATTTTAACTTTATATACTATAACTCTTTCTAGTAATAATGTTTAATTGGGATACATTAAGAATATGCAAGAGCTTCCAGGGCAGTACGAGAGGCTGGAAAATCATGAAGACGAAGGAGGAAAGTACAGCTCTGGGGACATAATTCAAGAGAGGGTGTGAGGGCTGTGAACGGAGGGATGGGCGCCAGTCCACCACAAGACAAGCGTGCCCTCTGCCATATCCTGGTCCTGTCTGTGCGTCCCAGACACGGACTCTGCCTCGAAAAGCAGCTCCTCAGCCAGACTCAGCCCTTCCGCACAGGCGCCCACGCCCACGTGTGCCCCAGGGGACTTCAGCTTGACCTTGCAATGGGAGTGAAGAGAACAGACCCTGGAACCAGATTTCTTGGGTCCTTTCCTTATGACCTGGATGATTTGGGGCAAGTTACTTAACCTCTGTGAGACCCCATTTCTTCATCTGTAAAATGGAGAAAATGACAATTCCCATCTCCTTGGATAATGGAGAAGACTGAATGAAAGAATATATGTTAATGTGCTTTTAGAATAGAATCTGCACATAAGAAGCTGAATAAATGAAAATGGTATTACTTTCATTATTATCTAGCGCTTTTGCTTTACATGCAGCTGTCTTTTCATCTTTTCTCACCTTTAGCTTTCAAGAAGGGGGGGGATTCGTTTTGCTCAGGATTGGGTGGGAGTGAGGTAGCAGAAGCAGGGTGGATTCACTCCAGTGAAGCAGAGCTGGCATGGAAGAATGGTGAATATTTTAGAAGACCACTGAATCACCTCAAGGGCAAAGGCATTGCCTAGAGCTCTCCAAGGAAAACTTAGACTAAAAAAAAGTTATTTTTAAGAGTCATTCTCATATCAGATTTTTATATGCACTAAACTTGTCAGAGTACAAAGAATTAACATTAGAATTCTTAATTCCTGCTGGAGAGATTCTTGTTTTGTAAACCTTTCTATCAAAGAAAAGCAAAGTGCTAAATAAATACGACAAGGATGGCTCCTACTGGGCTTCATCAACAACTACTAAAGGGCAGCATGGCCTAGTGCAGTAATTTCCAATTCTTTTTAAAGCAGCCAAAAGCTTCTTGAAGCAATTTCATGCATAATTTTGATACACAAAATGGACAAAATAACCACTGTAACTGAAGTAGGTGACTCCAGTGACTACTCCCTGCCCCCCTTCCCCAGGGCCTTGAGTACTAGGCGCTGATCGCTCCCTGGGGGAAACCCTAAGGGTCCAGGAGACGCGGTTTGGAATTCACTCATCTAGTGGAAACAGCACTAAACTATACGTCACGATCATGAATGATGTTATGCCCTGTAACGACTGTGTGGGTTAGGAACTTCACCTACCTGACCCTTTGTTTCCTCATCTGCAAAACGTGTGTTTAAAATGGATAACTCACCTCTACCAGCTATCACTTTCCATGAATTTATTATATAAGAGAAAATCTAAAAGGGAAATAAGAATTCTGCTTCATGCCAAGATAGGGTAACAGAGACTGAATATACCTTCCTGCCTCAGGTAATTTAAGAATAGAAAAAAGTAAAAAAACAATGGCTTTCAAGTCATCGGACATCAGACAACAAACAAAGCACAGTGATCACTGAGAAAAGGAAAACAAAAACGGTTAGCCTTAAGGGTGTCCCAGCCTGCTGCCTGGATAAAGTCTGCTGCCTGGGGAGAGTTTACAGGTTGCAGTGCAGGAAGAGAGAACCCACGCAAAGCGTGGCCATCTCCCTGAGCTGGGAGCCAGAGCTGGGAGTCTGGGGGACACGATGACTAGAGTCCTCCGGGAACATTACTGGAGAGGAGGGGGCAGACTTCTGGAGACCTGCATCAGTGCCCCTGGATCTCCAGTGCAGTACTGACCATCACCTGTGTGTAAGGAGCCTACTTGAGGACAGGAAAAGGACACCTGAAAGATGGAACAATCCCTGGAGGTCACACACAGGAAGGAATAGTGCCTAAGCCCCCTACTCAGAGTGGAAGACTTCATAATTTACAGGGTGTCAGGCAGAATAAACATAAGGGTCTTGCCTCAGAAGTGGGGAAGAATTAGCCCTACTCTAGTCCTGCCAACAAAGTGTAAAAGCAAGAACTGAAAAGATCAACTTGTTTCACAGTAACATAACTGCATCCCAGAATGAAACTCAAGAATATTTATGGAAACACACACACACACACAAAAAGATATCCAACACTCAACACAGTAAAATTCACTGTCTGATGTCCAATGATCCATGCAGCAATGATATCAGAACTGTAATTAGAACTGGATTTTGTATGTGCAAGAAGCCAGAGGAAAGAATCACCATGTTAAGTAGGGACATGAGAGATGAATAAAAAGACACAAATTGAATTTTGAGAGGTGAAAATTATAGTATCTGAAATGTAAAACACACTGAGTGTGAATAAAGGGAAATAAAACATTGCAAAAAATTACGCTCCTTGAGGACATGGAAATATCCCAAATTAAAACACAGAGAAGAAAAAGGACTAAAAAAAACTAACAGCACCTGAGGCAGCTATGGGAAAACCTGAAGTAGCCCCAATGTCAGTGAAAATGTAGCTTCCAAGGACAGTAGAAAGAGAAGGGGAAAAGGAAAGTATTTGAAGAAATAATGGCTCAAAAATTTCCCAATTTGATGAAAACTATGAGCCCACAGATCCAAGAAGCTCAACAAGCCTCAAGCACAAGACACATGAAGAAAACGGCACCAAGGCACGTCATAATCAAGTTGCACAAAATCAGTGAAAATACTGAAGTTTAAAAACCAGCCAAAGAAAAAAGACACATGACATCCAGGTGAACCAACATAAAGATGATAGCAGATTCTTCTCAGAAACAATGTGAGTGAGAATAAAATGGGGCAACATGTTTAAAGTTCTGAAAGGAAGAAAAAAGTCAATGTAAAATTCTACACCTGGCAAAAATATTTTTCAAAAACAAGGACAAAATAAAGTCTTTTTTAAACATAACAAAAGTTGGAAGAATTGAAGCCAACATTGCCCTAATAGCAAAACAGAGAAAGACATTATAAGAAAAAAAATACTATAAAAATGAATATAGATGCAAAACTCTAAGCAAAAATTCAGCAAATTAAGTTCAACAATATATGAAAAGGATAATACATCATGACAGAGTGGGTTTACCTCAAGAATGCTGGGTTGGTTTAACATCTGAAAATGAATGTAATTCTCCATAATAACAAACTAAAAAAGAAAAATCATAAGATTATATGAATAGATATAGAAAAAGCACTTGACAAAACCAGCATCTATTCCTGATAAAAAATTCTCGTCAAAGTAGTAATAAAAGAGAACTTCCCTAACCTGATAAAGGTTACCCATGAAAGACCTGTTGCTAACATTAAACTTAATGGTGAAAGACTGAATGCATTACCCTAAGATAAAGAATAAAACTAAGACATATGCTCTTACTGCTTCTTTCCAACACTGTACAGAGTTTCTGGCCAGTGCAATCAGGAAAGGAAGATAAATAAACGCATCTAAGTTGGAAAAGAAGAAAGTCTTTATTTACAGATGACATGATTGTTTATGTGAGAGGCTGGCAAACCACAATCTGTCTTTGTATGGCTCACAGAATGAAGAGTGGCTTTTGCATTTTTGTACGGTGGTAAACAACAACAACAATGGCAACAATAAAAGAAAGAAGAATCTGCAACATAGACTATATGCCACCCCTAAAGCCTAAAATATTTAGTATCTGACCTTTGACAGAAAAAGTTTGCCTACCCTGGTCTATATAGAAAATATGACAGAATCTCCAAAAACCTACTAGAGTAAATAAGTGAGTTTAGCAAGGTTGTAGAATACAACATTAGTATACAAAATCAATCACATTTCTTTATAATAGCAATTAACAATCAGAAATTGAAATTTTAAAAGTACTATTTACAGTAGCATCAAAAGATATTGATTACATAGGGAATAATCTGTATTGATTACATAGAGATTATGTGAAAAACCCATATGATGAACACTACAGAATGTAGCTGAGAGATATGAAATAAGATCTAATTCAATGGAAAAACAGAGCTGGAGGAATCAGGCTCCCTGACTTCAGACTATCCTACAAAGCTACAGTAATCAAGACAGTATGGTACTGGCACAAAAACAGAAAGATAGATCAATGGAACAGGATAGAAAGCCCAGAGATAAACCCACGCACATATGGTCATCTTATCTTTGATAAAGGAGGCAGGAATGTACAGTGGAGAAAGGACAGCCTCTTCAATAAGTGGTGCTGGGTAAACTGGACAGGTACATATAAAAGTATGAGATTAGAACAATCTCTAACACCATACACAAAAATAAGCTCAAAATGGATTAAAGACCTAAATGTAAGGCCAGAAACTATCAAACTCTTAGAGGAAAACATAGGCAGAACACTCTATGACATAAATCACAGCAAGATCCTTTTTGACCCACCTCCTAGAGAAATGGAAATAAAAACAAAAATAAACAAATGGGACCTCATGAAACTTCAAAGCTTTTGCACAGCAAAGGAAACCATAAACAAGACCAAAAGACAACCCTCAGAATGGGAGAAAATATTTGCAAATGAAGCAACTGACAAAGGATTAATCTCCAAAATTTATAAGCAGCTCATGCAGCTCAATAACAAAAACACAAACAACCCAATCCAAAAATGGGCAGAAGACCTAAATAGACACTTCTCCAAAGAAGATACAGACTGCCAACAAACACATGAAAGAATGCTCAACTTCATTAATCATTAGAGAAATGCAAATCAAAACTACAATGAGATATCATCTCACACCAGTCAGAACGGCCATCATCAAAAAATCTAGAAACAATAAATGCTGGAGAGGGTGTGGAGAAAAGGGAACACTCTTGCACTGCCGGTGGGAATGTGAATTGGTACAGCCACTATGGAGAACAGTATGGAGGTTCTTTGAAAAACTACAAATAGAACTACCATATGACCCAGTAATCCCACTACCGGGCATATACCCTGAGAAAACAATAATTCAAAAAGAGTCATGTACCAAAATGTTCATTGCAGCACTATTTACAATAGCCCGGAGATGGAAACAACCTAAGTGTCCATCATCGGATGAATGGATAAAGAAGATGTGGCACATATATACAATGGAATATTACTCAGCCATAAAAAGAAACAAAATTGAGCTATTTGTAATGAGGTGGATAGACCTAGAGTCTGTCATACAGAGTGAAGTAAGTCAGAAAGAGGAAGACAAATACCGTATGCTAACACATATATATGGAATTTAAGGGAAAAAATGTCATGAAGAACCTAGGGGTAAGACAGGAATAAAGACACTGACCTACTCGAGAATGGACTTGAGGATATGGGGAGGGGGAAGGGTAAGCTGTGACAAAGCGAGAGAGAGGCATGGACATAAATACACTACCAAACGTAAGGTAGATAGCTAGTGGGAAGCAGCCGCATAGCATAGGGATATCAGCTCGGTGCTTTGTGACCGCCTGGAGGGGTGGGATAGGGAGGGTGGGAGGGAGGGAGACGCAAGAGAGAAGAGATATGGGAACATATGTATATGTATAACTGATTCACTTTGTTATAAAGCAGAAACTAACACACCATTGTAAAGCAATTATACTCCAATAAAAAAAAGATCTAATTCAATGGAAAGATAGTCCTTTTTAATGGGTCAGAAGATTCAATATTGTTAAGATATCAGTTTTCCCCAAAAGATCTATAGATTTAATGTCATTCCAATAAAAAATGTTAGGAAGCATTTAATGTAGAGAATGACAAACTGATTTTAAAGTTCATATGGAAATGTAAAAGAACTAGAATAGCCAAAACAACTTTTAAAAGACAATAAGGTAGGAATATTTATACTATCTAACTTTAAGGCTTATTTATTACAAAGCTACTGTAATTAAGACAGTGTGATATTGGCATAAATATAGACAAACAGAACAAGGGAACAAAACATATGTATTCATTGATTTTCTTTCCAAAACTACAAAAGAAATTCAGTGGAGAAAGGACAATCTTTTCAACAAATGATGCCCTTATGCCCCCCAAAATTAGCTTCAATTCCTACCTAGCATAATAAAGAAAAGTTTACTCAAAATGGGTCATAAACTTAAATATAAGACCAAAAGTTTTAAAACTTCCAGAAGAAAACATAGAAAATCCTTGTGACCATGCGTGAGGCAAGTATTTCTTAGATATAGCACCAAAAGCATGATCCATTTTTTAAAAAGATCAGTTGGATTTCATCAAAGTTAAGAATGTCTGCTCTTTAAGACACTGTTAAGAGAATAAAAAGACTAGCTACAAAGTGGGAGAAAATATTTGCAAATTATACATCTGGTAAAGAACTTACATCCAGACTACACACAGAACTCTCAAAACTCAATAATAAGGAAACAAATAATGAAATTTTAAGATGGTCAAAAAATTTGAACATTTCCCCAAAGGAGTTACAGAGCTAGCATATAAACACATTAAAAGATGTTCTACATTATTAGTCATTAGGAAAATTGAAATTGAAGTCATGAGATACCATTACACACCTATTAAGATGCCTCAAATAAAAAAGACTGAACACACCAAGTGTGATAAGGGCGCCCCCATACACTGCTGGTGGAAATGCAAAATGGTACGGTCGCTTTGGAGAGCAGATTTGGCAATTTCTTCAAACGTTAATCACACACATACCACATGATCCAGCCACTCACTGGTAGGCATTTACCCAAGAGGAGAGAAAGCGCATGTCCACACAAGACTTGTACATGAATATCCACAGCAGCTTTGTTTGTAATAACCCCAAATGGGAAGTAACTCAAAAGTCCATCAACAAGTGAAAGGATAGCCAAATCGTGGTATATCCATACAATGGAATACTACTCAGCAATAAAAAGTGAAGATTGATACACGTGAGAACAGAGATGAATACGAAAGCAATTAAGCTGAGTGAAAGAAGCCAAACAAAGAAACCAAGCACATACTGTATGATCCTATTTATGTTAAACTCTAGAAAATGCTCATCTATAAAAACTAATCTATATTGATAGAAAGCAGATCAGTGGTTGCCCCAAGACAGAGAGGGGCAGGCCAGAAGCTTTACCAAGGGGTAGCAGGAAACTTGGTGGGATCATTACATTGATTTGGTAATGATGTCACGTGAGTATGTGTATGTACAATATATAAATACATATGTCAAAACTTACCAAATTGTACACTTTAATTATGTGCATGCATATGTCAATTACACTTTAATAAAGCTATTATATGTTTAAGTTAAAAAACAAAAACGAAATAAGGAAAATGTTTGGCATATGAATAATATTAAAGTTAAACAGGATAAACTAAAACCTAACTTACTGGAACCCTTAAGTAATCATAAATTTCTTTCTCACTTTAAAGGAAAAGTTCAAATACTGTAACAAGAAAAAAGTCAATCAGAAACAAATCTGTATATGACTCTATGTGTGGTATTGTAATAAATTCAGTGAGGGCTTCCCTGGTGGCTCAGTGGTTGGGAGTCCGCCTGCCGATGCGGGGCACGCGGGTTCATGCCCCGGTCCGGGAAAACCCCACATGCCGCGGAGCGGCTGGGCCCATGAGCCATGGCCGCTGAGCCTGCACATCCGGAGCCTGTGCTCCGCAACGGGAGAGGCCACAACAGTGAGAGGCCCGTGTACCGCAAAAAAAAAAAAAACAATTCAGTGATACCTAATAGTCTTAACTAAGTAATTTAACTGCATATCATCAAGTGAACTATTCCCAGCATTCCAGGGAATACCTGAAATGTGAGGAAAGTACTCAAAACCATAAAGTTACATAAAGCGTCTTAATTAACCAAAAATATTATAGTTCAATCAAACATTATGTGGACTTGCATACGGACAATGAGAGCTCCTGAGTGATCTGAGCACCTAAAGTCCACTTACTTGACTCGAAAGCATTAGTGATATTTTTCTTGCTTCAAAAACCAAGGGGTGTGTTAGCTTCTGGGTCCATCTTCCGGTACTGTGGAGGCCACTATGCACGGTGAGTCGGGGAACAGCCAAGACGACCCTTTCAGCTCTACTCAAATTGAACCCCTCTTCCGTCACTCTGCCACTGCTGGGAGTACTCCAGGTTGCATCTTCTGCAGTCTCTTCAATTTCCTGCCTTCCAGAAAGTTATGGTAGTTTTTACCTGCTTGGTATAGACGTTTGCGAAACAAACCCAGTGTCACGAGGGGAAGGGAGTTTCCTGCTTCTTAAAGGTGCTCATCTTCCTTCTATTTGATCACTTTTTCTGTCTTAGGAAAGGACTTGTCTTGCTCAGTTTTTCTGCAACTTCTTCTATCACTCGTTCTATCACTTTCCTATGTTACAGTTTTGTTATAATTAGCAAATGACTTTGGAATATCTCCTAGATGTCTCATATTTTCGATACAGTTGTGAACAGCTCTGCTTCCATGTTCCCAAGGTTTTGTAATGACACAGACCCTGGGCTGATACTTTGCAGAAGGAAGTCTGTGTGAAACCATAGAGAGGGTAAGGACTGGATTATTCCTACCCATTGTACGCATCAGAGCAGGGGGTTTATTAGTTCCTATAGAAGAGATGCTTGCCGGGAGAGCCTCTACCACAAGGATTATTTTTCATCATAACTGACGGCTTAGCAGTATTCAAACACAAACCCTTTGGAAACCTACTCTTCCTTTGGCTTCTAGGGCTCCTGGTTAACGGGCTGACTTCCTGAGTTTGCTTTGACAGTTCTTCTTCCTGGTTTACATGCTTCGTGAGTAAAAATGTAGACATTTCCCAGGCTTCTCTAAACTCGCAGCCAAAAAAATCTTATCCACCCTCATTCATGGCTTAACACCTCTCCAATGATACTTCTGGAATCTGCCCTCTCTCCTGTCTCTAGACTATGCTGTGGAACAAGAAAACCACTAACCACCTGCTAAGAACTTGAAATGTGGCCAGTCCAAATTGAGATGTATCGTAAGTGTAAAAACACACACCAGATTTTGAAGATTTAGTACCAAAAAAAGATAATGTAAAGTATTAGTATTTTATTATATTGATTCATGTTGAAATAATATCTTGGGTGTACTGGGTTAAATTAAATATATTACTAAAATTAATTTTACCTGTTTCTTTATCTTTTCTTTAATTGGGGCTACTAGAAAATATAATATTACACATGTGGCTCACATTACATTTCTACTGGATAGCCTTGCTCTAGACCTAAAATTCAAACTGACCATTTAAATGGAACACATTATGACCGATGTGAGGGGAAACATCACTGTGGTTTTGATTTGCATTTCTCTAATGATTAGTGATGTTGAGCATCCTTTCATGTGTTTGTTGGTAATCTGTATATCTTCTTTGGAGAAATGTCTATTTAGGTCTTCCACCCATTTTTGTATTGGGTTGTTTGGATTTTTTTTGATATCAAGCTGCATGAGCTGCTTGTAAATTTTGGAGATTAATCTTTTGTCACTTGCTTCATTTGCAAATATTTTCTCCCATTCTGATGGTTGTCTTTTGGTCTTGTTTATGGTTTCCTTTGCTGTGCAAAAGCTTTGAAGTTTCACTAGGTCCCATTTGTTTATTTTTGTTTTTATTTCCATTTCTCTAGGAGGTGGGTCAAAAAGGACCTTGCTGTGATGTATGTCCTAGAGTGTTCTGCCTATGTTTTCCTCTAAGAGTTTTATAGTGTCTGGCCTTACATTTAGGTCTTTAATCCATTTTGAGTTTATTTTTGTGTATGGTGTTAGGAAGTGTTCTAATTTCATTCTTTTACATGTAGCTGTCCAGTTTTCCCAGCACCCCTTATTGAAGAGGTTGTCTTTTCTCCATTGTATATTCTTGCCTCCTTTATCAAAGACAAGGTGACCATATGTGCGTGGGTTTTGATGTAAAACATAAATAAATAAAATTTTAAAAAAATAATAAATAGAACACATTAGAAACTGGACTTAATTTATTCCAGACCCTCAAAACTGCTCCTTCTCTGTTACTACAGAATAAACACCAGTTGGCACTCACAGATACACTGCATAATGTCAGCTGCTACTGTTGAGGAAATTGTACAGGGAAAGAGCTAACTCTAGAATAAATTACTTATGAACAGGGTGACAGGATGACTCTGGTAATTGTCAAAGAACCTGTCCACATTGCTCATGGGCAGCTGCTGCAGGAATGTTTGCAGGACTAGGAAATAACTCTGTACAGCTGTGCCTTGGTGTCCAAGGGGGATTGGTCCCAGGACCCCCAAGGATACCAAAATCCACGGATGTTCAAGTCCCTCATATAAAGTGATGTCGTATTTACATATAACCTACACACATTGTCCTGTGTACTTTAATTTTTTACTGAGGTATAGCTGATTTACAATATTATATTAGCTTCAGATTGTGACACAGTGATTCACAATTTTTAAAGATTATATTCCATTATAGTTATTATAAAATATTGGCTCTATTCCCTGTGCTGTACAGTAGATCCTTGCAGCTTACCTATTTTATACCTAGTAGTTTTGCCACTTTTAAATCCCCACACCTATCTCGCCCCTCCCCCCTTCTTTCTCCCCTCCGCTTACCACTAGTGTATTCTCCGTTACCTGTGAGTCTGTTTCTTTTTTGTCATATTCCCTAGTTTGCTGCATTTTTCAGATTCCATATATGTCATAACATACAGTATTTGTCTTCCTCTGTCTGACTTATTTCACTCAGCATAATGCCCTCCAAGTCCATCCATGTTGTTGCAAATGGCAGCATTTCATCCTTTTTTATGGCTGAGTAATATTCCATGGTGTATATATACATTGTGTGTATATATATATATATCACATCCTCTTATCCATTCATCTGTTGATGGACATTTAGGTTGCATCCATATCTTGGCAATTGCAAATAATGCTGCTATGAACATTGGGGTGCATGTATCTTTTCAAATTAGTGTTTTCATTTTCTTTAGATATATACCCAGGAGTGGAATTGCTGGGTCATACGGTAGTTCTATTTTTAGTTTTTTGAGGAACCCCCATTCTGTTTTCCATAGTGGCTGCACCATTTACATTCCCACCAGCAGGGCCAGAGGGTTCCCTTTTCTCCACATCCTTTCCAGCATTTGATATTTGTGGTCTTTTTGATGATGGCCATTCTGACAGGTGTGAGGTGATATCTCATTATGGGTTTTTTTGGGGGGATACGCGGGCCTCTCACTGCTGCGGCCCCTCCCGCTGCGGAGCACAGGCCCCGGACGCGCAGGCCCAGCGGCCATGGCCCACGGGCCCAGCCACTCCAAGGCATGTGGGACCCTCTCAGACCAGGGCACGAACCCACGTCCCCTGCCTCGGCGGGCGGACCCCCAACCACTGCGCCACCAGGGAAGCCCCTCATTGTGGTTTTGATTTGCATTTCTCTGATGATTAATGATGTTGAGCATCTTTTCATGTGCCTGTTGGCCATTTGTATGTCTTTAAATCATCTCTGGATTATTTATAATACCGAATACAATGTAAATGCTATGTAAATAGCTGTAAATACAATGTAAATGCTATGTAAATAGCTGTAAATACAATGTAAATGCTATGTAAATACAATGTAAATGCTACGTAAATAGCTGTAAATACAATGTAAATGCTATGTAAATTGTTGCCAGCACATGTGGCAAATTCCAGTTTTGCTTTTTGGAACTTGCTGGAATTTTTTTTCTGAATGTTTTCGGTCTGTGGTTGGTTGAATCTGCAGATGTGGAACCCACCGATACGAAGGGCCAACTAAGCATTTGACTAGAGAGGTGCTGTAGCATTTAGGAACAAAAATAGTCAGGGATTTGCCAAAATAGTGGATAAAGTTCATACGCATTTGAAGTCAGAAATGTTAGCAGTTACACAGCATGACAATTCACTGCGGGGATCTTAACCACCCTGACGCGCCACATATTTTCTCGCATTGTCGTAGCTAATGGAAGCTTCCTCTTCACCTAGCCTGAAGACTGGAGGAATTTTTGACTCAACACTTTCCTTTATTCCCCATATCCAAGCAACTACCAAACCCCACTGGATTCTACCAACACCCACTACACTACATCCACATTTTTTACCTCAAAACCAAAGAAGGGACACAGATCCTTATGCTTCCCCAACAGCTGCCTGAGGGAGAGCGCACCATGAGGCCAGCCTCTGTTCGTGACAGAGTAGCCTACAGCAAACTTACAAGAATCGGTTCTTTACACTTATCCTCCAGTAGAAATAGCAGGTAGTCAGGAATGCCGATGGGCAAGACAGAGAGGCCCTCCACATACCCTTAGATGACCCGGCAAAGGGTCTCAAGAGCAACAAACCAAACTTTCTCTGTTTTTCTCTATACTGTCCCCTCACCCTCATCATTTTTATTGCTTTATTCTTTTATTTATATAAGCTGTGTGGGTGGGTGAACACAGTTTCAACATTTTTCATAGCAGAATACAATTCATAAATGATTTTGGATTACCTACTGACTTGTATTAGGAGAAATAATTGAGAGTTGCACATATACCTGGCATATATGTCAAATGAATGGTAACACGTAAACCTATTAAATTTGAAAACTTTCTGAGTAGTCTAGAAATTCTGCTCTTAAACTGACAATTGTCTAAGCATGTTACGTCAGACACTTTATCAGGCTACTTAAATTTATAGCTTCATTTCTTTAAAAGTTTTTAGGTTGTGCATATTAGATTGTCCTTGTTCAATAACAGAACGTATAATTTTAAATTAGAAAATCTTCTTTTTTGAAGTGTGAACGTAATCACATAGAAGTGATGACATTTTTATCATTCTTTAGTAACTCGAAGTAAACATTCCAGTATATTTTTTTATAATTAACTTTGAAAAGTTAGTGCTTAGTTTAAAAGGTGCTTTTTATGCCAGTGTTTTGCTTGAAAAAATTAATATGGCCTAACCTATGTGCTGAAAAAATGGATTTATAATGGAAAAGTTGACACATTTAAACGTAAACTGGGTTTAATTTCAGAAAAATTAACACCGTATTCTTCAGCTATAATAGGTTTAAAGGATAAATTCAAATAATGGCCTCAAAAAATTACCAACTGGCATTCTAAGAGTCATTCCTCCATAGATGTTTCATATTCAGCATATGTAAGTTTGACAAGATATGATTAACTTAAGATTTTATTAGCTTTTGTCTAAAAGATCAAGCTAACTTTGGGTATACATTTCAAAATGTAAATGCAGCTGGCTGTCAGAGGCTCCAAACTGAGGTAACAGACAGTAAAATTACATTGTACAAGGAAACAAGCCATAGAAGAGAGCTAGAATTTGAAATCAATTTTTCCTAATACTTGTAAGCTGTTCATGTACTCTTAAGTATTTTTCTGTCTGTTGTCATCAAAACATTCCACTCAGAATAAGCTCTAGGTGGTTTCCAATGTACAGATATATCAAAGTCTATGTGCAGAAACTTTCCCACCTGGATATTAGTTAAAGGCAAAGAAAATTTGATGCACAGTTTTTTGTTGTTGTTTTTTTTTTAAAAAACATGTCTTTGAATTGGTCCTTTCCTTGTGGTTAAGGCTGGCAAGACTGTCTAGTTGCTGTTTGTCAGCTCCTTTGCTGTGCATTTGGTGTCTGTATTTTATTATTTAAGTGCTAAGTAAATAAAATATTAAACAGAATTATGAATACCACTGATTATTCATGCACTATACATTTTCTTTAATCCAATTCAGATTATGGAACTTGTACTTATTTAACTGAGTTCATTTTATAGTTTTCAATTTAGAAAAATTCTGTCTCCACGCAACTTTTCTGCAGCACAAATCATGATAATGATAACACATGGCTCATTTGCAGCCGTGATGCCAACAGGTGGGCAGTTTTGTGTGTTCAAATACCCCTTTCAGTAAAACCTTAACATTCCTTAAGTTTCTTTCCAACCTACATTGACATAGCTTGAACTAAACCACGAAGTTGGTCAACAGTACCTTCACTGCGCCATTCTCATGCATGGTGATGCAGTTATCGGCATCTTCTGAAAGCTGGTACAAGGCTTGGGCTGTCGCTCTGTGCACGTTGGTGTCATTTGATTTCAGGTACCGCACTAATGGAGCCACTGCCTTGTGCTCGCCAAAGGCCACTCTGTTTCTGCCCCACATACAGCAACGCGAAATGGCTTCTGCTAGATGACGTCTCAGTGTACCATCATTCTGCACAAGGAGAATGGATTATGGTACGCGCTTCATAAGGACCCTGTGATACTTTTGCTCTACGTGTTTATTACCCACTGGCTGCTCAGGTGGTGTCTTGCTGGGAACTAGTATTCTGGTGGGTCACCAATGTATCAAGGTTCAATCCTGCATTTTCCTTTTATGAACGGAGTGGAGTGCATGCAGGTAAAGGCGATCAGGTGTCTGGCATTAGTTATTGGCTCAAGGCTCAATTTCCTTTTGAGCAAGTCTACTCACAACACAGAGCTACAGATCAGCAAGTGGCCAAGTAATAAAAACAACTAAGGAGTACCGGACACTCTTAAGGGAGCCTGCCAGGTAAGTGGGGGAAGTGGATTAATTCTACCTCTTCACCTCAGGAATACTTCCACATCAGGAATACACCTTGGTTCCCAAGAGGGAGAAGACAACGCAGCAGACGAGGACAGGTTTTGAGTCTGCCATTTTCCTTTCTGTATTGTTAACGCAGACCACATACTTCTTTCTGGATGTAATTACCTCATACAGATATAATACAACTGAATAACACCATAATTTTCTGTCTATTAATTGTACTGTTCTCTTGATTCAGGTCACAACTTGGTGCCCTTAACTGAAACTGGCAGATATTCTCAGGAATTTAGTATTAGACTGGCCCAAAAGTCTTGTAGACCAAGCAGGCTTCCAATCATTGAATTTCTGCTCCACGACTTTTCTGCCAAGTTCAAGCTATGCTCAAATACCTCTGGTCGTGGTGAAGTCATTATCTCTCAAGCCTGCTTGTTCTATCTGGCACAACTCTGGGTAAACAATACAGCGACTGCCAAAACCTTCTAGCTCAAGAACGCCATCGACCCAAGCTTGCTAAGCTGGGAGAGGAGCATTTAGCTTCTAAAGTCGGCATGAACGATTATCTTAAGGCTCGTAGTAACGACGATGGTGATGATTTCAGTTTGAAATATACTTTCACATTTACTAGTCTCAGAGAAACTAAAATGAATTCGCTAAAATCTCATACCTCACAAGTGACAGATATTAAACTTGAATCCAGGTCTTTGGATTTTAAGCTCATTGTTTTTGCTACTACACCGTGATATGACAATATACATTTTGAAAGAAAAAGATACATTACTTACTGTATTTGCTAGTTTGGACAATAAAGGGACAACTCCATGATCTGTGATAACAGCTAAATTTTCTTGATCTTTTGCTATATTGGTAATAGCAGCACATACACTCGCCAAAACTTCTTTATTATCTGATTTCAGTAAATTGACAACAAGTTCCAAACCACCAACAAAGGAACGGACCATCTCTCCAGCATCCTAGATAACAATAAAAATAAAGATGATATCAAAAATAAACCTATGTTTAGCATTTTTTTAAAAAGCACAAAGTAATGATAAGGCTGTGAGGTATACCTTCGGCGTGAAAAAAATTCAATTTATATGTCATATATTTACATGTTATGTTATACACACATACATAAATGTAGGTATGTATGTACAACACATACACAGAGACAGGTCCGTTTCCACAAATGTGTATTGAACAACTATCACGTGAGAGTCACTGTGATAACTACTGGGGATACAGAAGTTAACAAAACACATTGAGTCTTATTATTGCAGCAGTTATGTTCTATTAAATCATCACAGAAACAGAATTAGCTAATACTGAACCACTGCTACTAGGGGAGATACAGGGCTAGCTTCCTGCAAGCCTCTGGTCACATTGTCACGAACTGATCAAAATATAACCTTGTTTTATGTGTGCTTCTGTTTAAAGACATCTCATTTCATATGCGTTAATTCATTAACATTGAACCCACAGACAATACACACTGTAGCTCACGCCTGAATGAAGCTTATCTAGCACGTGTATTTTCTCCACAAGGCATATCGCAGCTTTCTTGCACTCAGGAACACTAGACCGCACTTCAGTACTATGCATGGGGGGCATTTTCAACAGGGAAACCAACAAAAAACACAAACGTGGAAAACGTAGCACTAAGCAGACTGCACAACGGAGGCTCATCGAGGGTCCAAGGGCGGAGACAAGCGGGCAGAGCGTCAGCTTGCCCAACCCCCACTGAGAGGGAGTGTGTCGGGCAACTTCAAGTTTCACTTTTCTGTGCATGTCCAAGAATGACTGAGAAAGTGCCCTGAGTGCTGATTTGGGAGTTACAAAAAATGTGAGCAAGTAGGTGACTCCCCAGATAGAATCCGTGAACAACATGGACTGACTGTGAATACTCTAGCCACCACGTTGCTACAATCTAGTGGGGAAGATGGGCATTAGGAAGCTACAAGTAGACCGAGGAGCGTTAATGGGGAAGAGGGAAAGACACTACAAATACGTGTGACAAGGGACTCTTGGCTGGTGTAAAGATTCAAGGAGTGCCCCTCCACCATGATGTTTGCCAGCTGAGACCTCAGGGGTGAGGGGTTATCCAGTGTGAAGGAGATTCTGGGTGAGGAACCGAGAGTGGGAGACAAGGTACTTTTTTCTAGGTCAGGATGGTTAGAGCATAAAATAGGAGAGGGAGAATGGGAGACCATAAGACTCGCTTCGGTGGCATTCAAAAGCCGCTGAAGAGGCTTATTAACTGTGTGTGGGGAAGCAGGAGAGGCGATTTTCTCCATTTTGCCTCATGGAAGGTCCCTCAAGATTGCAGGGTTGGGGCAAAGAATGGTGTTGGGGACTCAGGCTGTTTCACAAGTTCAGGTAACAGGTGGTGGTGGTTTGGAGGAGGTGATGGTCCAGCCTGGAGAGAAGGGTGTGGACTTGTGAGGGTTAACTGGAGAAGATAAGGACGAGTGACTCAATTCCCATGCTTCTGACTTGCCCTAGTGGTGTTGATAATGTTGGAAATTGGGGTTTTGTTTTGTTTTCTTGGTGTGGGAAAGGGTGGTGTTAGGTAACAGAAGAAGTACCCACAAGACATTTAAGTGGAGGGTTCCACTTAAGGAGTCAGTTGGCTTTGCGGCTCTGGGGCTCAGGAGTGAACACCAGGCTAGAGGTAGAGACTTGGAAGTCATCAGCATAAAGACCGTAACTGAGGTAGTGAGAAAAAGCGGGCTTTCTGTCCCGGTATGGCCGTGTGGGCAGAGACAAGGAATTTGTCAGAGGAACCTGGAGATAGATGGCGAAACAGAAACCCCACCTGCCCTGGTGTTGGACAGCGGCTGCGTGACATCCACCAATTACCTGGCTCCGTGGTTTTCTCAAACAACAGAAATTCACATCTTTTGAGCATCAACTATATGTCAGGCACTTTGTGCATAAATTATCTCAGTTAAACCTCCAAATAACCATGCAAAGTAGATACTGTTTTTCCATTTTTGATTTTAAAAACTGAGGTTCAAAGATGTTCAATCTCATAAACTAGATTGTATCACTCATGACGGCAGGGGCCGTGCCTTAGTAAACTCCGTGATCCTTATAAATCATGAATCTGATCTCCTCATCCCCATACCTCCCCAGTCCTTCCATAGCTCCTCCACCCTTAGGATAAAATCCCAACTCCACACATGCTTTACAGCCCTTCCCAGTGCAACCCTGGGTTCCCTGCCTCGCCCTCCCTAACTTGAGCCCCTTTCCCCAGCCCCACACACACCCTAAGCCAGTGGCTCCCCAGAGGAGCTAACAGCCAGAATCTTGAAATGTTCTCTGAGAATACAGTTCAGCAAGTCTGGGCTGGGGCCTATAAAAAAAAAAAATCTGATTCTTTAAAAACTCTCCTGGTGAGTCTGAACTTCAACCAGTATTGGAAGCACTGTTTATGCATTAGTCCTTTGTTTTACGTCCTCAGATGTGCTGCCTGCGTGTCTCCATGCCTTTGCACATGCCCTTTTGTCTGCTTTCCTATTGGCTTGGGGATTCCTACACATCCTCAGCTACTAGCTAATGTGCCATTTTCTTCAGGAAGCCTTTCCTGAACCTCAAGTCTGAGCTAAGCCGCTCCTCCTATAATACCTGGTTCTTCTCTGTTTATTTTTTTATTTTTTAATTTATTTTATTATTTATTTTGGGGTCTTAGTTGCCGTGTGTGGGCTTTCTCTAGTTGCGGCAAGCAGGGGCCACTCTTTGCTGGGGTGCCTGGGCCTCTCACTGTGGTGGCTTCTCCCATAGAGAAGCATGGGCCCTAGGCGCATGGGCTTCAGTAGTTGCAGCACACAGGCTCAGTAGTTGTGGCTTGCGGGCTCTAGAGCGCAGGCTCAGTAGCTGTGGCGCACAGGCCTAGCTGCTCCGCGGCATGCTGGATCTTCCCGGACCAGGGCCCAAACCCGCGTCCCCTGCATTGGCAGGCGGACTCTCAACTACTGTGCCACCAGGGAAGTCCCTCTTCTCTGTTTATAATACTCTATGCAGTATTAGCTTATCTGTTTGCCTTTGTCCTTGAACTGTAAGTTCCAGGAGGGCAGGGACTCTGTGGGTCTAGCTCAGTGTTATATGTCCAGTGCCTAAGCCAGTTTCTAACAGTGAGTACATGCTCAATTAACATTTATTGAATTTGATTACATGCAGACTTGCAGCTATGGAAGGAAAATTTTCACTGAGGGTATAACAAACCAAACTAAGCTTCTAGGAAATGATGAAGGAAGGGCCCAAGTCAGGTTCTTCCCAATTTTAAGGGCAAAGCATCTTTGTCCACAACATGTTGCCTCTCCTGACTGCTAGGTGACATGGTATCAGCAATACTGGTGGGCTTGTTCTCAATGTCAAATTTAAATATAATTTCTGATCGTTAGGACACACTTCCTAATTCTGATGTATCAATAAATAATTTTGAAAATATTTAATTGCCATTTTTTCTAAAATTCTACAATAAAGGCTTTTAAGTAATACAAAAGAAATTATCTTTCTACATTGTCACCTTATTACACTTCTGTGCTTTACGATGCAATCAAATCAGAAGATTATAAATGTGAATTTATTAACCTCTGGTCAAACATCCAACTTAATTTAATTCAAATTACTCTTTGAGGTAGTACTTGGTAGTGGTAGTTGTAGTAGTATTTCCACCTTATAGATGAGAAGAACCTCAGAGAAATGAACTAATATGTGAAAAGAAAACTGATAAGTGGCAGAAGTGGGATTTGAATCCAGATATGCCCAACCTTTTCTAAGTGATGTTATATGCATCAATAATCTAATAAATGTATCAATTATATAATTATCTAACAATTTTTTTCTTGAGAAAAAACTGGAGGAATTCCTGAAAGATGATGGTGGCCACAGTTTTTGAATCTCCCTATGGTAACAGAGCAAGTATTATAGCAAAACAAAAAAGGGACAACACATACAACAATATTCAGCAACTAGATATCTACACCAACCCCCAAATACAAGCTGATCAGGACAAGTTACCAAGCGCTACAAAGCCCACATGCTCTAAGAAACTCTGAAATCTGCAGGGGAAAAGCAAAGGGAAACCAAATTGCCATTAGGTCACATTGGAAAGCTCAGGAACAGCAACAGAAGCTGGGAGCTGACTTTTCAGGCTCTGATGGATGGATAAGACTAAAATGACACACAGGTATGATGGTGCTAGAATGTTCTATAGGTCTGAGTCCCATGAATTCTTAAAACTGAAGCCCTGTCACAGGACAAAGCCAGCACTGAGGAGAAACTACTGGGGTTGCATCCTAATTGAACAAGGCAAGGGTAACAGGAAGAAGAGAAGAGAAAGTCCAGATAAAAGGAGGGCAAGAGAGCACAGGAGTTTGAGTCTACTCTCCATCACTGTGAAAGTAGCAGACATGGCATCCTAAGAACCATGAAATTAAAAATGCTACCCTGGCCCACATCTCTCTCCTAAAAGACCATGAAAACTCATTTCAATTAAAAATGCACTATATATAAAAAGACCACAGTCAATTTCCATTTGGAGTTACTACAAGAAAAAAATGAAAAAAAGAAAATCATAGAAAGTATGATTAGAATTATTAAAGCTCACAAATTAGGTGATTAGTAAAAACCCATTTTTAAAGATCCACAAAAAGTTAGAGATAAAATTAAAATTAATTTTGGAAATAAAGAGTAAACTAGAAGTAACACAAGAATGAATAAACAAAATGGGAAATATCTTTAAATAAATAGAAGATGTGAAAACTCCAAAATGATGGAAAAAGAGCTAACAAAAACTTCAAGAGAACAAACAGGCAGAGAAAATCTAACATATGTACAGTAAGAGCCCCCAAGAAGGAAACAAAGCAATACAAGAGAGCAAAATTTTAAAAACTGTAATTCAAGAAAACTCTCTCCTGAAATAAATAAAACCTGAGAATATATTGAAAGGTCACTCAATATACCAGGGAAAACTGGCCCAGAATTGGCTAACATAAAGACAAATACTAGTACAACTGCTGGACAGTAATAAAACAGAAAAAGATTCTTTGGTCTTCCAGGCAAAAAGACCCAGGCACTTCTAAAGAAAATAATAAGCTATTATCCTCAGACTTTCCAACAACAATGGTTTATGCAAAGGAAAAGAAAGTAACGTGTGAGCTACTCAAGAGAAAATGTGAAGCAAGGTTCTAACTTCCAAAAGTTTGAAGCCCAATGACCTTCAAGGATAAAACTGTTATAAACATGGATGACTTCAGGGAGTGATGCTAACACAGGCCCTTCCTGAGGCACCTACTTGGGAATGAGTGTCAGACCTCCAAAAAGACTAGAAAGACGTTGACAAAGGGACAGAAGATTTCTTAAAATCCTGTACTGGCTTCATTTCCTTCAGGATCAGGTCTAAATGACATTCACGTATTTTCCCAACCTCTTCTTTCCCATACTCTTTTGCATAAGCTATATTCCGGCCTCTAGGATTATTGCTGTTCCCGACGTACCATGTTCTTTTATATCTTTGACCAAGTTATTTTCTTTACCTGGAGTTTAGCCCTACCAAACTACAAACTCCTACTCAGCTCTGAAAACTCTGACTCATCTTTTAATAGCAGCTTAAATAACAGCTCCTCCATGAAAATTTCCCCACTCCCCTTCTCAGTGTTGGTCACCCCCTGCCTTCCATATTCTTTTCGATGGTTTTGTCCAAAAATCCATTTCCTCATCCTCTCGTGTTTACAAAGTCTTTTTTTTGCAATATATTCTTTTTATATGTTATTTAATAAATATATGACTATATTTCACATATAATAGAATTTTAATAAAGATAAAATCAAATAAAACAACTATATTTTAGATAGAATTTGTAATCAGTTTTAGTTTTTATTTTTAATTAATTTTTATTGGAATATAGTTGCTTTACAATGTTGTGTTAGCTTCTGCTGCATAGCAAAATAAATCAGCCAAGTCTTGATTTTGTTTGGTTGTCTAATTCTCACAGACAAGCATCAGGAGAGAGCATCTCTAACCCCAGAGGCCTAAACCTATCCTAGAAGTCGCCTTCCCCTTGCCAATGATTTGCTTAGGGGTGGCCTAGATATGGCCCAGTTGTGGCTAATGACTTCTGAGATGACAACTCAGAAATCTTCTGGAAAAGTTTTCCTATTTATAACAACACTGAGAATGGCAGAACAGAAGAGGACAAGAGCCTGGTCCTCGAAGACACCGTTGAGCGGTTGAATCAGCTCATCCTAAAATCCGATTTGGCTACTGAAAACCAAAGGCATCTGTGGCTCTTTACTTTTCATCATACTGCAATGATTTTCTCATGGGTCCTCCCCCCATTAACGTGTGAGTTCTTCAAGAGCAGAGACACCTGGTCTTGTTCTTTGACTCTCACTTGGGATGTTGTCTGGTGTCTGTCACTCAGAGGACTTTCAATAAATGTTTGCTGAATTATGAAAAAATAAGGGGACTATAACTTTAAGATACTTAACCACAATCACAAACACTAAAAAGAAAAGAGTGTTATTAGCTCTGTAAGATGGAGTGTAAATGGATCAGATCACTTAGCCTCCCATTCTAGTGACTTCCTGGTTCTCTCACTGCTTTATCAGTGGATCCCGTGAGCCACAGCACTGGGGCAGCGGGGGGAAGAATAACGAGAGTGACCGCACCTGCCTCTGATCCAAGAACTTCCTGAGGTGCGTGGTAAGAGACCCAGCGAGCCAGTGTCAGCGAGGTCATGGGTGTGGCTCACCAAGGTCTCCTAACGTTTCTAATCTGTGGGACAGTGAAGTGTTACACTCAAGCCTACAAGCCCCTCCAAAGTTTGTTTATTTGTTTTGAAGGTGAGATTCTTTCTTTCTTTTTTTTTTTCCTTTTCAGCTTTAAAGATTTTAGACACATGACTTCTTGCCTCACATAGTTTCTCTGGAAAGGAAGACAGTATATTTGAGGATGGAAAAAGTAATTCTTCCACCAAGACTGTCTTTCACTAAATGCTAAGCAGGTGGGAAATCCACCACATTTCCCACCTTCTCATGTGTCTTAATAACTAGCCTTTGCCAACTTCACCAGTGGTACAATATGGGTTATAGACAACTCAAATACTTACCTGTACTGGAACAACCTTTAATAATAATAATGATAATAGTAATAATAGTAACAGTAAAAAAAAGAAAGAGAAAGACAAACACCATATGATATGACTTATATGTGGAATCTAAAATATGACACAAATGAACTTATCTATGAAACAAAAACAGAATCACGGACATAGAGAACAGACTGGTGGTTGCCAGGGGGAAGAGGTTGGGGGAAGGATGGAGTGGGAGGATGGGGTTAGTAGATGTGAGCTTTTATATATAGAATGGATAAACAACAAGGTCCTACTGTATAGCACAGGGAACTACATGCAGTATCCTGTGATAAACCATAACGGAAAAGAACATGACAAACAGAATGTATATATGTGTGTGTGTGTGTGTGTAACTGAATCCCCTCACTGTGCAGCAGTGATTAACGTCACACTGTAAATCAACCATACTGAAATAAAAATAATAGTAATACAGTAACAACAGCCTAATTCTTTTGCAGTTTACAAAGGACTCCTGCACACATTACCTCATCTGATGCTCACAACTCTGCCTTAAGAAGACATGGCATCCTCATTTTATAGATAGGAAGGCTAAAGGTTCCTAAAGGTTCACGCACAATGAGTGACAAAACTAAAAAGCAACCTCAGAACTCCTGACTTCTCATTTAGTGTCTTTTCACTGCACACTGTGTTTGGACTTGGAAGTGCCAACAGTTGAAGTTGTCACATTACAGTTAGTTTATAAACAGTCAGAAGAAGCTTCCCAATTTAGAGTTAATAATTCCAAAAGAGATGAAGCTGTTTTGCCAATGACATTTCCCAAGACAAACAAAAACCATAATTGAAAAAGAGAATATGAAACACCTTCACGCTGCTATCAAAGTAAAGCCTGAGTGGTTGAATAAGTAGGAAAAGATGTCAAGTTCAAATTAAACAAAATTAAGTCAAATACACAAATGTGATGAAAATATAAACTAGCAAAATATTTTTGGTTAAAATTCAACTGGTAGGGGGCTTCCGGGAAGATGGCGGAAGAGTAAGACGCGGAGATCACCTTCCTCCCCACAGATACACCAGAATTACATCTACACGGGGAACAACTCCTACAGAACACCTACTGAACGCTGGCAGAAGACCTCAGACCTCCCAAAAGGCAAGAAACCCCCCACGTACCTGGGTAGGGCAAAAGAAAAAAAAAAGAATAAACAGAGACAAAAGAATAGGGATGGGACCTGCACCAGTGGGAGGGAGCCGTGAAGGAGGGAAGGTTTTCACACACTAGGAGCCCCTTCGTGGCCGGAGACTGTGGGTGGCAGAGGGGGGAAGCTTGGGAGCCGCGGAGGACAGCGCAGCAACAGGGGTGCGGAGGGCAAAGCGGGGAGATTCCCGCACAGAGGATCGGTGCCGACAGGCACTCACCAGCCCGAGAGGCTTGTCTGCTCACCCGCCGGGGCGGGCGGGGCTGGGAGCTGAGGCTCAGGCTTCGGTCGGAGCGCAGGGAGAGGACTGGGGTTGGCGGTGTGAACACAGCCTGCAGGGGGTTACTGCACCACGGCTGGCCGGGAGGGAGTCCGGGGAGAAGTCTGGACCTGCCGAAGAGGCAAGAGACTTTTTCTTCCCTCTTTGTTTCCTGGTGTGTGAGGAGAGGGGATTAAGAGCGCTGCTTAAAGGAGCTCCAGAGACGGGCGCGAGCCGCGGCTAAAAGCGCGGACCCCACAGACGGGCATGACGCTAAGGCTGCTGCTGCCGCCGCCAAGAAGCCTGTGTGCGAGCACAGGTCACCATCCACACCCCCTTCCGGGGAGCCTGTGCAGCCCCCCACTGCCAGGGTCCCGGGATCCAGGGACGACTTCCCCGGGAGAACTCACCGCGCGCCGCAGGCTGGTGCAACGTCACGCCGGCCTCTGCCGCCGCAGGCCCGCCCCGCACTCCGCGCCCCTCCCTCCCCGCCGCCTGAGTGAGCCAGAGCCCCCGAATCAGCGGCTCCTTTAACCCCGTCCTGTCTGAGTGAAGAACAGACGCCTTCAGGCAACCTACACACAGAGGCGGGGCCAAATCCAAAGCTGAGCCCCGGGAGCTGTGCGAACAAGGAAGAGAAAGGGAAATCTCTCCCAGCAGCCTCAGAAGCAGCGGATTAAAGCTCCACAATCAACTTGATGGACCTGCATCTGTGGAATACCTGAATACACAACGAATCATCCCAAACTGAGGAGGTGGACTTTGAGAGCAAGATTTATGCTGTATAGCTTTGCTTCCACCATTTGTCCTAGGGTTCTATCCGTCCTTTTTTCTTAATAATTATTTTTTTATTTTAATAACATTATTATACTTTATTTTATTTTACTTTATATTCTCTTTTTTTCCTTCCTTCCCTCCTTCCTTCCTTCCTCCGTCCCTCCCTCTCTCCATCCCTCCTTTCTTTCTACTTTTACTAATTTTTTCTTTCTACTTTTTCTCCCTTTTATTCTGAACCGTGTGGATGAAAGGCTCTTGCTGCTACAGCCAGGAGTCAGAGCTGTGCCTCTGAGGTGGGAGAGCCAACTTCAGGACACTGGTCCACAAGAGACCTCCCAGCTCCACATAATATCAAACAGCGAAAATCTCCCAGAGATCTCCATCTCAACACCAGCACCCAGGTTCACTCAACGACCAGCAAGCTACAGTGCTGGACATCCTATGCCAAACAACTAGCAAGACAGGAACACAACCCCACCCATTAGCAGAGAGGCTGCCTAAAGTCATAGTAAGTCCACAGACACCCCAAAACACACCACCAGACGTGGACCTGCCCACCAGAAAGACAAGATCCAGCCCCATCCACCAGAACACAGGCACTAGTCCCCTCCACCAGGAAGCCTACACAACCCACTGAACCAACCTTAGCCACTGGGGACAGACATCAAAAACAACGGGAACTATGAACCTGCAGCCTGCAAAAAGGAGACCCCACACACAGTAAGATAAGCAAAATGAGAAGACAGAAAAACACACAGCAGATGAAGGAACAAGATAAAAACCCATCAGACCTAACAAATGAAGAGGAAATAGGCAGTCTACCTGAAAAAGAATTCAGAATAATGATAGTAAAGATGATCCAAAATCTTGGAAATAGAATAGACAAAATGCAAGAAACATTTAACAAGGACCTAGAAGAAATAAACATGAAACAACGATGAACAACGCAATAAATGATATTAAAAATACTCTAGATGGGATCAATAGCAGAATAACTGAGGCAGAAGAACAGATAAGTGACCTGGAAGATAAAATAGTGGAAATAACCACTGCAGAACAGAATAAAGAAAACAGAATGAAAAGAACTGAAGACAGTCTCAGAGACCTCAGGAACAACATTAAACACACCAACATTCGAATTATAGGGGTTCCAGAAGAAGAAGAGAAAAAGAAAGGGACTGAGAAAATATCTGAAGTGATTATAGTTGAAAACTTCCCTAATATGGGAAAGGAAATAGTTAATCAGGTCCAGAAAGCACAGAGAGTCCATTACAGGATAAATCCAAGGAGAAATACGCCAAGACACGTATTAATCAAACTGTCAAAAATTAAATACAAATAAAGCATATTAAAAGCAGCAAGGGAAAAACAACAAATAACACACCAGCGAATCCCCATAAGGTTAACAGCTGATCTTTCAGCAGAAACTCTGCAAGCCAGAAGGGACTGGCAGGACATATTTAAAGTGATGAAGGAGAAAAACCTGCAACCAAAATTACTCTACCCATCAAGGATCTCATTCAGACTTGATGGAGAAATTAAAACCTTTACAGACAAGCAAAAGCTGAGAGAGTTCAGCACCACCAAACCAGCTTTACAACAACTGCTAAAGGAACTTCTCTAGGCAAGAAACACAAGAGAAGGAAAATACCTACAATAACGATCCCAAAACAATTAAGAAAATGGGAATAGGTACATACATATCGATAATTACTGTAAATGTTAATGGACTAAATGCTCCCACCAAAAGATACAGATTGGCTGAATGGATACAAAAACCAGACCCATATATTTGCTGTCTACAAGACACCCACTTCAGACCTAGAGACACATACAGACAGAAACGGGATGGAATAAGATATTTCATGCAAATGGAAGCCAAAAGAAAGCTGGAGTAGCAATTCTCATATCAGACAAAATAGACTGTAAAATAAAGACTACTAGAAGAGACAAAGAAGGACACTACATAATGATCAAGGGATCGATCAAAGAAGAAGATATAACAATTGTAAATATTTATGCACCCAACGAAGGAGCACCTCAATACATAAGGCAAATACTAACAGCCATAAAAGGGGAAATCGACAGTAACACATTCATAGTAGGGGACTTTAACACCCCACTTTCACCAATGGACAGATCATCCAAATTGAAAATTAATAAGGAAACACAAGCTTTAAATGATACATTAAACAAGATGGACTTAATTGATATTTATAGGACACTCCATCCAAAAATAACAGAATACACATTTTTCTCAAGTGCTCATGGAACATTCTCCAGGATAGATCATATCTTGGGTCACAAATCAAGCCTCGGTAAATTTATGAAAATTGAAATTGTTTCAAGTATCTTTTCTGACCACAATGCTATGAGACCAGATATCAATTACAGGAAAAGATCTGTAAAAAATACAAACACATGAAAGCTAAACAATACACTACTTAATAACGAAGTGATCACTGAAGAAATCAAAGAGGAAATTAAAAAATACCTAGAAACAAATGACAACGGAGACACGACGATCCAAAATCTATGGGATGCAGCAAAAGCAGTTCTAAGAGGGAAGTTTATAGCAATACACTCCTACCTTAAGAAACAGGAAACATCTCGAATAAGCAACCTAACCTTGCACCTAAAGCAATTAGAGAAAGAAGAACAAAAACCCCCCAAAGTTAGCAGAAGGAAAGAAATCATAAAAATCAGATCAGAAATAAATGAAAAAGAAATGAAGGAAACGATAGCAAAGATCAATAAAACTAAAAGCTGGTTTTTTGAGAAGATAAACAAACTTGATAAACCATTAGCCAGACTCATCAAGAAAAAATGGGAGAAGACTCAAGTCAATAGAATTAGAAATGAAAAAGGAGAAGTAACAACTGACACTGCAGAAATTCAAAAGATCATGAGAGATTACTACATGCAACTATATGCCAATAAAATGGACAACCTGGAAGAAATGGACAAATTCTTAAAAATGCACAACCTGCCAAGACTGAATCAGGAGGAAATAGAAAATATGAACAGACCCATCACAAGCACTGAAATTGAAACTGTGATTAAAAATCTTCCAACAAACAAAAGCCCAGAACCAGATGGCTTCACAGGCGAATTCTATCAAACATTTAGAGAAAAGTTAACACCTATCTTTCTCAAACTCTTCCAAAATATAGCAGAGGGGGGAACACTCCCAAACTCATTCTATGAGGCCACCATCACCCTGATACCAAAACCAGAAAGGATGTCACAAAGAAAGAAAACTACAGGCCAATATCACTGATGAACATAGATGCAAAAATCCTCAACAAAATACTAGCAAACAGAATCCAACAGCACATTAAACGGATCATACACCATGATCAAGTGGGGTTTATTCCAGGAATGCAAGGATTCTTCAGTATACGCAAAACAATCAATGTGATAAACCATATTAACAAATTGAAGGAGAAAAATGATATAATCATCTCAATAGATGCAGAGAAAGCTTTCGACAAAATTCAACACCCATTTATGATAAAAACCCTGCAGAAAGTAGGCATAGAGGGAACTTTCCTCAGCATAATAAAGGCCATATATGACAAACCCACAGCCAACATCGTCCTCAATGGTGAAAAACTGAAAGCATTTCCACTAAGATCAGGAACAAGACAAGGTTGCCCACTGTCACCACTCTTATTCGACATAGTTTTGGAAGTTTTAGCCACAGCAATCAGAGAAGAAGAGGAAATAAAAGGAATCCAAATCAGAAAAGAAGAAGTAAAGCTGTCACTGTTTGCAGATGACATGATACTATACATAAAGAATCCTACAGATGCTACCAGACAACTGCTAGACCTAATCAATGAATTAGGTAAGGTAGCAGGAAACAAAAGTAATGCACAGAAATCTCTAGCATTCCTATACACTAATGATGAAAAATCTGGAAGTGAAATCAAGAAAACACTCCCATTTACCATTGCAACAAAAAGAATAAAATATCTAGGAATAAACCTACCTAAGGAGACAAAAGACCTGTATGCAGAAAATTATAAGACACTGATGAAAGAAATTAAAGATGATACAAATAGATGGAGAGATATACCATGTTTTTGGATTGGAAGAATCAACATTGTGAAAATGACTCTACTACCCAAAGCAATCTACAGATTCAATGCAATCCCTATCAAACCACTGGCATTTTTCACAGAACTAGAACAAAAAATTGCACAATTTGTATGGAAAAACAAAAGACCCCGAATAGCCAAAGCAATCTTGAGAACGAAAAACGGAGCTGGAGGAATCAGGCTCCCTGACTTCAGACTATACTACAAAGGCACAGTAATCAAGACAGTATGGTACTGGCACAAAAACAGAAAGATCAATGGAACAGGATAGAAAGCCCAGAGATAAACCCACACACATATGGTCACCTTATCTTTGATAAAGGAGGCAGGAATGTAGAGTGGAGAAAGGACAGCCTCTCCAATAAGTGGTGCTGGGAAAACTGGACAGGTACATATAGAAGTATGAGATTAGAACAATGTCTAACACCATACACAAAAATAAGCTCAAAATGGATTAAAGACCTAAATGTAAGGCCAGAAACTCTCCAAATCTTAGAGGAAAACATAGGCAGAACAGTCTATGACGTAAATCACAGCAAGATCCTTTCTGACCCACTTCCTAGAGAAATGGAAATAAAAACAAAAATAAACAAATGAGATCTAATGAAACTTCAAAGCTTTTGCACAGCAAAGGAAACCATAAACAAGACCAAAAGACAACCCTCAGAATGGGAGAAAATATTTGCAAACGAAGCAACTGACAAAGGATTAATCTCCAAAATTTATAAGCAGCTCATGCAGCTCAATAACAAAAAAACAAACAACCAATCCAAAAATGGGCAGAAGACCTAAATAGATATTTCTCCAAAGAAGATACACAGACTGCCAACAAACACATGAAAGAATGCTCAACTTCATTAATCATTAGAGAAATGCAAATCAAAACTACAATGAGATATCATCTCACACCAGTCAGAATGGCCATCATCAAAAAATCTAGAAACAATAAATGCTGGAGAGGGTGTGGAGAAAAGGGAACCCTCTTGCACTGCTGGTGGGAATATAAATTGATACAGCCACTGTGGAGAACAGTATGGAGCTTCCTTAAAAAACTACAAATAGAACTACCATATGACCCAGCAATCCCACTAGTGGACATATACCCTGAGAAAACCATAATTCAAAAAGAGTCATGTACCAAAATGTTCATTTACAATGAACATTTTGCAGCTCTAGTTACAATAGCCCAGAGGTGGAAACAACCTAATTGTCCATCATCACATGAATGGATAAAGAAGATGTGGCACATATATACAATGGAATATTACTCAGCCATAAAAAGAAACGAAATTGAGCTCTTTGTAATGAGGTAGATAGACCTAGAGTCTGTCATACAGAGTGAAGTAAGTCAGAAAGAGAAAGACAAATACCGTATGCCAACACATATATATGGAATTTAAGGAAAAAAGTGTCATGAAGAACCTAGGGGTAAGACAGAAATAAAGACACAGACCTACTAGAGAATGGACTTGAGGACACAGCGAGGGGGGAGGGTAAGCTGTGACAAAGCGAGAGAGAGGCATGGACATATATACACCACCAAATGTAAAACAGATAGCTAGTGGGAAGCAGCCGCATAGCACAGGGAGATCAGCTCGGTGCTTTGTGACTGCCTGGAGAGGTGGGATAGGGAGGGTGGAAGGGAAGGAGACGCAAGAGGGAAGAGATATGGGAACATATGCATATGTATAACTGATTCACTGTTATAAAGCAGAAACTAACACACCATTGTAAAGCAATTATACTCCAATAAAGATGTAAAAAAAAATTTAGGATAAAAAAAATAATAATAAAGTCTAAGTGACTGAGACTGAAAAAAATTCAACTAATAGGAAGATATTAGGACAGATTATTTTTTATAGATTAATGAATAAAACAGGAACCCGTATGTTTGGCACAGAGCAGGTGAAATAACAGGCTTGAAACTCCCTCTCTTGCCTCCAGCAAAAAAACCGGCAGCTTTCTGAGGAGGTGAGGTACACAGAATGCAACTTTAAAGCACATGCAAGACAAGCGTAACGTGACTTCAGAAAAAAAATTTTGACTAGAAGGGCTATAAAAACACTGCTCTGTGCCATATAGAGCCCATACAATGCATAATATAATATTTGAAAGAGATTTTCAAAGAGTACATTGCATATAAAAACTTTCAAAAATGCTACGTTCACATTAGAATAGCATGTCAGAGAAACCAAAACTCAACAGGCAGATCTTTTCCTAAAGGTATACTCAATAAATTCCTTTTCAAATTGTAAATATACCTCTATATACTCAAGGAGAGCAGAAAGTTTGTGTGGCTCTTTCACAATAAGACCCCTGTTCTGGTCCTAGTAGTTAACAAGTCCTACAGCTTAAATATATATATATATAATCTAGAATTACTTTACACTTTCAAATGTACTTCTTCAAAAATCAAAAACAGAACATCACTGATCATTCCTTTCCTTCTGAACTGAAGGAACAATAAATTAATTTCCAGTGAAATAAATGACATGGTGGCTCACAGTCTAGATTTATGTAGCAGAAAATGTATTAAACATTGAAGGTGCCTTTATCCAATTAATTCACAAGATAAATTTTTTAAAAATTTAATGGTTCTGTTTTTTTCTACTTCCTTAGCCTAATTTAAGATAATCTTTTAAATTATCACAGTCAACTGTGATTTTTCGATTTTACTATGTCCTGTGTTGATTCTGCTTTAGATGCCACATTCTGTTAATGAGGAGGTCTAATTTGTGAAGCACCATTGTGTATTCAGAGGCTTATGGAGGTAATTAAGTGACCTTCTTAGCCAATGATGTATTTGAAAGAAGTCTGTAAGTACAAGGTGCTAAACAAATATAAGACATATTATCATAAAGTACCTATTGCGTGTAAATCTGTACATATACATATGCATATATATATTTAGAATTTTTCCCACTTATAGTCAATAACCCACAGATTAAGATGGGTAAACCAGTTTCTGGTTAAGATCCAATCAGTGAGTTGTGTAGATCAGGCTAAGAATAATACTTGAAACCATAATCTTGACTGAAAAAAATTAACTGTATGGAATACTACACTTCAAAAAACAAAAACAATAAAACAGGGAGTCTCTAATTTATGAAGAGGTTCTATTCCAAAAGTTTACTTGTTGGGTCTGTTATATCGTATTTTTTATAAATATGTGATTAGCTTCCCAGTTCATCAGATGAATCTCTTTAACTCATAATGAACATTATACTACCTGCAACTAATTTTCATGAATGTTCTTCTAACATTTGAAGCCAGCTACCTGGTCTCCCTCATTTTCTGTGTGTACCTTTAACTAATTTTCATAGTAAATGGTTTTCATTGGTCTTCCCTCTCATTTATCAAAGTTTCTCTGAGAACACACCGAGTTTAACACAGCTCCAGATGTGGTCTGACTAGAACAGAGACTGGCAGACTTCTTACCTCCTGAGATATCCATGTGGAACCTCAGAAATGTAAGGTACTATTTTACGTTGTGGGATTCAAAATAAATAAGATCTAGATCAGTGGTTCTCAGCCTTGGTTTCACATCATAACCACCTGGGGTGACTTTTTAGAAATATGTATGCCAAGGCCTCAATCTCAACAGACAGAATAAGGGTTAAGCCTCTTGCATGAGGATATCGTTTTTAAAGCTCTGAAGATGACGTGTATCTAGACTGGAGAATAACCAATCTGGAGAATTATCAAATTGTGTTCCTATTACTTCCAAAATCGTAGCATCAGTGCAAAAATGATTAACTTAAATGCCCAAGCGCTTGTGGAATGGTAGGGTAAGGATACGATCATCTATAACAACAGTGAGTACACTGGCAAAAAATGGCAAAATCAACATTTTTGGAACTCTCGAATTTAATGAAAGGCTTGTAACAGGGGTGTTTGTTCAAGAAAAACAGCTGAACTTCAGTAAGAACAGTGAGCTTTGTGGCATCTTAACTTTCCCACCTTCCTCTCCCCAGCTCTGCAGTAGCCTTGAAAACCAACGGCCTGGAAACCATGGTATCTGTGAAAAACCTGCAGCCTGGCAGCCACAGGAGGGGGAAGAATGGGTTTGGAGCTCCCCCAAAAGCCTCATTACAAAAGAATGGTCACTATTTGACCTGAATGGCAACTTTTAGGAAAAGCTCCAAAGGCTTGTCTTTACCTCAGGACTCATTTAATGAGGAAAGTCCTATCCTCAGGGTGTGTCTTAAAAAAAAAAATCAGCGGCAATTATTGAACATAAAAGCTGAGATGGCAATATCAGTTGGGACAAACAAGAGGCTGGACAAAAAAAAAAATTAAAAGGAAAATCTTGGAAATGTGAGGTCTATAGAGGGCTTTGAAAAACTCCACCATATTCCTGGGGTTTTAAAATGCCACAAGCAAGTGTAGGGATATGCACGTGCTCAGAAAAGACCTGAGGCAGCTGTGATCGCTTGTCTCTGCCTGACCGTGAGGCCCTACACGAGAAGTGAAGGGTAAGACAGATGTGTGAGCTGCTAGCGTTCTATGTCTGCCATAGCATGTACACAGGGCCCCACACCAAACGGTAAGAAATCTAATGATGCAAAGTGTTTAAGAAAAGCTCTATCAACTCATTAGCTGTCCAGTGAGCTAACTGAGAAGAAACCTCAGTGGTCACACTGAGAAGGAACACAGATCTTACAGAATTAGTCCAAGAAAGTCAATAACAAACAATAGCAAAAACAACAACAAACAGCAAGAACACAACCCCTGAATAGGGGGGAATCTGATTTCCAGTGTTTCTCAATTATATTATTTTAAATATAAGGTTTCCAATAAAAAGTTATAAGATATACCAAAAAAAAAAAAAGGATGCCACAAAGTACACCCCAGGGAAAGAAAGCAGTCAATAAAATCTGACTGTAAGGAAGCCTGTACCATGTTGGACTTATTAGATAAAGACTTTAAATCAGCTATTATAAATATGTACAAGGAACTAAAGGAAACCATGCCTAAACAATTAAAGTTTGAGAACAAGGTCTCAGGAAGTAGAGAACATTAATAAAGAGATTTAACCTATAAAAAAAGTCAATTAGAAATTCTGGAGCTGAAATGTTCAATAACCGAAATGGGAAATTTACTATATGGGCCCAACATCAGATGTGAGCGGGCAGAAAAGAGACTTGGTGAATTTGAAGATAGGTCAGTTCAGATTATCAAGTCTGAGGAGCCAAACAAAAAATGAAGAAAAATGAACACATTCTCAGAGACCTACGGGATACCATCAAGCATACCAACCTATGTATATGAGAGATCTGGAAGAAGAGAAAGGGACAGAAAGAATATTTGAAGAAATAAGGGCAAAAGCTTCACAAATTTGAGAAAAAAATTTTAACCTATATAATCAAGTATCTTAAGGAATTCCAAGTATAATAAACTCAGATACACACCTAGACACATTATAATTAAACTGCTGAAAGACAAAGAGAGAATCTTGAAAGTTGCAGGCTGCACTTGAAAGTTGTACATGGCTATCATGTACAAGGGAACTTCATTAATACCAGTATCTGACTTCTCATCAGAAAGCATGGAGACATTTCCAAGATGGTGGACTTAGAAGCACCAGACACTTGTTCCCCCATGGAAACATTAAATAAACAACTAACAGACTGGCTAAAGTAACTTTATAGGAGCTCTGGAAACCAATTCAGAGATCTATAGTAAATAAACAAACACTGAACCTAGATAAAGTCACATTCAGAACCTCAGGAAATTTCCTGGCATTTTTACTTGCCCATGTCCCATCCGCTTCCTGGCAATGCTACAGGTCAGGAGGAAGCGGGCCAATTCCCAGTCCCCTCCCTTGACCAGAACAAGAGGAACAGAAACGACTTGCAACACTCTGGCCTGTGGATGAAGCTACCTGAGAGACTGGTCCCTGTCTCATGTGACTATGAACTTAGAGATGTGAAATTGTGGCATATGCTGGACCTCAGGTGGCAGCAGCTGTGGAAGACAATGGTACTCATTGTGGGGTGTGAAAACTGCAGGGGGACTGCAGACTCACAGACACCTCAGGGCAAGAAGTTATAAGAAGAGGAATAAAATAGAACATTTAAGTCCCCAAGAAAAAGCTGGGGTGAGACTCTTGGGGAAATTAAGACATTAAAAGCAGCTATGAATATGGGGGACATTTTAAGTAGACAGACACACTGGCCCAGATAAAACACATGCTCAGAAAAGATCTGAGAAGACCTTACACCTTTACCCTAGGTGATTCCAATAGGAATGACAAGAATGACTAGTGAAAGTCTTCCAAGCCAATCTGAAATGACTAGTGGCTGTTTTTTCAAATGCCCGATTTTCAACCAAAAAACCCACAAGATACACCAAGAAAAAGGAAAACATGGCTCACTCAAAGGAACAAAGTAAATCTCCAGAAACCAACCCTGAAGAAACAAATGCATCAGACTTACAGATGTATCAGGCAAAGACTTTAAAACATCTATCTTAAGTATGCTCAAAATGCTCAAGAAATACACAAAGAATTAAAGAAAATAAGGAAAATGATATAGAAATAACATGAGAATATCAGCAAAAAGATAGAATTTTTTTTTAAAACACCAAATACAAACTGTAGCACTGAAAAATATAATAACCAAATTGAAAAATTAACTAGAGGTATAAAATAACAGACTCAAATAGGAAGAAGAAAGAATCAGTGAACCTGAAGACAGGACACTTGAAATTACTAAATGTAAGGAGAAAAAAAAAAAGAGAGAGAGAAAGGGGCAGAGAGATTATTTGAAGAAATAATGGCTGAAAACATTCCAAATTTGAGTATGAATACATGGATATACAAACCCAAGAGGTTCAATATACTTTAGGATAAACTTAAAGAGACCTGATAAAGGTAAATAGAAAAATACAAATAGCAGTGTTATAGTAATTTGGTTTGTAACTCTACTTTTTATTTTCTATAAGATTTAAAAGACAAATTCATAAAAATAGTTATAAATCTATGTTATTGGGTACACAACATATAAAGATGTAATGTGTGGCACTGAGAACATCAAGGGGGAGTGGGAAAGCAGAACTGTAAAGGAGTAAAGTGCCTGCATGCAACTGAAGTTGTATCAATTTAAGGTAAACTGTCATAACTTGAGGATACTATATGTAATCCCCATGGTAACCACCAAGAAAATATCTATACAATATGCACAGAAGGAAAGGAAAAGGGAATAAAAATATGGCACTACAAAAAATCAACTAAACACAAAGGAAAGCATTAATGAACGAAATGAGGGGAAAAAGCCACAAAACATACAGAAAACAAATATTAAAATAGCGAAAGTAAGTGCTTCCCTATCAGTAATTACTCTAAATATAAATGGATTAAACTAAATATAAATGGATTAAACTCCCTATCAGTAATTACTCTAAATATAAATGGATTAAACTCCCCAATCAAAATACACAGATGGGCTGAATGGATTTTTAAAAAAAGATCCAGCATGATGTCTACAAGAGATTCACTGTAGGTCTAAGGACACACATAGATTGAAAGTAAAAATATGGGAAGAGACGCAGTGGTTGAGAGTCCGCCTGCCGATGCAGGGGACACGGGTTCATGCCCCGGTCCAGGAAGACCCCACATGCCATGGAGCGGCTGGGCCCATGAGCCATGGCCACTAAGCCTGTGCGTCCGGAGCCTGTGCTCCGCAACGGGAGAGGCCACAACAGTGAGAGGCCCGCATACTGAAAAAATATATATATATGGGAAGATATTCCATGAAAAGTCAAAAACTATTTGAAAAGAGAAAGAAGGATGTATAATGATAAGAGGGTCAATTCAACTAGATGTAATACAATAATTATAAACATTTGTATAAATCCCAAAATATATAAAGCAAACATTGACAGAACTGAAGGAAGAAACAGACAGGTCCTTAAAAACAAGAGTGGGATACTTCAATACCCCATTTTCAATCATGGATGGGACAATCAGACAGAAGATCAATAAGGAAATAGAGGAATTAAACAACACTATAGACCAACTGGATCTAACAGACATATATAAAGCACTTTACGCAACAGCAGAATATACATTTTTCTCAAGTGTGCATAGAACATTCTCCAGGAAGACTATATTTTAGGCCACAAAATCAGTCTAACTTAAAAAAAAAAAGATTGAAATCATACAAAGTACCTTTCCTGATCACAATGACTGAATGAAAATAGAAATCAACAACAGAAGGAAAACTGGAAAATACACAAATATGTGATAATTAAGCAATACACTTGTAAATAACTATTGGGTTAAAGAGGACATCACTCTATTTCCTAAAGAAAAAAATAGAAGAACAGTAGAGAAAAGTCAATGAAACCAAGAGTTGGCTATTCAAAACAAAACTGACAAATCCTTAGCTAGATTAATGAAGAAAAAAAGAGAAGACTCAAATCCAAAATGAAAGAAGGGACATAACAATTTAGAGAAATAAAAAGGATTGTAAGAATACTATCAACAGTTGTATGCCAACAAATTGGATAACCTAGAAGAAATGGATAAATTTCTAGAAACACATAACCTACCAAGACTGGACCATGAAGAAACAGAAAATATGAACAGATCTATATAAGTTATAAGTAAGGAAATTGAATCAGTAATCAAAAACCTTCCAACAAAGAAAAGCCCAGGACTGGATGGTTTCACTGGTGAATTCTACTGAACATTTAAATAAAAATTAACAACAATCCTCAAACTCTTCCAGAGAATTGAAGAGGAGATAACACTCCCAAATGCAGTGTATGAGGCTAGCATTACTCTGATACCAAAGCCAAATAAGGACAGTATAAAAAATGAAAACTGCAGTCCTCAACAAAACAGTAGCAAACCAGATTCAATAGGATTAGACATTACGACAAAGTGGAATTTATTCCTAGAAAGTATGGGTGGTTCAATACAAGAAAATCCATCAGTATACCACCCTGCATTAACAGAATAAAGGTTAAACCCATAAGAGCACATCAATTGATGCAGAAAAAGTATTTGACAAAATTCAACATCCTCATATGATTAAAAAAACAAGCTCAACAAACTAGGAATAGAAGAAAATGATCTCAACATAATAAAGGCCAAGTAGGAAAAACCCACAGCTGAGATCATACTCCATGGTGAAAGACTGAAAGTTTCTCTCCAAGATCAGGAACAAGACAAGTGTGCCTGCTTTCGGGGAATACAGCCAATATTTTATAGTAACTATAAATAGAATATAACTTTTAAAAATGTGAATCACTGTGCTGTATACCTGAAACTTATATGATACTGTAAACAACTCTACCTCAATTTAGAAAAATTAAAAACAAAACAAAACAAACAAAAAAAGCTCTGTGCCCAGAGAGACAGAGGGACATAACGTTGCATGAGAAACTGGGGTCCAAACCCATGAACTGTGAGCTGACACAGTCTCTGATGGTGATCAAGTGCAGTGTGTGGTCCTGAGAGTTCTTGGCTGAGGTGGAGATAATGCTATGATTAACTCAATGGATGAGATTATTAGTTTAATAAAGTAACTGGAAACTGATAAACTACACTTCCAAATAAAATGGTTACGTGGTTTCATGAGCAGCTTATTGTTGGCACACCTGTTTAGAACAGGCTATACCTTCTAGTCGTTACTTTCCATTTTGTATACTACACCTCTGTCAATCTACCCCTTCCTAAACTAGCAACCTCCATTGTAGCCCCCTTTGGGGCTGAGAAGCACGGAATGGGAAACAGTAGCAGGACAGGAGGGGAATCCAGGTGAACGCAACAAATGTGACCCATAGATACTGAAGACAACTTTGTCACACCCTCACTTTTGTTTGGGCCTTCAAGTTCCCACTTGAAAATCTGGCACACAGAAAAAATACCTGTAATATAGTTCACTTTAGTTTATAGGATTTTAGAAACTGGGGGCCAGATGAGGAGCCTACTTTGAACTATTTGGTGACTTATTAAAAATGATAGCCGACCCCAGATAGGTGGGCTGCCAAACACGGATTACATTTTAAACAGGTTTTCAATGTTTTAAAAACCTATGCAGGCTTTTTGGCACACCGTGGACAGCTATACATTCTTTGGCCCAAACTTGACCAAATCCAAGCTCCTAAGCCATGTCCATGGCAGTCTTCTCAGTATGAAGTTACAGCCCTACACGCTCCTTTTCCAGGTTCTCTCTGGCTTCCAGATTGGGCATGGCTCATTGGGCCGCTGAAAGTAAACAGAGTGTGATGTCAAATTCCTGCCTGGTTTGATCAACTGTGTTCTGTCACACCTGTAGTCAGGAAGCTAAAATTGCCCAAGCTTGTATTTCAGCCTCACAGAAATTAACTTTTTCCTCGTCTCTTTTGGGGGAATCATCCTCATACATCTTCTAATTGGCTTCTCTGTTTGGGGCAGATCCTCAGGTTGCTGGTTTTGAAATTACTAGGTATTTTTTTTTTTCCCTCTGAGATCAAAATTCACAACAAGACATTATTTTCTAAACAAGTAGCAAAATTAGGTTTAAGAAGGTTACAAGGCCAAGCGATCTCATGGATATATTACTGATTTGGAAGACAGATTGAGTTTTCTTCCTAATGCTACAGCTGACTTATTATACAGAGTATTTATTCTAAAATAAAATACCTGTTTCCCATCTAATTCATGAGGAAGTGGTGATTACAAATTAATATGAATTATGTGAATCACTTCTTATAAAAAGGCTAATAAATATATGTAAACTTCTACTTTTTTCTTAATAAAACCTTTTAAAAGTCATTAATGAAAAGAAATAGGATTAAATACTATCTTACAGCATTCATAAAAAGAAAATATAAAAAAACGCAGTGATATTTTAAGAAAGAAACATGATTCTTAAAAATGCTGGCAAAAAGCTTGAAAGTAAGTGATGTAACACAATTATATATTCTTTATGTGAATTCTGTAAGTTTTCAATATCTTATTTTTCATGGAGCACAAATGTGAGTTGATTTTCTGCAGCAGGAAATTTTGGTTCTTAAGAACAAAGAATTTAATACGTGGATCTTCGCCAGATTCAGTTGTTGCATTCTTTACATCACAAGTTCGTAATACTGAACACCTGTTCAACCAATGTTTTCCTCCAAAAATGTGTTTGATCATTCAGCTGGGAAGAAGCAGCTTTTCACTTCCATTTACAAATCTTTCATGCTTTTTACAAAGCAGCTCTTCATCTGCAGCCAGATTTGCAGCTCATGAATTTCACCAAATAACATCACTACAGAGGTCACATCTTAGGATCTCTGTCCTTTTTAGTAATCTTAACAGGAAAACAACAACAACAAACTTTCCTTAAGCCTTAAATAAAACCTTTTAAATAAAGCTACTTAGAAAAATATGCAGTGAATTTTTTGTAATTACTTCAGTTTTATTTCAGCCTCTGTTGTTTAGTTCTTGATAGACTGAAGAATACTGAGTAGTTTTTAAACTGAAGGTGCTTATTTCCTCTCTTAAATATTCTTTCAGGTTTAATATAAGACCATAAAACAGACTTACATTTCACACCCTGATTTTCGAATCATATAAGGAATGGACAGATAATTATCAAGCAGGCAAAACATTTCTTTTTCACTTAGTACATTTTCTGTATCACTGATAAGTGACCAAAAACTATAATATACTGACTTTCTCCAGAATGAAGGAAAATTTTAAGTTTTCTAGTTGAGACACTGGTCTCCTGGTAAAAAAAGTCAATATTTCTCACTACAAAAATTCCACTGTCCATTTGTTCAATACATCTAATTACAATGCAAATACAATGCCAACTTACTTTGTGACTCTTTGTCACAATTATTCCACAGTTCATTACTGAAATACTTTGCTGTCTCACTCATTCACTGATAGGTAGCTTTAAATATTTCCCAGCAAGAAAAGAGGCAATCCATCCAATACATGTAATTTCCACATCTCATTTTCTTAACAGATCTGAAAATGTGTTCTAATGTATATGCTGCTAACAGTATAAAAAATGGGTAACATCTGTCTCGAACAGTTGACACCTCATCACATCCATTCCACATGAACACACACAGAGCGTGCTCAGATTGGCACAGCCCTTAGCTATCACTGACAGTGGCTGGTTTCTGCAGCATTACCGTCAGTGCCATCAATCCAGACAAAGAAGTGGTTTATTTCTAAATGATGCCAACTCCTATGATTCATAAGTTAATAATTCTAAAGTGACTTGCAAAAGCATCTTACATGAAAAATGTGGAAATGCTTTCTTATAAAATAAAAGGAAACTTTCCCTAGAAAGCTGAGTCATTAACTTACCTGAAGCAGAGAGCGGGAGGGAGCGGGGAAGAGGGAAGAATGGGCCAAAATATCTGGCGAGATCTTTTCTGGTTCTGTTATTTTACTGCAAGCTGGATGCCCAGCATATTCAAAAACTGTTTCCTGCCTCTACTCTCCCATAGAACATATACTCTTATTTGAAAACAATTTAAATTTACCAAAAACAGTAGAATATACAAAATATATTCTTGAGGATGCTAACCTGAATAGAACCAAGTGGGTTAAGTTTTGGATAGTGATGTAATATAAGACACGTGAGACCCTAAAGGAGTCCCAAGCATTCGTAACTTCAGCGCATATAGACATTTATAAGTATCTTTACCTACATTACTTTAGCTTATCAAAAAGGCAGCTGATTGTAAAGTGTGCTAGTATTTTACATTTATCACCAAGAGAAGACACTGCCTGTTCACCTGGGACACAGTGTCAATTATAAAACATATCCCTAGGGAACTGTGCTCAAATTTCTACCAATAGGTCATAGGTAACTTTATTTTCTCTCCCTATGTGAAGGAATATTCCAGAAAGGCTCAAATGATGGAAGTTTTGCTTCACTTAACCTCACTCTTTTTTTTTGTAACACTAGAAACTTAATTGCATAAATATTATGCATTTATGTTAAGATGCAAAAAAATGGGCATACAGAATGTAATGAGCACCTGCACAGGGTCTGGCAAACAGTTAGTGCTAAACAAATGTTGTTGAATTAATGACATTATTTGACATGCCTGGAGATTGAGTTAAATCATTATCAACTTTTATCAGTTTTAATTTTATTATATTCATGTACTGTCATGAAGCTCAAGGCAAAATGAAAATTAAGTGTAAATGCTTATGAAGTATAAACCCAGTCTAACTACTAATTATTAAAACTATTATATGTTCTTCACCAGCATCATTTTATATTCTGGAGCTGTCTTTCACAATTACTAAGAGGTAACAGAAGTTGTATCTCCTTGGGTATAATACATGGGTGAAAATGAGATAAAATCTCATTTAACCCCCAGATTACTATGTTTAGGTTAAAATTTGAATGAAAAACAAAACAAAACAAAAAAACCCTATTCTATTCCTGATTTGTGATTAAATTTTGGTATGAGTATTGAAAAAACAAACATTTTATGGATTTTAATTATTAATTTGGGTTAGTATGGAAAGGATTAATTAATAACATGTAAAATCTTTTCCAACCACAATGCTATAAGATTGTAAATCAACTACAAGAAAAAGACTGCAAAAAACACAAACATGTGGAGGCTAAACAATATGCTACTAAAAAACAAATGGACTGAAGAAATCAAAGAGGAAATCAAAAATACCTAGAGACAAATGAAAATGAAAACACGACAATCCAAAATCTATGGGATGAAGCAAAAGCAGTTCTAAGAGGGAAGTTTATAGCAATACAATCCTACCTCAGGAAACAAGAAACATCTCAAATAAACAACCTACCCTTACACCTAAAGCAACTAGAGAAAGAATAACAAGCAAAACCCAAAGTTAGTAGAAGGAAAAATCACAAAGGTCAGAGCAGAAGTAAATGAAATAGAAATGAAGAAAACAATAGAAAAGATCAATGAAACTAAAAGCTGGTTCTCTGAAAAGATAATCAAAATTGATAAATCTTTAGCTAGACTCATCAGGAAAAAAAGGGAGAGGTCTCAAATCAATAAAATTAATAATGAAAAAGGAGAAGTTACAACTGACACCACAGAAATACAAAGGATCATAAGAGACTACTACAAGCACTATATGCCAATAAAATGGACAACCTAGAAGCAATGTACAAACTCTTAGAAATGTACAACCTTCCAAGACTGACCCAGGAAGAAACAGAAAATATGAATCGACCAATCACAAGTACTGAAATTGAAACCGTGATTTTTAAAACTTCCAACAAACAAAAGTTCAGGACCAGATGGCTTTACAGGAGAATTCTATCAAACATTTAGAGAAGAGTTAGCACCTATCCTTCTGAAATTATTCCAAAAAACTGCAGAGGAAGGAACACTCCCAAGCTCATTCTATGAGTCTACCATCATTCTGATATCAAAACCAGACAGAGATACCACAAAAACGAAAATTACAGGCCAGTATCACTGATGAACATAGACCCAAAGATTCTCAACAAAATACTAGCAAACCGAGTCCAACAACACATTAAAAGGATCATACACCATGATCAAGTGGGGTTTAGGGATATAAGGATCCTTGAACGTATGCAAATCAATCAATGTGATACACCATATTAACAAATTAAAGAACAAAAACCATATGATCATCTCAATAGATGCAGAAAAAGCTTTTGACAAAATTCAACACCCATTTATGATAAAAACTCTCCAGAAAGTGGGCATAGAGGGAACTTACCTCAACATAATAAAGGCCATATGTGACAAACCCACAGCCAACATCATTCTCAATGGGGAAAAACTGAAAGCACTTCTTCTATGATCAGGAGCAGGACAAAGATGTCCAGTGTCGCCACTCTTATTCAACATAGTTTTGGAAGTCCTAGCCACAGCAATCAGACAAGAAAAAGAAATAAAAGGAATACAAACTGGAATAGAAGAAGTAAAAGTGTCACTGTTTGCAGATGACATGATACCATACATAGAAAATCCTAAAGACGCTACCAGAAAACTACTAAAGCTCATCAATGAATTCGGTAAATTGCAGGATACAAAATTAATACACAGAAATCTGTTTCATTTCTATACACTAACAACAAATGATCAGAAAGAGAAATTAAGGAAACACACATCAAAAAGAATAAAATACCTAGGAATAAACCTACCTAAGGAGGCAAAAGACCTGTACTAGGAAAACTGTAAGACACTGATGAAAGTAATTGAAGATGACACAAACAGATGGAATGTTCTCGGATTGGAAGAATCAATATTGTCAAAATGACCATACTACACAAGGCAAGCTACAGATTCAATGTAATCCCTATCAAATTACCAATGGCATTTTTCACAGAACTAGAACAAAAAATATTTTACATTTATATGGAAACACAAAAGACACTTCCTTTGTGTTTTTCTTTACTTTTAAAATTGGCATAGTGAATATATAACCATATGCCAACTTACATAATTCTTGAGGTTTAGAACTTTTTGTAGAAGTTGCTTTTCAAAAACAACTCTCCATTATTTGCATATCTTAGACTTGGGATATTCAAAACAAGAGCCACTAGCTACATGTGGCTACTTAAATTAATTAAAACTTAATATAATTAAAAGTTTAGTTCCTCGGTCAGACTAGTCACATTTCAAAACCCACACATGGCTACTGGTTGCAATATCTGAAGAGTAAATTTCCATTATCATAGAAATTTCTTTTAGATAGAGCTCTCTGAAACCACGGTTTGATTGGGATCTATATGAATAATGAGATATTATTTTTTAATATAAATGTGCTTTCTTTCCTCTTGCCTTTCTGAGCACATGACCTCTCTTGCACTTGACCCCTGAGGTATCCTTCTGCCTTGGGAAGATGAGTTTTGTTCTGAAAGTATGCAAGAAAGGAAACCAGTATAATATTCACCTCCTGGTCCTAGAAAATAGGAGTTTTCAAAAGGACAAGAGTCTTGCAAATTAGGGTATTTTCTTGAGGAAAGATGTTTTAAATTTCCTTCTCTCCCATTTCAAGGGCCAGACCTGATATACTAGACCAATAGTCTTCAAAATTTTTGCTCACATATCTCAATACATTTTTGAAAAGGTATGCATCCTCATCTATTTCGAATTGACATCTAAAAATGTTCATCATAAATTTAGTCATAAAAGATGAATTTTGTGATATATTTGACATCAAATTTTGACTCTGCATATTTAGTGAATTCAATTTATGGAAATGTCTTCTATATTATGTAATCAGAAAAGCCAGTCCCCATTGTTGAAATAATCAGCCAAATTATACTTACTGTCAGCTAAGAAATGTGTGACTTCAAGTCTTTAAATTCACAGAAGGGTATTAATTCAGATCCCTTTGATAACTTTGTCACTTCTGAATTGGATGACAGAAAGATAGATAGATAGATAGATAGATAGATAGATAATAGATAGATAGATGATAGATAAATAGATAATAGATAGATAGATGATAAATAGATAGATAGGCCGACAGACAGACATAGATAGACAGGGAGACAGGAGATTGGGCATGTGTTCGTTGCCTCGATGAAGTAAGAAGTTGCCTTTTTCAGTGTTTCTTACCAGAAGTCCTTCCTGTCACAGGGCTCACCCTCAGGAGTTATGTATTCTAGAAGTGTCCTTCTGCTTGGTGCTCCAGAAGTTTTTTACTCTACTTAGAACAATGTGCTTAGAAGGTTTAGGCACAGTGAGAGCTATGCTTTCTTCCTTCCTTCCGTACATCTATTCTTCCTTTCTCCATCTACTACCTACACACACCCTCTCCATCTCTCTCATGCCTTTCCCATATTAGTCATTCCCTCAGCCTAAACTGTCTTCCGGATTTCATATTGGCTCCTTCTACTGATATTAACAGCTCAGCTTCCAGAAAGAACTATTAATCTTCTTTGTATCTATTTCTCCCCTTAATTCATTTCTCACTCCAGTACCACGGACTTAAACTCTCACCTCTCAACTGAAATGTCTATGACCGATGATCTCTTCATTTCCATATTTAATGTGCTCTTTTCAGTTTTCAAAGGCAAATGACCTCTTAGGGGCAAATGATACTGTTGAACACTCCTCCTTTCTTGGCGTTGCTTCCTTTCTTGTCTTTCCTGAAATTGCCCTCTCCTGGTGATCTCATCACATGTCAGTCTTCCTCTGCGACTGTTCTTTGTCGCTGGTCTTCTCTTGTCGCCCACACCCTCTGCCGTTCATCTTTGCACAAGACTTCAACCGCCTCCTACATACTGATGGCTCCCATATATATATATATCTCCAGTCCAGAATCTCTCCTGACACCCAGATTCATATATTCAAATGACTGGACATCTATACCTGGATGAAAGCAAATCCCCCATCTTTTCCCCAAATTGTGTTCTTCCCATGTTTGGTAAAGGTTACTAACAAGGTTAGCAACTAAGGTTACTTAGTTGTCAAAGTTAAAACACCAAAACAAAAACAAAAATTCATACTCTCTCTCACCTCTTTCTCATAGCCAACATCCAATAACTCACCAATTTCTGATACTATTTCCCAATCATTTCTTGTATTTGCTCTTCCTCTTCACCCACACTGTCCCTGTATTAGGTCAAACTCTAATTACTTTCCACTGAATCATGGTAATAGCCTAATCAGTCACCCACTCACACATTTTCTAGTGAGCCAATCTGCTTATGTCTCTTCCTTGTTCAAGACTCTTCAGATGTTCATGTTACCCAAATGAAAATGCATACAGAAGTTCTTGGTAAGAGAAGTGAACAAGCAGAGATCCTCATGGGTCTTTCCTTCCCCCAGGAGTGGTAGGAAGGGAGGTGAGAAGAGTTCAAAGATGCTGAGTTGGTGGGAGTGGAGAGCAGTGGAAGGCAGGAGAGGTTCAGGAGAAATGGAGCTCTTTATGAGGGCTCGGGTGTAGACTGGCCTTGGGGCCAAGGGCTTAAACACAGACAAGATGGGTTGTTCTTAAAGTCTGAGTGTAAAGTCTGGGCTCAGTTTGGGTTGCCAGCAAAGGAGACCAGTTGGATATTTGGGACAGAAATCCGGGGCAAGAATAATGAATGTGGAAATGCTGGAATACCTTTTAAAGCTAATAATAGATAAACAGGCAGATTTGGAGTTGAAGTCCATACGAATACAGGACACAGTTTACATGTAATAACAGCACTGATAGAAATGTTATCTATACAAAATGGTATCTCACCAATGATAATATTAAATGCATCATATTTTCAATGATGATTGAGATTTAACCAGTATCTCTAACACCCTTCTCTAGGAAAAGGAAAGACTTTTGGCATGTTTTTACCTATTACCTTCCACTCCCTAACATGCTTTCCGAATCATCTGGTAGTATAGATTCAGATTGTTACTGTGACAACACCATCTGCTTTCATTTTACTTTATGCCATTACTTTTAAAGAAATTCTTTCTTAATAATCTGACAAAATATGATAGCCATATTACCAACACAAATTCATATTTAGCTATAAATTCTAATGGTTTATTTGTTCATTATTGTTTCTATAACTCATGTTATTCTCTTCCTTAGAATCTTCTGTTTTGCTGGAAAACATTGTAATTTTTTTTCAAAGAAGACCCCTGGGGGATAACTCTCCTAAGTGCTGACATTGCTAAAGGCTCAACGTCTTTATTCTGTCCTTAGTCTACTCTCACTGGAATGCTAGTTTTGCAGGGTATAGAATTCCAGCATAAAAAGTGTTTTCCTCTAAAGACAGTAAAGGCTTTTTTGTTCCTTTTTCGTGTAGAATTTATTGTGAATAATGTCAAGCCTAATGCCGGTGTGATTCTTACTCTTATGTAACTTTTTCCTTTCTTTTAATTTCTGGAAACACCAAACTTGTATTTGTGTCTAGGCGTAGATAAATTCTTTTTCCCTACTTGGCACTAAATGGATCTTTTCAATCTGAAGACTAGAGTCTTTCTTCAGCTCTTCAACTTACAGAAACCAACCCCCTCCTTTAAAAAAAAATGACTGTTTCTTCTTTTCAATTGCTCTCTTTTTGTGTGCTTGCGATTCCTATTTAGTTTTTACTTTTACGTTACATTTTTAGCTATTTACTAGACCTTATCATCCAGATAATTACGTAGTCATATCCCAGCATCACACATAACCTAGAATTTATCTCTTTTATTAAATTTATTACTTTTTCAAATATATTTTTAATTTCCAAAAGTTCATTCTTAATCTATGAATATTTCTTTTTTATTCAGGCTTTTTGGGCCTAGTAGTATCCCTCGGGTCATTCTGAGGATATTAATTTAAAAAATTTAATGTTATCTTCTGTTCTTTACATTATCTCTTTCCTCTGAAGTTAGTTCTGCTTATTAATCTTGGCTTGCCTCTGATACCGTTAACCTTCCTTAAAGATAATTAAGATCCTTAAAGATATTAAAGATTCCTTAAGGAAGATTAAGGTCTTTCTTAAAGAATATCCTTAAAGATATTCTTTAAGGATGTGTAGCAATCTTTCTCCAGTAGGCTTCTTTCTTGCTCCCTAAATAATATCATTTATATTTTGCATTTAAAAAATTTCTTTGGACCTTATATAATAGGATTATATTGTATGTCTGCTTCTGAAACTTGTTTTTATTTTGCTCAATATGTTTATGTGATGTATCAATATTGATGAACACATTGCTGAAATACATTCATTTTTCACTGCTGCATTGTATGACATGTTATGACTGTACTATCATCCTGTTGTCCATTTTCCTGTAGGTTGACATTTGAGGTGATTTTATTTTTATTTTTCCTTTTTTGTTGTTATAAAAAAATGGTTCCATTAACCAGTTTGTAATAAGTCTTTTCTACTATTGCTATATATCACAATTCACTTTTTACAAAAGATTACTTCTAGTCACAAATATTTAGGAAGATAGAGGTATGTTAAATTTATTACGGGAATTAAGTGTTTTAAATAAAAATACTTTAGATAAAAATACTCAACAGAGAGAAATATCTCTAGCAATAAGGATCTTAAAGGGAAATCCCTAAACCTATAGGAAAAGAAATTTAAGTGAAGATAACAGAAATGGGCTGAAAAGAGATCCTCAAAGAAAATAATAAAATTTACAAATGAAGAGCTAAAAGACTTCAGAAACTTCCAGTTCAGTCTTTTTTCATATAAAAATTTTACCCATAGGTTTTATATCCAGTCTTTATTGACAGATAAGAAAAGCGGGATTCATGAAATTATGTGACTTTTTTAAGGTAACAAAGAACTTAGTGATTTTTCATTGTAGTAATTCAGACAATAAATAACATAGAAGTCATCTTGAGCTTCTGAAAGTGGCAGTAATGCAATTTTCTTTTCACCCAAGAGATAAGATAAGTCAACTTTCCTCCCCCTAATTTACCTGGGGTAGTGGTTTTGATTGCACCAGCCATGTAGAACATGGTAATAAGCACTGCCATCTTAGCCCCGTTTCATTTTACATATAAAAACTGACCAGAAGAAGGTATCGCTCAAAAATTAGTTTGGCACAAACGTTCAGCACATTTTTTTCCCCCAGATAAATCTGACCAAAAAGAAGTGAAAAGAAATTAGTGACCTGTGGTGACATTATTCAATATGGTATTAGAGATTCTAGAATGGATTGACTTGCAGTCTCTTCTCACCTTTGCGTTCTGGATGCAGGGACAGAGGGCCCAAGCTGCACCGGCCTTCACGTCTGGGTGAGGATTTTTTAGTAGGGACCACAACAAACGAACTCCATCTAAGTGATCAATTATCCTATTGTGAAACAAAAAAACAGAGGTAGAGACTGTAATTAGTACATGAAAATAAAAATTTAAATGGCCTATCTATTCACACAATTATAATTATTTTTTCTCCTTTTGACATTTCGCTTAGCTACTTCTTTTCAAAACTTTAACAACAGCAGGGACATAACATGCTGTTGAGTTGTCAGCTCTCTGATTTCAGTTTTAAACTCGTTGACACAGAAAGCAAGCTCCACGATAGTTACGATTCACATAAACTGAAAATCAAGCCATGTAATTCTTTAATTAGCTGTATACAGACTGTTACCTAAATGTAAAAATACTGGTTTCTTTCATATAGTAACATCTAAATACTTTCCAAGACAAATATTTATGGCTCAAAGCTGTGCAGTTACCTTTTCTATTTGGTCTGTGTTTAACTGACTTACCGTACTGCATGACACAGTTTAACCTCTTCCAGTACTAATCTAGCACTAGGAATTAAAATCAGTACCACACACTGCATCCTTTGTGGGGCACAAATAACACATAACTTGTTTTCCATGTGCTCCCTTCCCAGCAAGACCAACATTGCAGACTGTGTTATAGTTACTTAAACACACTGTAATCAAAATATCTTCTTGACTAGCTGAAAAATGAATTATCATCAGAGTCATCTCCACACCATCTGTCTTCTGTTTATATGTCAATCCGTCCAGGGAGCATAACCTTGCATTAAGGTCCATCAAGTACTTGCAGTTGAGAGGAAGGTCAAACAAAACTTAGTATCCTTTACAAACATGGCTTTGTTCAGAAAGATAAACTCAGAGCATATGAAAAAAGATAAAGAACATCAAAATTCCTTTGATTTTGAACCTCAAGTTGAGTTAAATACACGTAGTACTTAGCCACAGATAGAATAAACACTACTAGCTTGGCACCATTCAAATTTTTTCTTGAAAATTGACATTAAAAAACTATATTTCTTGATTATCTGAGTATGCCAGGGGCAAAAAAATGTATTATTCCAAAGGTTCCAAGTTGGATATGTTTTCCATAACCTTATAAAACAGTTGGTAATGCAAATAGCTTATAGTAAGATATAAACTATCTCTTTAAAAGATGATTTTTAATAAGAAAAAAGCACATTGAGGAAGTATTTTCACCCAAAGTTTAACTAAATAGCTTTCTAAAACTAAAGCTTTCTGTCTGTATCATGCTGAGGGAAAATAAAGTTTTATTTCTTGATTTATAGAAACTATAAAGAAAGACACTGAACACACTGTACCTCACAATGAAGGAACTACTCTGCAAACTTAAAAAAGCTTACTGGCTTACATATGCCACTGAAAGCGTAATTAATGGAGATCGTGGGTCTCTATTTTTTCACATGCAATTTCTCAAAGAACAATAGTGAATGTTAATCCATCCTACTCTCTCACTAACGTAGTAGTAATAGTTGCATTAGGAATATTTAGCCATACAATGACGGACATAGCTTGTCATCAGAGTGGAAGTCATCTGGATGGCACATATTTTCAGTTAAAAAGAGGCATAATTCAACTCTGGATCCCCCCAGGAAAAATTTCACAATTAGCAATAAAGATTCACCATTCATTCTAAAACCAGATGTACTGTCCTTGACTGTCACCCCAAACCCTAGGCAATTCATCAGCTGCTTAGTTACAACAGATGGGGACTGTGACCCCATTATAGATGTCTTAAAAGACAGCACAGCACAGAGTAATTACCTTAGATGAGGAAAACATTTAAAGAAAACATTTGCAAACACAGGAACTAACAGAGTCATGGGTAGCAAACCTCAGAGTTTAATTTTGTCCCTCCACCTCCCTCATCCTCTTTATCGAGTCATATACTGTGGATTTCCTTCAAATAACTCAAGTATCTCCCCCTACTTCTCTGTTCTCCCTGCCAGCATCCTAATCCAGGTGTCTACTACCTCATGTCAGGATTGCTACAGTAGTTGCCTAACTTGGTTTTATGTCTCCCGTTTCTCTCAATTCCAATCCATCCCATAAATCCCTGGGAAATTAATCTTGCTGAAGGAGTTTTGAGAGCTTCTGCGGTATCTCCTTGCCAGCAGGGCCCCGGGGATGTTCATTCTGTCCATCACGCCACCCAGAACGTTCAGTCAATGCTTGGTGAACAGTTCACAGCTGAGAGGTCGCTCCCAGGAGACAGTCTCTGACAGCTTCCCGCTGCCTGCATGGTATTCACACCCCAGTTCCTGCACGTCAGTATTTAACATTTCCAATGAGCTGGTTTATTCCTCCAAACTCCCTACATTCAGGTGTTTGCTCGTAAAACTCTTTGGCCATCTACTAAACACTAAGTGCTAAGCATATGGAAGCAACACATACAGTCAATTCTTATTACTCAGGGTAGTTCGCTGTATAAAGTCACTGCAAACAGTGAACTTGTAGACACCAAATCATTGCTCCTGGGGGAATATACAGTTTTGTTCCTAAGAGCCTCTGGTGAGAATATTTTCGTTAACTGACCAATACATAATCTTGTTCTATGTGTGTTTCTGTTTAAAGACACCTTACTTCATACACATTGTTGATTCACTAACACTGAACCCACGGGCAATCCAATACACATATTTTCTCTGTGAGGCACATCACAGCCCCCTTGCATTTTGGCACTATGCTTGGGGAACATTTTAACCAGGAAGATCACCAGCTCAAAGGACGAAAATGCAAAAAACGTGGCACTAAATACTGGGAAGACGACACTTGTTTACAAAATGAGAGCGGATACAAGAAGGCAGAGCGTGGTCCTGTTCAACCCCAGCTGGAAACACGTGCACCAGGCAACTCAAATTTTTCGTGGCTCCGCACGTGTCCATGAATAACTGCAAAAGTGCTATAAGGATTAACTGGGGGGATTACAAATACATTTTAGCAAGGATGTGAATACACAAATACAGAATGAGCAAACAATGAGGATTTTAATTGTCCTTTAGGAAACTGCAGTCTAGCGAGTGTGTTAAAGAGACCATAATAATCTATCCTGGTAAATGCTATAATAGATGCGGGCATGGGGTTCCATATGAACACAGAGGGGAGACACTGTTAACTCACAAGCCACAGAAATTCTCCCAGGACTAAGCCTTTGCCCTGCCATCTCCATCTTTTGCTGAACAATCCATACTTTAAGGTCTACCATAAGACCTCTCCCAAGTCCTCTGGCTTCTCCCTCCTCTGAGATTCTTTTGAGTTTTGCTGCCCTCGTTTCTAGCACTCATAACACATTGCCTTGCATTGTAGGCAGGTGCGTATGCTTCTTATCTCCCCAAGTACTGTGTAATCTCCTTGACAGCAGGAATCTGCTACTGCCCGCCATGCTTAGGGCAGCTCCCGCAGACAGTGAGTATTGGTTAAACGGACCTGAAACAAGACAGCCTTTGCCTACTCCTTTTCCGATGAATCAAAAAGCTCTCCCAACACAAATACATTCATTTTCAACCTCACACTTGGAAAGTGCACGTTCAAATTCAAAATCTAACCAGTAAATTTTTATTTGGAGTTGGCTCTAAGTTGAAAGTGCATTTTCATAGATCTTCTTTACAACTTCATTGCTTTTTGAATATACAATGCTGGGCTTGTAAATGGTACTCATTACACCACTGCCCATGTTCAGTGGGTCTATATCTCCTTTTGTATAGTTCTTTAATTTGATTAGCATCTTGCTCTGAATTCACTTCCAGCAGTACGTTAACTCTTCCTGCTTTTATTGTCAATAGAATTTTACATTAATACTTTGATATTATAAAAACAAAACTGAACTATATGTTTCCAAAATCTTCAACTTTATCATAGAAATCAAACTGTGTGGCTGACAAGATAACAGTTCTTGAAAGATGACTACACATTCAGGTTCCGGCTCTTAAAAACAAACACACACACACAAAAGACACAGCTGCTTGTTGTGGCTTCTCAGTGTCTTTTGTTCTATTAACTCTTGTCAGGATTGTTAACAAGTCTGGCTGGCTGGCCTGCCCGCTGAGGCCACATATACGAACAAATGTGAACAGCGTGCACCCACATAGCCAGCATGGCTGAGGTTGCAGAGTTTCTTTCTGGCAATGCCAATGCATCTATTTTGAAACCATAATTTTGCATCTTTTCTAAAAATTTCACAATATTTTATACATGGCTCAACCTAAATGTGGTTATAGCCTAAAGGAACATGATGTTTGTAAGCCACACAGTAAGATGCAACTGAAATCTATAGGTTTTAAAACCAAGTTGGCAATTCCACAAAAACGGAAACACAAATGGATGTCAGAATTAATGATCGCTGTGAAAAACTATGATTAGAAAAGAATTTTATATTTTCATAAAAATTCTCAGAGTTTTAATGTTTATATCTCTGTGTATTCTTTTAAAGAGGCTATGGGAGACCAAATTGGGAGAAAAGATGTGAATGTAGCAGCCTCTGGACATGCATGTCAAGTGTGTCCCAGAATTCCTTGGCTTTGGTAGAGTAGAAGGATAGTCTATCCTTTTATCGTTGTGTAAGCACTATGACAGAAAAGCTTTCAAAACTTATTCATTCATACGAAAAGTTATGCATTCACAGAATGATATTAAGAGGGCCCAACAATTTTTGAGGTCCAGCTCATATTCAAATATTCCCATTTCTTTGCAAAACTTTCTTTAGAGCTTTTTAAAAAACAAACAAAACCTAGATTCAAAAGGGATCATACACTGTATTTTTGATATGTCTTTTTAGCCTCTTTTAATCTAGAACATTTTTATGGCATTGACTCTCTTAAGAGATCAGGACTGTTGTAGAAAGTCCCACAGTTTGAGTTTGGCTGACTGCTTCCTCAAGGTGTCGTTTGACTTTCCCCTCTTTTCTCTGTACAGACCTTCCTTGACTTATCCATGGGGCTGTGTCCTAATAAACCCAGCACAAGTGGAAAACACATTTAACACACCTAACCTACCGAACATCACAGCTTAGCCCAGCCCAACTTAAACATGCTCGAAACACTTACATTGGCCTATAGCTGGGCAAAATCATCTAACACAAAGCCTATTTTATAATAAAGCGCTGAATATCTCTTGTAACGTAGTGACTAGTGTACTGAAAGCGAAAACCAGGATGGTTGATGGGTACAGAATGGTTGTGAGTGTTTGAGTTGTTTACCTTCCTGATCACACGGCTGACTGGGGGCTGCAGCTCACTGCCACCGCCCAGCATCGTGAGAGAGTATTGGACTGCATATCCTACCAGAATTAAAACAGACCCAAATAAATGGAGATATACACCATATTAGTAGATTGGCGATCTCAATATTGTTAAGATTTCTATTCTTTCTAAATTGATCTATAGATTCTTAACAACAATTATTAAAGTTCCATAAAGCTTTAAAAAAAGATTTAGACAAGATGACTCTAAAAGTTATATATAAATGCAAAACATCTAAGATAGCCCAAAGCATCTTAAAAAGTTGGAGGACTTAACACTATTACAAAGCTATAATAATCAAGATAGTGTGGGACTGACATGAGGATAGAAAAATAGATCAATGGAAAAAGGAGTTCTGAAATAGATCTGCTAATATACAGTCCATTGAATTTCAACCAAGGGACCAAGCTAATCAACTGAGAAACAGTGTTTTCAATAAATGATGCTAGATCAATTGAATATCATATGAAAAAATTAACTTGGGCTCCCCTTTCCACACCACACTCAGAAACTAGTTTGAGGTATATCATATAGTACACTAGCCATGAAAGTAAAACTGGTAACTTTAACTTCACCAAATTAAAACTTTCTGCTGAAAAGACAGCCTTAATACTGACTGGGAAAAATCATTCCACAGCACATAAATCGAACAATGGATTTGTATCCAGAATATGTGAAGAACTTCTTCAAATTGCCAAAAAAGATAAACAATCCAAATTTAAAATGGACAAAAAACTCGAAGAGACTACAAAATAACATATATACACGAAATAAGCACATGGAAAGTTATTCAACATCATTAGTTATCAGGGGAATGCAAATGAAATCTACAATGACATACACTTTTACTGTTAGAAGGGCTAAATTAAAGAAAAAAAAAGAGCAACATTAAATGTTGGCACCAATGGGAATGTAAAATTGTACAACCACTTTTGTATACTATTTGGATGTTTCTAATAAAGTTAAACTTCTACCCTATGACTCAGAAATTCCAATCCCAAAACAGGGCAAAACTAATCTATAGTGATGGAAATCAGAAAGTGGTTGCTTGGGGTGGGAGTGGGGATTGACTGGAAAATAGCATGAGTGCACTTTCTTGGGTGAAGGACACGTTTTATATCTTCTTTTGGTTGGTGGTTATATGAGTGTATACAATTGCTGAAACGCATCAAACTGAGCAATTAAGTGTTAAAATAACCTATAATTTTGAACAAAAAAATTCAGACAAAAACCAACACATATTATATGCTTCCATTTGTTTCCAAATAGAAATAAAACTATTTAGGGAGGCATTCTCAAATATAAAATGATGAAAACAGAGTAAGATATGAATCACCATAAAAGGCAAGAGAGGGGCTCTCCCCAGACTGCAGGGCAGTGGGCACTGGGGGGCTGTGATAGGACAGGCAGCCCGGGTGTTTGTAGGGTGATGATGGTATTCCGCTTCTTGGCTTGGGTGGCAGGTACATGAGTCCTCCCTTTTCAAGAATTTACTAAGCTGTACGTTTACGTCATGCATCTTCCTTTATGTATATTATATTTCACAAATTAGAAGCTTTAAAAATGTGTTTTAACTTCACTATAAACACACACACTCTCTCTCACACACACACACACTCTCACAGACACTATAAACACACACACACACACTATAAACACACACTCACACACTATAAACACACACACACACACACACTCTCACACACACACTTACTGTCACACACAGGAAATGTTACTGAAAAGCCAATTTGTTCAGCTATGGAGCTAAGCACACATCACACCTGGATGGATGAGATATAGAATGTGGATAAATAAAATCCAAATAATCCTCAAATTAAACATCCCCAGAGCTTGCTTTAAAATGAGAAAACTAAGATTCAGAAGATTAAATTATTCACATAATTAATTTTCATTTGGCATCTCAGTATCTCAGTTAAATCCATATGCTTTTAAAAGTATACAGATGAAAAACAAATAACAGAAGGAAAAATGTTCTTATTGATACAAACATATAAAACATATATTCTATTTTATATCTTACATAAACCCTAAAATGTCACAAGGACTGGTTTCGTGGTAAATGAAATTTCTGGGCAGCCACAAAGAGATTAAATCTCTTTTGTATGCAAACAAGCATAGCTTTATTTTTTCCCCCCTTTTAAAAAGAACAAATAAACCCAATGTTAAAAAAAAAAACAACTATGTAAATGCAACATAATTATGTTTAAACCACAGAAGACAGGAAATTTAGAGTTACAGATTCCATGGTAAGTTTTAATTCTATCCTTGTGTATATGTTTTATAAAAGAGTCTTTCATTACATGATCACATAACACTGGACTATGTAACAATCAGTTCAGCAAATGTTTGTTTTACAATGTGTGGAAGGAAAATATTTTACAGGATAAATTGTAGGAAATTAGTATATTATTTAGGTAAACTGTCATGTAAAACTTCTTAGAATCTTGGGCATTTACAGAATATTAACAGAAACATTTTTTCTTGATTATTTTCTAAAGAACATGAAAATTAATTCTTTTGTAGTCAGGCACTTATATTTGAAAGCTGACCTTTAGGTTTAAGGTTATTCTGAAGTAAAGAAAAACTTAGGACACTAGAATTTTAGCATGTTTTGAATCATGTATGCCAGGAATTTTGTATTAAAGGCACAGGAGAGACAAATAAATCATGAGGATCTACAAGTTCCTAAAAAGTCTGAAAAACAGCCCTTATTATCACTATTGGCATTTGCTAGGGTTCCTGACAACTCATATGTCTGAAATTTGACTGTTTCAAAAGGAAAAGAAAAGGATTTATCCTGATTTTCCTGTATTAACTATATTTCAGGTTAACCAAATGGTTAGCAATCAACTCTAAGATAAACCTAGTAAAAGTATTAGATTGTAAAGGTAAAGAAAAAATTCTCATGCCCTCCAAATGAAAAGATCAAACAACTCACAAAGAAACATGAATTCGACTAACATCAGAATTTTCCCCAAAAAGGTATGAAGTAAGACAACAATGGAGCAGAATTTTTTTAATTCAAGAAAGAAAGTGGGAACCAAGAATTTTATATCTAGCAAAGCTGTCCTCTGAGTATTTATAGGAAAATAGCTTCACTAGATATAAACATGTGTTTCTGCCCAGCAAAAGAAACAATCAACAAAATGAAAAGGCAAGCTATGGAACAGGAGAAAATATATGCAAGCCATACATTTGATACGAAGTTAATATTCAAAATACATAAGGAATTCATACAACTCAATGGCAAAAAAAAATAAATAACTCAATTTAAAAATGGGCAAAGGAACTGAACAGACATTTCTCCAAAGAAGACATGCAAATGGCCAACAGGTATATGAAAAATTGCTCAACAGCACAAATCATCAGGGAAATCCAAATCAAAACTACAGTGAGATGTTGCCTCACTCCTCATTGGAAAGGCTGTTACTGAAAAGGCAAGAGATTAAAAATACTGGCAAGAAGTGGAGAAAAGGAAATCCTTGCACACTGTTGGTGGGAATGTAAATTGGTATAGTCATTATGGAAAACAGTATGGAGGTTCCTCAAAAAATTGAAAATATAACTATCATTTGATCTAGTAATCCCATTTTTATGGGTATATATCCAAAGGAACTGAATTCAGTAGCTAGAGAAGATATCTGTGCTCTTATGTTTATTATAGAATTATTTACAATAGCCAAGATATGGAAACAACCTAAGTGTCCATTGACAGATGAATGGATAAAGAAGTTGTGGCATATTTATACAACGAAATATTATTCAGCCTTAAAACAGAAAGAAATCCTGCCATTTGTACATGGGTGAACTTGAAAGACATCATGCTAAATGAAATAAGCCAGACACAGAAAGTCAAATATTGCGTGAAATCACTTACAGGTAGAGTCTAAAACAGTTGAACTTAGAGAAACAGTGATTCGAATGGTGAAGGGGCTGGGAGTGGAGGAGGTGGGGAGATGCTGGTCAAAGGGTACGAAGTTTCAGTTATAAGATGGATAAGCTTTAGAGACCTAGTGCCCAGCATGGTAACTGTATTGTATACTTGAAATTTGCTAACAGAGCAGCTTTTAAGTGTTCTTGCCATCCAGCAAAAAAAAAAGTATCTCTGTGAGATGAGGTTAATTAGCTTGGTTGTTGTAATCATCCCACAAAGTATACTTATATCAGAACACCATGTCATACACCTTAAATATACATGATGTTTAAATCTGTCAGTTATACCTATATAAAGCTGAAAAAAAGAAAGGTACTTTAAACATATAAAAACGTAGGGAATTCTGTACCCATGAGCCCTTTTTGAAGATTCTACTAGGGGATGAGCTCCAAAAATTAAACTCTGACTGTAAAACTGCAGCAAAAACTGGTAATAAGTATATGTGTATACATGTTTGCTGGTCTAGATTAAAACAGGGGCAGGGTCAAGGGTAGAATAATAATGTTCCAATTTTACATGTTATGACAAAGTAGAAACAATGCACTTTAAAGTGGAGAGGGTAAGGAAGAGGAAAAGAGAAAAGTGAAACAAGCCCATTGATTACTATATAGACAATGGGTGGGAATTAAAAGATACCAGCAAGAACTGAGAAACTAAATAGCAAATAACTACATAACAGAAAGGAGAAAGCAAGCATTAGAAAAACGTACAGGTACAAAGACAGTGACTAGAATGAAACAAAAATGCAAACTTTTCTAAAAAACACCAAAAAAAAATTAAAGAGCAAAGAGTACAAATCTTACAGAGAAGAGCAGATATAAAGAATATGAATAAGTATAAAATATTATGACATTGTTGAGACCAAACATCAATGAGTGTGAATGGGTTTAGCTCACTTATTAAAAATATTTTTAGCTTGGCATACAAAGCAAGACCCATCTATATACTGTATGAAAGGGCACACCTAAAAGAAAGTGGTTCAACAAAGACTAAAGATAAAAGGTAGACCAAGATATTCCAGGAAAATGGAAAAACTATGAAAGCAGGGGTAAAGATCCTTCCTTATAACAAAGTAGAAATATCAAGCCAAAACTCATTAAACATGACAAAGAAGAGCTCTTGAAAAATTAAAATCCACAATTCGCCATGATTAGAAACATTTATGCACCAAATAATATACTGCCTGCCTTTAAGAAGCAAAAACTACATAGTTGTAAGAAGACATAGGTAGGAGCACACTAATAACCTTAGCACACCGTTTTCAGTACGAGACACAGATCACATGCATGAAAAGTAATAAGCAGAGATAGAAGGCTTACATAAATTAGTAAGATAGACCTTAAGAATACACATCAGGACTTCCCTGGTGGCACAGTGGTTAAGAATCCACCTGCCAGGGCAGCTGACACGGGTTCAAGCCCTGGTCCGGGAAGATCCCACATGCCGCGGAGCAACTAAGCCCGTGCGCCACAACTACTGAGCCTGCGCTCTAGAGCCCACGAGCCGCAACTACCGAACCCACATGCCACAGCTACTGAAGCCCTCACGCCTAGAGCCTGTGCTCCACAACAAGAGAAGCCACTGCAATGAGAAGGCCACACACCGCAATGAAGAGTAGCCCCCGCTTGCCACAACTAGAGAAAGCCCACGTGTAGCAACGAAGACCAAACACAGCCAAAAAATGAAATTTATTTTATATATATATATATATATATATATATATATATATATATATATACACATCAAACTCTACACTCTATTGAAAGAGGATACATCTTCACCCCAAGCACCTATAGATGCTTTGTAAAAATTCATTTTATATTGAGTCATAAAGAAAACACCAGTGAGTTCCATAAAAAGTGGAAATAAAACACTGACTAAACTGCAACATAGTAAGAAATATCTAACAAAAACAAAAAACAAAAAGGTTCCTCTTTGTGGAATTAAAAAAAAAATTCTATTAAACAACACCTGGCCTAAAGGGAAAATATAAACTGAAATTAAAGAACTTCCTAAAAATAATGATAATGAAATCACTATGTATCAGAATGTACAAGGGACATTTAAAGAAGTGTCAAAGAAAAACTCATAGGACAAAATATTTTTATTATTAAAAAAAGAAGGAATTCCCGGGCCGTCCAGTGCTTAGGACTCCATGCTTCCACTGCAGGGGCCCCGAGTTCGATCCCTGGTCGGGGAATTAGGATCCCACAAGCTGCATGGCACAGCCAAAAAAAGAAAGTAAAAAAAAGAATAAAAATAAGTATCTTCTCAGTTCAAATAAATTAGAAAAATAGTTACAAAATAAACCCAAAAAAGGCAACATGGAATAAATATAAAAGAAATTTATGAGGTAGAGAATAAAAGAGCAGTATATCTAATTAATAAAATTTTTTCAGAAAAAAATCAAAATAGAGAAACTATACTAGATAACTTGATCATGGAAAAAACAGGAGAAAGCTCACATACACAAATATAAAATGACAAGCAGAAAACAACCATTGAAATGAGACAAAATTTAAAAATCATAAGACATTGTTTAAATAAATTTGATGATCTAAATGAAATTGATCATTTTATAAGGAAATGCAGATTGCCAAAACTGACCCCAATGCATAGATTAGATTTCATAGAGCTAGAGAAAACCAGTAAAGAACACACACACACAGTAGGTCCAAATGACTGCACAGTATAATTCTATCAAAACTTTAAAGCCTGGATGGTCCCATTGCTCAATAAATTATTCCAGAGTATTGAAATGAAAGAAAACTTCCGAATTCCTTTTGTGAAGCAGGTATAACATTGATACCTAAATTTGATAAAGATAGTTGTGTAAAAAAAAAAAAAAAAAGAAAGGAAGGAAAAGAAAACCACAGACCAATATAATTCAAGGATATCATTACAAAAATACTAAGTAAGATTAGCAAACAGAATCCTACACCACATTAAGAAAATAGTACATCATAACCAAGTGAAACCTGTTCCCAGAATGCACGGTTAGTCCAGTGTTTGGAAACCCATTAATATTATTCAATATATTGATAGATATAAGGGAAAAAATCATAATGGAGTATTCGGAGCATAATCTCCATAAATGCTTAAAGAGGGATTTGACAAAATTCAATGCCTATTTCTGATTTTTTTTTTTTTTTTTTTTTAATGCAGTATGTGGGCCTCTCACTATCGTGGCCTCTCCTGTTGCGGAGCACAGGCTCCGGACGCGCAGGCTCAGCGGCCATGGCTCACAGGCCCAGCCGCTCCACGGCATGTGGGATCTTCCCGGACCGGGGCACGAACCCGTGTCCCCTGCATCGGCAGGCGGACTCTCAACCACTGCGCCACCAGGGAAGCCCCCTATTTCTGATTTTAAAACACTCTTTAAAAATAGAAATTGAGAGATTTTTTAAAATATGATAAAACATATATACTTTAGTCCTCAAGACATTATTTTACATAATAGAACACCACTAGAGGCATTTCTACTAAAATCAGGAACAAGGCAAAGAAGCTATCTCCATTACTATTTAACACTGAAGTAGGGAATTAGCTAATGAAATCAGACAAGAGAAATCAATCTAAAGAATAAGAATTTATAAAGAAGAAATAAAGCTTTCTTGGGAATATCCTGGAGCAGGGTTCGGCAATTGTTTTTGTAAAGGGCCAGGTAGTAAGTTTGTCTTTGTGGGTTATTTGGTCTCTGTAGCAACCATCAACTCTGTCATTGTAACATAAAAGCCACCAAAGACAATATATAAATCAATGAGTGTGAGTATGTTCCAATAAAACTTTATTTACAAAAACAGGATTTGGCCCACGTGCTGTAGTACGTCAACAATTGTGCTAGAGAATCAACAATAAAGTGAACTCAAACAATAAGAGAATTCCATTAGGTAGCAGCATAGAGAATTAATACACAAAACTCAATAGTGGTCATAGAGACAATCAACTGAAGCACATAATGGCAGTAAAATACCATTTATACCACCAACAAGGAAGATTAAATACTTAGGAAGGAACTGAACAAAACTGCACGAAATCCACATACAACAGTCTTCAAATTAAAAAAACTAGACTTCAACAAATGAAAAGTTTCTATAATTTCACTATGGTTATGTAGGATGTTAAGGGAAGCTGGGTGAAGGGTATATGGGAACTCTGTACCGTGCACTCTATACTTTTGCAACTTTTCTGTAAGTCTTATGCTATTTCAAAATAAAAGTTAAGTTGGTGGGAATGTAAATTGGTGCAGCCACTGTGGAGAACAGGATGGAGGTTCCTTAAAAAACTAAAAATAGAGCTAGCATATGATCCAGCAATTCCACTCCTGGGTATACACCCAGAGAAAACTCTAATTCGAAAAGATACACGCACCCCTATGTTCATAGTAGCACTATTTACAATAGCCAGGACATGGAAGCAACCTAAATATCCATCAATGGATGAATAAAGAAGATGTGGCACATGTATACGATGGAATGCTACTCAGCCATAAAAAAGAATGAAATAATGCCATTTGAGGCAACATGGATGGACCCAGACATTGTCATACTGAGTGAAGTAAGTCAGACAGAGAAAGACAAATATCATACGATATTGCTTATATGTGGAATCTAAAAAAATGATACAAATGAACTTATATTTATAAAACAGAAGCAGTCTCGCAGACATAGAAGACAAACTTGTGATTACCAAAGGGGAAAGGAGGGGAGGGATAAATTAGGAGTTTGGGATTAACATATACACACTACTATATATAAAAACAGATCATCAGCAAGGACCTACTGTATAGCACAGGGAACTATATTCGATATTTTGTAATAACCTATATGGGAAAAGAATCTGAAAAAGAATATACATATATGAATCACTTTGCTGTACACCTGAAACTAACACAACATTGTAAATCAACTATGCTTCAATTAAAAAATAAAAATTAAAAAAAAGTTTAAAAGAAAGTAAAGATCCTGAGGTGTGGAAAAGAAATTTTAGATATTTAAGTTTTCAGCATGAATACTTTTTAATTGTTTGAAATGTTATAGTATTTTATGAGAAAGTTACACTCCTCAAAACACAAGCGTTAACTGTTTTTTGCAATGTTGATGTGATTTTTATATACTTGTAGGCCAAATTACCTCCAGATGAATTCTGTACGTATCAAATAGACATTACAAAGTCAACAAGAAAAGAAAATCCAGCATGAATAAATCTACTTTTTCATGAACCTACTACGTTGGGATACCTGTTGCTCCATGTTAGTTCCTCAGGAAGGGTATAATTAATATGAAACGGTTTATACTGAGTCTTTAAAAGCAGTATTCTGATGTACCGAGAAAAGTCAGTAGAGTTTTATGAAATCATTGTTGTCTTAAAAATCATTTTTGACTCAGTAGCCAAACTGTTATTATTACGATGTTTCTTATCCTTACTGAGAAATAGATACGGGAAGAAAACTGTGCATACTAGCACACAGAGCTAACAAAACCCTGCTCTGAGTATGTACGTTTATCCTCACATGCCACCTACGTTTTAGCCATAGCCACAGACATATCATTAAAACATAAGACTGCTAATCATTAAAACGAGTTCCTAACCTATGAATTACTTAAGCCTTACACAAGGCAAAGTTATTTCTCATTTCCTTACCATTTAACTTAAAGCTTGAAGACTCAATAAATCCTGCAAATCTAGCAATAAGAGCCACGTCTGATACATGATGCCAGATGTAACGCTGTTTGGATTCTTACCAACCTCAAAACACTGTTTTCTAAAACTGACTTTGTGTGTTTCTAAAACCATCTGTGGGAAAAGCATATTCACACAAGCACAAAAGGATTCATCAACCTCCGTGTCACACAAGAAGGAACAGTTTAGTCTATCTTATGAGGCTTTGTCATAGAATTTGACACTTTTGATCACTTTCTCTCCTTAAACACTCTCTTCCCTTTGTTTCTTCAGTAACTCACTCTTCTGGCTTCCCTCACAACTCTGGCTGTCCCTTCTGCATTTCTTTATAGGCACCTCTTCTCTGGTCCATTCATTCTCCTTCAAAGATTGGATGCAACAGAACTCTGTTTTTGTCCTTCTCGTTTCCCTTTCTTTCTCTTCCTCACAATCTCACATATACTCATCACTTAAGTTACCAAATACTCATAATGCTATATGCCCAGCCCACATTCTATCCTAAGCTTTAGACATGAATGAATATCCAATTGGCTAGTTGCCATCACCACAGAGACGTCCCATGAGAACCTCAATGTGTACCCAACGTAACTGAACTCGTCATTCATTTAGTGTACAATAACTGTTTGCTGAGTGCCCACCCTGAGCCTGGGACTGGGTTAGACAATGAATATATCACTACGGACAAACTGACTTTGTTTCTCCCCTAGTGAAGTTCATTCTGCCCCCACCAGTCCTCCAGCTATCTTCCCTGTAACAGCAAGGGCTACAATTATCCATCTAGCCACCCGAGTCAGAAAGCTAAATATCCCTCATGACTCCCCGCTCTTCTTCACAACTCATGTTCATTCATTCACCTGGTCTTATCCATTCTCTCCCTTTATTTCTCTCTACTCTGTCATTTTTTTTGTTCTTTAGTATGATATATTCCACAGGCTTAGTTTAAACCACCTTCACCTCTGGCCGGCAGTGATCTCCTAAACAGGCTTCTCTGTTTCAGGTTATACTTAAAACCCTTTAAAAGCCTTCAATTGACTTTAAAGCAAAATTCAAACTTAGCGTGATGCACAAAGGCCTGAATTATAATTGCCTACTGACATGCCTGTGCCACACCCTCAAAGCTCCTTGACCGCAGCCGAGAGGACCCCATTTAGGGTCCTCTTGTTCTCGATTTACAGCAAGTTAAATAACATGAGTAATCTGATATAAGAGAAACACAGGGGACTTCCCTGGTGGCGCAGTGGTTAAGAATCCGCCTGCCAATGCAGGGGACACGGGTTCGAGCCCCAGTCCGGGAAGATCCCACATGCCGCGGAGCAACTAAGCCCGTGTGCCACAACTACTGAGCCTGCGCTCTAGAGCTCATGAGCCACAACTACTGAGCCCATGTGCCACAACTACTGAAGCTCGTGTGCCTAGAGCCTGTGTTCCGCAACAAGAGAAGCCAACGCAATGAGAAGCCCTCGCACCGCAATGAAGAGTAGCCCCTGCTCACCGCAACTGGAGAAAGCCCGCGTGCAGCAACAAAGACCCAACACAGCCAAAAATTAATTAATTATTTTAAAAAAGCGAGAAGCACAGAATGGACTCATCTATAGATGAGTACAGATACTGGACCCTTTGACTTCTTTTTGTATTTATGTATTACTGGTTTAAATTGTTGTTCATTAAAGCTATTGCCATGTGAACGATACTAGCCAACATTTACCTAGCACTATCATGTATCAAGCATTTTACATATAGTAATTCACTCAATCATTACCACAATTCAGTGAGATTGGTACCATGACTGTCCCCATTTTATATACTTGGTAGCCAAGGCACCAAGTAGTTTAATGATTTCCTGAAGGAAACATAGTTGGTAAGTGGTGAGACTGGCGTTCCAGGCAATGGTTCCAGAATCTATACTCTTAACCATTACACACGACTGTTCAGAATAAAACGACACTGTGCAAGGCGCTAAACAAGAACTTTAATCTTTTTAAAGACGATACACAGTCATCATACAAATTGTACAGAAAATATAAAAAAGAAAGTAGAAAACACCCCAAATCCTACCATCCAGAAATAATAGTTGTTAACAGCTAATATAAATGACTCCAGATATCTCTTTATGCCTACAGCTAGATAAAAGGATGCATGGATAGGTAAGAGAGATCGATAAATGGGACTTCCCTGGTGGCGCAGTGGGTAAGACTCCACGCTCCCAATGCAGGGGACCCAGGTTCGATCCCTGGTCAGGGAACTAGATCCCTCATGCATGCTGCAACTAAGAAGCCCGTGTGCTGCAACTAAAAGTCTCACACGCTGCAACAGAGACCCCGTGTGCCACAACGAAGACCCGGAGCAGCCAAAATAAATGGATAAATATGTTTTAAAAAAGAAAGAGATAGATATAGATAAATGGATGGATAGACAGAGAGATAAAATTATGTTTTAAATACTATCTATTGATTTATTTGTTGCAAGACAGAATTTGCACACCTACTCATCCACCCTTCTCTTTTTGTCAGTTGTATTATTATATTATCGTTATCAATATCTATAAAGTATAGATGATTCCCCTAATGATAATTCCCCCACTGTTTTGACTGATTACTGGCTATTTTAATCAAAACCCTCCAGCTCATCCGAGGGAACAATGTGCCTCCGTAATTCATGATTTGGTCACGCCGTGTTATTTCTATGTGGGCACATTTCACTTTTCCGTCACTTGTGCACACCAGTTCCAAGAGATGACACCATTCCGTACTCTCCAGTGTTCCCCTAACTCTCCCAAATAAAAGCCTCCAGGGCCACTTACGTCATACTCTCGGGCTCTACTGCACAAGCACCGATCGCTTTTGTGACATTGACAAGTAGAGCTCGGTTTGTTCCCACGAGGAGGTCCACGAGTGGCTGGACGCCACCAAGTTTGCGGACGGTGACTCTGCCCTCAGGCTCTCGGCAACACTCTCCCAACGCACCAACTACATTCACGAGCACTTCTTCCGGCTGGTCCGTTAACAGTCCCACCAAGGCTTCAATGGCTTTGTATTCCCGAAATCTAAGTTCACCGCAAGCAAAAGAGGGTGGGGAGGGAGGAAAAGAGGCGAACAGTATTATTTTGGGTATAAAGTTAGCTGATGATAATGTTAGTGTGGTACTGATAGCTAAAATTTACTAAACGCCGACCGTAGGCTCATTCCATCTTTACAGCCACCCTGCGGTATGGATGCTGTTACAACCCCGCTGTCAAAAGACTAATGTGAGGCTTGGTAAACAGTGAAGTCGACCTCCACACCCGGCCTTCTGTGCCCTTAAGTGCTGAACTGTACAGCCCGTAAGGCACTACAGCTGCTTCCAAATCTGGGCGCCGACAGCCCCACTGTGCTAAGGGTTTTCCCTCAGGTTACAGGAATTACTTTACACGAACAAAGCAAAATAAACCTTCGTGTGTGTTAAACAGAACATGTGAATTTCTTGTTAAAGAAAGTCACCACCCTGAAACGGGAAAGAGTTGCCCCAGAACACCCATCACAGAGTGTGTAAACTCTAGAAATATACAAAAAGATAAATTCAAAGATTAGAATCAATCAAGTGGTCATAAAGTTTACAAATACTTTAAAATTCAATGAAATCGTTTTTGAAAATGACCACGCTTTAAGACTAACATGGTTAGTTGGCATTTAGCTGACTCATTTATCTTTAGCAAAAGAAAAAGAATAAAACCACTTCCATTTCTAAAGATTCTGTGGGAAATTCATTCCCTCACCTTGATAGGTCTCTGCAGGAAATATCAGGGATACTTCTCATTTACATGGCTGCCCACATGCAAAAGAGTCCATTGGCACAGGGAGCTTATGTCAGCACCCCCTTTCTCCTACTGAGGCACAAAAACCATTGTCGGATGGTGGGATGGGAAGAATCCCTTAATTCTGCCAAGCTAGTCCAAAATGTACAGCTTTGAAAACTACAGGAGTAGCATTAGAGTCAACCCTCTATATAAAATAGCATGAAAATAGAAGGATGTGTTTTGATGGCCATATTTTAATACGGAACATTGGACGCCTCCACTTACTTGGTCACATTCTCTTTGCTGGTGGAACATTTCCATGTGGCCCCTGTGACCGCGGCCAGCCGTTCCTTATTGTCAGTGTTACTGAGGAGAGAAGCCAGGGCTCTGAGTCCTCCATGCAGCCTAACCAGCTCACGGGTTTCCTCATCTTCGGCACACTACACAAAAGCCAAATCAGACGCTGGTGTTGATCAAGGCGTATCAAGCTTTCAGTGACTGCTAAAGAGGCTGCCATTCTAGTAGCTGGGAGACCTCTTTTCAGAGAGTAGCATTTCCTGAAGGAGGCTTCAAGTAAAATACAACTCTTGTCTCTATACTGGCAGCTGTCTGACAGGACCGCTCTTCCTTTACGGGGTTTTGGCAATGTCTAGAGGTTTCTACATACTTGGCAATCCTCCCAAGCCAGTTCTGGGGTAGCCTGGGCCTCTACCAAGACAGACGCAGAGGTTGGCAAGGAACCTAGAACACCACATGCATGGATGGAGGATTTCTGCAGTGCTGTAACCCAGAGCCTTGGGAAAACATAGTAGATAGATGAGTGATGGGGATTCCGTCAGATCTTTAATGACCCCCAAAATCTAAGAAGTGAGGAATTTCCCCAACAGAGTTTCTACGCCCAGAGCAGTGGGTTATATCAACAGCAACTGATATGTTATTCAGACATGTTTATCTGAGGTTCACATGCTTGTGTCAACCTTTGAAATAAATACAGGCTGCACAGATGTTCCCAACACATGATCCTTCCCAGTTTACAGAGCCAAAAGATGCCAAGTTTAGCATAGGTTTGATATTATTCTAAGTGTGCAGTTGTTCTCTAAGGCCACGAACTGCATGCCGTGCATCATCCATGAGGGCCCCTACGAGAAATCCTCTTCACAATGCATCACACAGCACCTGCCACGTTTACCTTCTATTAGTGACTTTCAGTTCTGGCTCAACTGCAACTTTAAAAAATTAATCACTATTTCTAACTGACCCTTAAAATATACTCATATGAGGCATATATACAAGTCAAAGGGAACTCTTGTACGGTGCTGGTGGGAACGTAAATTGGTGCAGCCACTGTGGAAAACGGTACGGAGGTTTCTCAATAAACTAAAAAGAGAACTACCATATGACCCAGCATTTCCACTCCTGGGCATTTATCCAACAAAAATAAAAATACTAATTCAAAAAGATACATGCACCCCAATGTTCACAGCAGCACTATTTATAATTGCCAAGAAATGGAAACAACCTAAGTGTCCATCAATAGATGAATAGATATAGGAGAAGTGGTACATGTATATATAATACGTAATGGAATACTACTCAGCCATGAGAAAGAACACAATTCTGCCACCTGCAGCACATGGATGGACTTGGAGGGCATCGTACTGAGTGAAATACGTCAGAGAAAGATAAATACTGTATGCTATTGCTTACATGTGGAATCTAAAAACTACAGCAAACTAGTGAATATAACATAAAAGAAGCAGACTCACAGATACAGAGAACGCACCAGTGGTTTACAGTGGGGAGAGGGGAGGGGCACCACGGGGTTGGGGGGTGGGAGGCACAGACTTCTGGGTGTGAGACAGGCTCGGGGGTGTATGTACAACACGGGGAAGACAGCCAATATTGTGCAATAACTGTAAATGGAAAAGTAACCGTTAAAATTATATAAAAATTAAAAATAAAAAAGACTATTACATATCCCTGTTACGAGTGAGCTATGTCCCTCAAAACTCAGACGCTGAGGTCCTCACCCCTGTGCGTCAGAATGTGACAGAGGTAATAACGGTTAAATGAGATCACTGTGGTGGGCTCGAATCCAGAACGCCTGGTGTCCTTCTCAGAAGAGGGTATTAGGGCACAGAGGAAGGACCATGTGAAGACAGAGGGAGAATGACAGGGGAACATGAAGACATCCATCTACAAGCCAAGGAGAGATTCCTCAGAAGGAACCAACCCTGCTGACACCTGATCTCAGACTGCCGGCTCCCAGAACTGTGAAGAAACAGACTGCTGTTGTTTAGGCCAGCCAGGGTGTACGGTTGTGGCCGCCCCAGAGAACTCATGCAACCCTCTGCTGACTGACGCGAACCCCTCTCTGACTCCACCTTTCTGGCACATTCTCTCACTTTGCACATTTTGAGCTGCATTCTTCTAGGAGATCTACTCTAACTAGGCAGAAGCTGGTGCTGCCAGTAGCCAGCCAAGTATGAACTTGTCAAAGCCATCTTTTCTTCCCCATTACCATTCTAATCTACTTTTTCTGTATACTATGAAACTTGTAACCCACAAAAAGTTATTGAAGATTAAAATCAGCAAATGAGTAAAAAGATAAAACAGGAATACGCACGCACACAACACACACACACTCATGCATCTATCTCGTCTCGGTGGGAGATTTATTTCCCGAGACCGCTCTGTTTGAATAGGCTATATGAAAGGCGACACAGAAGCACCACGTACATACCTGGCTATTTTACACCAAAGTTACATCATTTTAGCAGACAGAGACATGTGAGTGTCTTACAGAATTGTAAGTAATCAGACATGCTGGAGCAGATGTCTCTCTGACATTTAAAGGCATCTGCCATTACCACAGGACAGTGGTTCTCAGACCTGTGTGTGCATGAAAGTCCCTAGGGGGTTCTTGTTAAAAATGCAGATTCCTGAGCCCCATGCCCGGAGGATGGGACCTCATGAAACAGCACCTCAAACCCCGTGAGGAAGAGCCGCCGTACCTGGTAGATGGCCATGGCGCAGTGCTTCTGCAGCTGCTTATTTTCACTATTTAGCTTCTTTACCAGAGTTTCAATTATCCTTTCAGCTTTGATTGCAGCTCGGTAGTTTTCCTAGGAAAGTAAACTTTAATAGTTATATATTGCATACATATGCATAAATATAAGTGTCTATTCACACATTTATTAGTAACTACACTGAAAAAACTTTCTTAGTAAATAAACACCATAGTCCAAGTTTAACACACCGTTATAACAATAAGAGAATTTAGTCAACATTTTCAAAAATATACCATCCAGGTATCAATGTAATTAATTTTCCATTAGTTTGATCTTCTCTTTCAGATGGAAGGGTGACTTCTTAAAAACAATTCCTTAGCAGTCATGTTAACCTTAAAAGTTACGTTTCCGCTAAAGAAAGTCAAGGTGAATGAGAGCGAGGGAAGCAGAGCTGGCCTGCATACCTCTGAGGCACATTCCTGCAACGTCCCCACCACCGGGATTAGCATGTTTTCATGAGAAGTCTTCAGTAACTGAGCCAACAAAGGGATGCCCCCAGCTCTACGAATGGCTTCCTTATTCGCGTAGCTCTTGCTGCAGCTCCACAGCGCCAGTGCCCCGCAGCGGGCCACCTCCCCATCGTGGGCCTCGTACAGGCTCCGCTCCGCAGGTTCTGTGGCATGCTGCCTACAGTCAAGCAGAGCGACCTACGAGAACAGATCAATACAACATCAGCGGGGATCTTCGAGATAAGACTTAACGCTGGGGTGGGATAGGGAGGGTGGGAGGGAGGGAGACGCAAGAGGGAGGAGATATACATATGTGTATATATAACTGATCCACTTTGTTATAAAGCAGAAACTAACGCACCATTGTAAAGCAATTATACTCCAATAAAGATGTAAAAAAAAAAAAAAAGTTAATGCTGCCAGGCTGTAGATGACATTGTTAGGGGAGCACCCACCCTAATAGGAGATTTTGACCTATAAAGGTCCCAGTCTTTAATGATGAGAGTTAGTGCCCTACAGTCACTGGCATATATTTGGGGTGTGAGGTGGACTTCCAATATCTGGCTGTCACAGCTTGCAAAAGAACCTAGGGCCAGCCTGGCTTCAAAAAAAACAAGACTTAACCCACCCCGCAATCACTGCAGGGTTGCTACCAAGCTCACCTCCCTCAGAAGTAGGAATCCTCTCAGAAATTAACTTTCGTACCACACAGCAGTCAAAGAAACAGACAGAACCTTCGAAACACCTTCTTCCAGACTTGGGAGCTTTTACATTTCCTTCCCACAAGGAATTTAAGCCCCCCAAGAGAGTATTTTCTTAATACAGCTCTAACATTTACATTAGTAAAATTTGTAAAGCACACCCTCATCCCTGGTATCTCAGAAAAGTAGGCTCCCTAAAGCCAGGAGAACTTTCCAGTGAGAGCTGAATGGCCCGAACCAACCAGGCTCTTAAAACCACGAGGCCTCTTTGGAGGACATGGCCCTCCCCCTGCACTGCCGAAACCAACTCAACCAAACGCACAGCAGCCAGGATCCTTTCTCTCCTCAGCAGTAACCAAAGTCACTGAAGCCCTTGAGGGAGAGGCAATTTACAGGCATACAGCAGGGTGGCCGGGGAGGAAGGGAAGCCAGGCTTCCCAGAGCTCTCTTAATCCCACGCTAACCGGAGACCAGATCCCATGGCTACTGCCCACTGAACCACGGCCACCGTTTAGAAGGCAGTAGCCCGGACTGAGTCACTGATTCCTAACCCCAAACTCCTGGAGAGAGGACCCTGATTTGCATCAGGAGGACACTCATGGTCTAATTAGTTATGGCTCAAGGACGGCGTGGGGGGGGGGGGGAGACGATTTACACGGCTTCCAGGTGACTACCGGGCCCAGGACAGCAAGACAATGGGTTTGAACACGGGGAAGACGGTTTAAAAGTACCTGTCTATGTACTAGTTATTCCCTCATTATCTGTACAAAGTCCAAACTCCGTAGCTCTTGGACAAGACTGTGTGAGATGCCCATGGCCCTCAATCTTCGTCTCTCATGACTCAGCCCACCTCACCGGAGGTCTGGCCACGTTACACCACTTAGTTTCCAAACATTCAGTGTTGTTTCCCAGCTCTGGGCCTTTACCAACGTGGCTTCATCTTCCTTAAATGCTTTTGCCTGATGTGTCTGGCTGATAGATACCTACTCACCTTTCAAGACTCAAGAAAGGTGACATCTCCTCTCTCCAGCCTCTCTTTTTTTTAAAAAAACAATTATTTAAAAAAATTTTCTCTCTATCCTAGTTAATTAACTAATTCATTTAAGTTTTTAAATTTTTCATTGAAGTCTAGTTGATTTACAATATTATATTAGTGTCAGCTGTACAACATTCAATAATTCTATAGATTATACTCCATTTAAAATTATTGTAAAATAATATCTATATTTCCCTGTGCCGTACAATATATCCTTGTTGCTTATTTCATACATAGTAGTTTGTATCTTTTAATCCTCTGTACTGTCCCCACCCCCTCCACTCTCCCCAGAGTGGTAACCACTAGTCTGTTCTCTGTATCTGTGTGTGTGTGTTTCGTTATGTTCATTTGTTTCCTGACCCTCCTTCTCCAAGTAGAGTTGATTGATCACCCCCTCTTAGTTCCTCCACTATTCCCAGTACTGACTTCCTCGAAATACCTAATACCCTCACCATTATGCTTATATTCTTGCCCATATCCCCACTGCCCTCACATCCCCATGACCATGAGGCTGTGACATCACTGTGGTCGGGGACATACATTTATCTACATTTATATTCATACTTGTATTCCCACCACCTTGTTCTGTGGACCTACACCTCTAGAGGCATTTGAAATGGTTTTCAGTGAAAGGACCGAGTACGCTCTACATACAGAGGAGCGCGTAAACTGGCCTCGGGACTGACGGCCCTGGACGTGCGGTGCTTCCGGCCTGGGTGCACTCTCCCTGCTTGTTCAGGCATCACACCTTCCGCCCAGTCTTATCGAGCTGCCCCTCCAGAGCCTGAATGCCATCTAGGTGCCCAGACCCCACTGTGGCCAGGGCCCTCCTGCCTGCTCTGATCCTGCCCTTGGTTCCCTTGCTCTGGGGCCTTAATCAGCCCACGGCTTCGTCTCTGTACTGTGTGATGTCCCTCATTTCCAGTCTTCGTCGGGGACTCTTGCCTGCGTGCTACATACTCCCCCCCCACACACGTACCCAACCAAAAGTGGATCCCCAATCCTGGTTGAGAAGTCAGATGTGTTCCCAACCTAGCAATTTCAAGTTTATCCATTAATGGTCTTTCCTGTTCCTAATTTTGCTATTATTTAAAATTAAATTAAAATGTATGTCATTATTTTGATTACGTGACTGTAACTGTCCAAACTCCAAGGCCCTAAACATGACGCGTAAGATGTCCATAAAAACGTATGTTAGTGTTCTGTCTTTCATTCTTATGGAGTAGTTTCGGTGGACAGCCATGTCAGCCTACCATACGATTTCATTATTTAAGCAGAACAATGATAATCACGGTAGTAGCTACTTTCCCCCCAACGTTTTATTATGAAAATTCTCAAACACACACAAAGGCTGAAAGAATACAGCAACGCCCACATACTCACCACCTGGATTCTATAATTAACATTCTTCCACGTCTGCTTTATCACATAGCTAACTATCTATTCACCCATCTATCCAGCCATAAGTCCACCTTGTTTTTGAGGCAAATGATTCTAAGGTACAGTGCTCTACAGATTACAGGTGGATACAGTGAACACACAGAACCTCTTTCAGTAAATTTCTGAACGCGTTTCACTGTGTACTTATTCACATTAAATCCATATGAATTCGATAGATATTTATTAACTGTTTATATGTGTGAGGTCCTGGGCGAGGTGCTGAGATAACACTAAGATGAATAAGACACGTCTCTCATCTTCAGGAACTTAAAGTAGGGAAGTGGTGACAATCCAGCGTGATAAAAGCCGTGGTAGCGACTCAAGATCCAGTGAGGATACAAATGCACTTCCATACTGCACTTCATAAAGATCCCTCCTGCTGTGGCAGGCGCACTGAGCCTACTTTTTTCTTTCAGCGATAGTTATTGAAATAATCATTTTTTCTGAATATAAAAGTAATACACAACAAACTGGCAAATGTAGAAAAGTAGGAAGGAAATTTGGTGGCCATTTCTGAGAAAACCCCTGATGAACCATTTTGTGTATTTATTTCAAGTGATTTTTCTATACTTGTTAGCTCTGGTCTTTAAAAGTTGGGATCATGGGTATCATCAGTTTTTAATCCTGTTACGATTTCATATAATATTAAACATTCCATGTTACTACATAAACTTCCAAAACACAACACTGACAGCTGACAGTGGATGCTTCTCATGGATATGATGCATATTAGTTTACTAACCTCATTCTGTAAAACATGCTGTTCTCAGTTGTCACTCCTCTAAGTAGCAATGAGATGAGTAAGTGCCTGCAGCTCTGACTGTCTCCATGGAGGACACTTCCTCATAGTGAGGTCACCACGGCAGAGGACATGGGCTACCAGACAGTGTTCCAGTGCAGAGGGTCTCACCACCCTCTTTTTTTTTTAACTTTTTATTTTATACTGGAGTACAGCTGATTAACCATGTTCTGATAGTTTCAGACTGAGTGAAGTAAGTCACCACCCTCTTACCAACGCTGCCCACACACACGAATGTATCCCTACCTATGGGATACGTAAAAATTACTTCTATTTGTTTAAATTTGTATTTCTTTGAAAAGTGAGGTTGAACATGTTTTTTGGCTGCTTGCCAATGTAAATACACAAAAATAATTTTCAAGGACACGTTACACAAAAAGAAGATTCCCAGAGCACGCCCAGTGGTTATTTGATGTCCGGGAGGAGCCGGGAAGGACGGCGGGGTGCCCGCTGCCCTGAGTGGCACTTACTCACCAGTTTGGTGATGCCCCCGTGGTGTCTCACCGCCCGCCAGGCTCTCCTAAACTTGGCGACGTTCGCGATTGTCTCAGCTGCCAAACATTTCAGGCTTTTATGTGGAGAGTCAAGAATATTAACCATGACTGGCAAGCCCCCAAGGTCAACAATATTACGTCTGATTTGAGGATTATGACTGATTTCCTTCAGGATTTTTAACGAACCAATCTAAACGAGAAGAAGAAGTTATAGATGAATGGGTGCTTAATGCATAACCAGTGCTATATTCTTTAAAACTTCCAAGCTACCTAAAATCCTTCCCCAATTAAGTTTTTTAAGGGAACAGTTTCTATTCCCGGGTGTTACACATATCCCCCTGCATCTTCCTTCAATTAAGTAAACAAACGTTCATCATTTAAGAAGCACACGCTAATGGAAAAGAGCCAAAAGAGAAGGAAGAAAAGCAGAGAGTTGACAAGGGCAGCTAATAGCTAATAGCAGAAGCGGGTTGTCAGTAATCATAAAGACAAGAAACAAGCAGCAGGAAGGGCAGACGCCCAGCACTGAGAAGAGAAGCAGGTGAAGGCATGAACGAGGCTCCTCGTCCACTGTGAGCCAGCCACTCACCTTACATTTGACTTCATCTGTCTCAAGTAAATTTATTAAAACTTCAAGGCCTCCAACATCCCTGATCGCCAACTGGCAGGTCTCTTGCGCTAGGTTGAAGTCCTGCATGCAACACAATGCGATCACTGTAGCCGTCTGATTTCCTCCCTGCAAAGACGCAAGGCCACAGGAAGGTTAAATAAGCCCACACTCCCATGGAAATTTGCTAAAGGGTGATGAATCCATGAGCTGGGAAGTGTGTGACCCCATACACAGCATGTTCAATTCTTTTAAATTCTCTGAGTGGATTATAATTTGTTAAATGAATCACGCAGAGCTGAAGCCCAAGAAAGCTGCGCAGGGCGTCAGAAGATATTGCTCCAGCCGAGAGCCACCATGGAAAGGTGGTCTGCCTGCTTTAAACAGCTGCGGCGTTAGGTGGCATTAGGATATTAAATAGAGCCAGGGACGAGCCCTGAGAGATGGTCTGAGGAACGTGAGTTTTATGTGGAGGTAACAGGCATCCTGAACTGTGTACTCTGCAACGCAAACCGTGTCTGAAAATCATTCTTACACGTGTGCACAGAACAGTCTGGGACAGAGGAAACCTGGGGAAAGCAAAGCCACGTGGGAAGCCGCACAGCCGTCCACACTGGGACCGAGAGTAAGTGGAGTGAGGGCGTGGGGCTGAGAAAGAGAAGGTAGTTCCATTAAACCCGGGGACCTACCGATGGGTGGACTGAAGGAGAAGAAAGACAGTCTCACTGTTGTGAACGAAACACTGGCCCACCAACATGCAAATCAGTGTCTGTTTAGCTAATCACCACAAGTGAAGAGCAGTGGGGAATTGCTTTTTAAAAAAATCCAAGAGATTCAAAAATTTGTAATGATTGATCGGTGAATGAGGCCTGCCAGGAAATTAACTCAGAATTCACTGCAGGAATTCTTAAGCCATGTCCACTGATCATTAACGCTTCAAAAACCTTTGAAGAACACAGCGCAGTACACATTGCTTCTACTGCTACTGAGAGTGGCTGGTAAATAAGAGTCCCCAACACAGTTCATAAGACACAAAAGCAACGTTTCTAATGGAGCCAAGAATAAACTATTTTTGTAAAAGGTGTTCATAAATGACAGCCCTGGATTTCTACCTCAAAACATAGGAGCAATGGCCTCGAATAAACCTCTCTTTTTTGAGGGAAGACACCTTCAAATTATATTTCTCATCATTTGCAAATCATTACTTTATATTGCTACATACTACATACACGTGTATGTAGGTAGACAGACTTAGCACAAAAAATGGAAATTATCTTCAAGCTACCCACCCCCTCCTTCACATCACACAAATGAGCACATGCCAACCCTTTGTGAATTCAACACAATATGTTTCTTTTAACATAAGAAACTCAGGTGGGATCAGTAGAGGGTGAGCATCAGAAAGTGAAGAAGGAAACGCTTGGGCTCAGACTTCCTACTAACTCCTTTCCAGGACATTCCTTCCACTTCTCTAAAAATGCTACGAGCGCCGTTTCTGCTTTCATTCTAACTTTCCCCCTGGGTACTCTAGGCTGTCCTCCATATTCAAGATTAAGTTTAGAATGACCAGAGCCTTAATTCTGTTACTTACATTTAAAATAATAAGTGTTGTTCTTATAGCTTTTAGCATCTTTTTCTCGATATCAAGAGAAATTTCAACACCACCAATTTCCCCACAGTGGGTTTTAAAACATAACGCTATACACCCTCTGTCACTGCTGTCAGACACAGGATCCCACATGCCAGCACCTCTTAGAAAAAGGTAGATATTTTGTAAACCATAAGGAAGAACCTAAGTGCTAACCATAATTAGTTAAGGAAAATAATACAGAAAAAGGAAAAGCAAAGAAAATAAGGGAAACAAGGCTCTTTTTTCTGAATTTAAATGGAGAAAGGAGGCAGAAGGATCCTCCCGGGGCACCTGCAGGAACAGAGGTGGGCTCCTACATTAAAGGTTTGAAATGGAAGCCGAGGGCCTCGGGTCGAGAGAGTTCTTGAGATGGTGGCTCCAGACTCAAGCACAAGCAGGAGGCGAGAAGTCGTCCAAAAGCACTTCCGCCCCCCAGGCCACTCCCTGGACAGGGATGTTCTGTCCTGACGTTCTCGGTCGCACGTGATGGGGGACCTTCTTGACCCCTATGCCTGCATTCTAGTTTCTGTGATGATAGTAGCACTTTTCTACTTAGACACTCAGCACAAGCGTTGCTTCCCAGTTCAAGTGCTTTTCATTTGTCTCTTGTAGACTATTTCCACCTTTTGAGTTTTATTTCATTACTGACGCTACAACTGACGACATACATTTTTAAAAATCATGTAACTGCAGCTGATGCCCGAAAGGTAAGGCCCTGTATTTTGCTGAATTATCTCTAGGCCAATTTTGAAGCCAAATGATGGAAAATTTACATTTATCATTAAGAAGTTAGATCCTTATAGAAAAAATATTTTTTTCTGTAAATCATCAGCTTTTTCTGAAAATCTGGAAACATATTCATAGGCTTGAGGGATTTTTTTAGAACAGTTTTTTATGAGGGAAAGTTAGTTTTTCCACATTTCAGGATTTACTTCTACTCTTGTCACTGACCACACTCCCCAAAGGATTATAAATCTTTCAGAATGAATACCAGCGGATGGGAGCCAAAATATTCAATGTACAGAGCCACAAATGTTAGCCAATTGCTATTCTTTAAATACCAGCTATGTCAAAGGATTTTCAAATGTCCGTTCTACTATGACCAGATGCCATAAACATCTTACTGAAGAGAAGTAGTACAAATATGCGAATATGCCCCTTTTCAATTAAATCTCCCCTGAGAATGCAATTAGTTGCCAATACTTATTTTCACATTTTATCACGCATTTGCATTTGTGAGGTTTTAAGAGCTGGAGAAAAACGCAGTAAAATATTATTTTACTAGCTTCTGAAGGGTTTTGAGGAAAGCTTCCAATAAGCTTTTCTACGTCTTGAATTAATGCAATTCTTTTGCTAGCTGTCGTCCATCCCCTGCTGCTTCTCAGACATCTCCAGGCTCCACCGGCCTTAGCATAGTTTACCAGCTCAGGTTCCTTTCCATGACCAGGAGGCCGACGTCCGTGGTTGCGATCACACTTCAAACATGCCGAGATCAGACGAATGCTGCTTTCTCTCACTTTTCTCAAAATTTCTTCTTAAAAGATGAATAGAGGACATTTTAAAAAATAATGTTTTTCCTGGATTTAAATAAAATCTTTGGGCTTCCCTGGTGGCGCAGTGGTTGCGAGTCTGCCTGCCGATGCAGGGGACGCGGGTTCGTGCCCCGGTCCGGGAGGATCCCACATGCCGCGGAGCGGCTGGGCCCGTGAGCCATGGCCGCTGAGCCTGTGCTCCGCAACGGGAGAGGCCACAACAGTGAGAGGCCCGCATACCGCAAAGAAAAATAAATAAATAAACTTTGTTAAATAAAATCTTTGAAATAAAGAAGTATTACCCTATCCAGTATAGAGAGTAATCCCCTCCCCTTACTGCTGATAAGGAAGGAATAAACATGACTAAGCTAAGATGAAGCATGTATTCAAGAGTAAAACAGGGAGAAAGCTGCCTGAAATCACTTCTGTATTCTTTCATTCAACAAATTTGCTTCCTATTTACTTAACTATTTGTCGAGTCCGATGCCAGGCCTTAGAGACATCCTGGTAAACAAAAACAGACGTGGTCTTTGCGTTTATGGAACTCACAGTTCAGTGGAGAAGAGCGATTTCAATTTTTTAAAGCCCATCCCAATAAATGGAAATTTTAAGTCCAAGAGGTGCCATAAGGGAGAGGGGCAGAGGGCCAGGGAAACCCACAATGGGGGGCTTTAACCGGGCCGGGGCATCAGGGAAGTTTCACCTGAGGAGAGAAGCCTGGGCAGAGGTCCGGACGGGAGGAGGTGCCGGCGTGATGGAAGGCCGCACTCAAAGGAGCGGGTGCGGCCCAGGTGAGCGGAGAGGCCAGGCGGGCCACACGACCTGCTGGGCCAAAGGCCAGGCTGAGCACTTTCGCCTTTAGTTCACAACAGACAGAAAATATTCAAGGGCGGCTGGTCTGGGTGGAAGGTGAGGGCTAACGGGAGCTGACTACAGTCTTACAGATCCCTCTGGCTGCACAGGCCCCTGGCTGGAGCCGGCCAGCGTGGACAGGTGAGACCACTCCGATTACCACAGGAACCCGGAGCAGGGGACAAGGGGCTGGCAGGCCGAGGTGACCCATCATGTGCTCGAGTAACTCGGTTCCTAAAAGGGTGCCAGAAGCTAGGAGGTGGCAGTGCGATGGCAAGCACGCTCACAGGGCCATCCTTCCGAGCGTCCTGTCGGACCCAGTGAGACGGGATGGCAGGCGGAGGTGCAATGGGGAACAGAGGTCTCCTTCTCTTGTTCCCCACTGTCTGCAGTCCGGGGGCAGCGGGTGAGACCCGGTGAGGTGACACAGCCATCACAGCCGTCCAGCTGGCTTTCAATGTTCTCAGCATTTTTTCCTCCAAACATGCCACTCATAGAGCAAGAGCCGTGAACCCTGCCAACGACTGTTTATTAATGATGACAGAGGGGCTGGCGCCCGGCGCAGAGCTTGGCTCAGAGATGCTCTTCATCTCTCAGGAGCAGAAATGGTAAAGAGTCAGAGCTCCAAGTGAGTGGCATAGAACCACGTAAGTCAAGATAGTAAAATATACTGCTTTGCCTTCGGTTTACTTGCAAGCCAATTTTATGCTAATTCAGCACTCATAAACCTAGGGCTCAAGAGATGAGACCAGGAGGAAACTCCAAGGAAAAAGAGAAGATGCTGTTCCAGAAGAAAGAAGAAATTAGACTCAGATTGTTGGATTGCGGGCTGGCTAAGAATTATTATTATTTTTTTAAATCAGGAACGGGTAAGGAACAATTCAAGGATTCCCTACACATTCTTTTTAAACCACCATGGAACGTTTACAGAAATTGATGATCTACTGGAATGTTACTGCAATGATGAAAAATTTGTAGGAAATATAATAGTCTTTCTAAAAAGATTCAGAAGAATGAACTGAATAATTATGATAATTAATAAAAATATCTCAGTAAAGTGACTGGATACAAGGGTAACTGGATATTCAAAAGTGAGTAACTCTCCATACACTAAGAATAACAGATCAAAATATGTAATTTGATAAAAGTTCCCATCCCAGTATTGGCAAAATAATAATAGTAAAAATATCTATGAGTGAATCTCACAAGAAATGTGTTGTAAATATACGGGGGGAAAGCTATTAAGTTTTACTGAAGTATACAAAGATTAAATAAATGAATGGTCATACCATGTTCCTGAATAGGATAATTCAATGTTATTAAAATTGCAATTTATCCAGAAATAATTTACAAATTCACGTAAGCCAACCAAAATCCCAACAGCATTTTTTAGATTTTTTAAAATTTGATTCTCAAGATGATCTGGAATGGAAAATATGCAAAAAGTAATTTAAAATATTTTAAGAAAATTCTCTGGCCAATCAAATATTAAAATATACCAAAGCTATAGTAATTAAACAGCATGGGAACGTCCAAATAAATCAATGTAACAGAGAAAGATCTGGAAACAAGCTCTTAAAAGTGAAATGACAATATTTGTTAAAAGCATCTCCAATCACTGGAGGAAAGAATGGGGGAGCCAGTCATCTGGCTTTGACATATGACAAGCGGAGAGGAATTATTTGCACATAAAAAACAAAGGATTAATTTTCATCAAGAATCAAAAGACAACCATATAGGAAAATAGGCAAGGTATACAATACAATGGATACTTGGCGTACGAAAAACTTTATGAACCTCACTAGCAATGAGGAATAGGTAAGTTCACATAAGATACATTTTCCCCCTATTAAACAAACCAAAAAACCTCCTGCAGATTAGAATTTATAATGGTTAATCTCAATCCTAGGTGAGCAACTTTAATACCCTGGGGAGATTTTAAAGACCATCAATGCCCAGACCCCATTCCAAACCAATTCAATTAAAACTTCCATGAATGGTACCTGGGCACCAGGGTCTTTGTTTTGTTTTTAAGAGCTGGGCTGATTTCACTCTGTATCCGAGGTTAAAACCTTTGGTATGTTACCGATAGAGTGTAAACTGATGTTTGCTTCCTGTAGGGAGTATCAAAAAAATTTTTACATAAGCCAAGCTTGGTTGATCACTTTTCACTATTTCCCTCTGAAATAAAAAAAAAAAAATTAACGCACTACTTAGACTTTACTGTGCATATATTCTTTTTTTTTTTAACACAACTCTACTGAGGTATAACTGATATACAAAAATACTGCACATATTTGATGTATACAATCTGATGGGCGTGAACATATGCATATACCTGTGAAACCATGACCACAATCAAGACAATAAACATACCCCTCACCTCTCAAAGTTTCTTATACCTCCCCCTTTTTTGTCTGTTAATAACACTTAACGTGAGACCTGCCCTCTTAAATTCTGTAAGTGCACAAACAGCATTACTGACTATAGGTACTGTGTCGTATGGCAGATCTACAGCTTATTCATCTTGCATGACTGAACTTTTATACCCATTGAACAAGTGCCCGTTAGAACCATCAACATTCGAAATGTGCATACTCTTTGACCCAAGCAATTCCATTTCAAAGAATCCATCCTACAGAAATAGTGTACGTATCCAAAGCATATGTAAAAATATTTGCTGTGGCATTTTTGTAGTTACGTGATTTGGGGAGACAACCTAAAAACTTATCAATAAGGGAACTGTTAAATAAATTACTGATTTATGTATAATGAAATACTATGGAGCAATTAAAAGGAGTAAGGCTGATATGAAAGATGACCAAGACATAGCATTAAATACAAAAGGTACAATGTAGAATCACAGTCTGACTTCATTTTATGTATAAAAATCACATATGTGTATGTGTACAAACAAACATGTGGAAGGGGGCTTTCACTTTTATTCCTTTGCATGGCTTGAATAATTACAATGAGCATATGTTAATGCATTATGTTATAATACTTTAATATTTTAAATACAGAAGAGAGTAAAGGATGGACCAGAAGAGGAACACAAGCTTCCGCTATGCTCCGTGTGTCACAGAAGCATCAGGAGGCCGCAGCCAGCCAGACCAAGAGCTGGGTTAGGATCCACAGCCCTTGTCAGCAGGAATCTCAAAGGCCGGCGGACCAAAAAGGGACAAAAGATTTATAGACATATATAAAATGAAACATCATTTATACCAAATCTGGTACCTCTTACTCCTCAACCCTTATACTTAGAAATTCTTCAGCATGCAAACTTCTGTAACAGGACCTGAATATGTGTTTTTAAAACAAAAAGTAAAGCAGCCTAGTGCATTATATAAATTGGGAACTAGGCAAAGCTTCTTTTCTCTATTCAGCCTCTCAAATAAATTTAGGGGGAAAGCATGCTTCGAGGAATAAAAACTATTTTTGTTGCAAATACATCAGGCAAGAAGTTCCCTGAAAAGATCTATTACATTTTCAGATCATTACATTAAATTGCCTTAGATATCAACATTCTTTATAGTCAGAAATCGTAATGAGTAGCTAGACAGCAGTGAGAAGGCTCTAATTATGCTCTAGCTGGACTAGTTAATAGGATGTGTCCATGAAGAAGTGAATGGAGTTAAAGCTTAAAAGCCCAGAGATTTTTCATATGGTCATTTTTCAGTAGTTAAGTTGATGTGGTCGTGTAATGCTGGCTAGGGGAGGTATACACTGTTACGATTTGATAGTGTATTTACCATAATCATCTAATTATCTTTGCTTTTTCTCTACTTCTCTTTATTTATGATAGCCAAGAGGCAAAGCGAATTTAAAGCTTGGAACTGAAAACAAGTTACTGTTGTATTTGTAGAGCATGGATTCCCCTTTGGAGGTGAGGCCCTTCATCACTCCCACCATCTCCTCTGTAATAAAAATAAAAGAGGACTAATCCTTTCTTAGTGGGCATTATAAACATACAAGTCACACACATCTGAATAAGTAAAATTCTTATTTAAGAAAATGTAAGTGCAGATTCTACTGAGTAATTTCATTAGAAGATGGAATTTAAATATCTTCTGATTAGTAACAGGTAATTTGTTTTCAGTACAAAATTCCTCCTACTCTTTTTGTCTTAGAGACTATTTTTAAAATTAACTACATCAGTGTAACAACATATGTATTAACTTAAAGCTTGTTTCTCAGGAAAGTGGTTCTAATTTTCCTTTTTAACTACTGGAGTTCATCTGGCTGCATAGGCAGTAACCATTGTTTTCCAGTTTTGAAAGTTTCTTCTTAACAATAATGACACTGCACTATCGCATTTTTCTCCATCTTTTTAAGTAAACACCTAGTGCACTCTGCTACTGCCTCCCAAACGCGGAATTCCTCTGTGAAGAAGTGTGGTCCATGTGTAACTAGCCGCTGACTCAAACAGGAGACAAAACAGGAATGTTCAACAGTGAGGCCTTCAGGCTCCCTGGGCCCTGAGTTTCTGGACAGAGGGACAGAATAACCAGGCAACGAGCAATAAGCCGAGGCCCCTGGATGCCTTCCCAGCTCACAGCCACCTTCTGTGTGGCCTGGAGCGAAGTATTTCTCAGCTTTTCCACCAACGAAACACGACCTGCCACTCCATACCCCAAACCCACGTAATGGGAAAGCAATTAATTAACTGTAGTTGATTGCAAAGTACATCAAATTCCTCTGAAGAAAAACCATATAACTCCCAATTACCACTTAGAAGAACCCCTTAACCAATTAAGGTCGTGCGCGAGTGTGCGTGTGTGTGTGTGTGCGTGCGTGCGTGTGCGTTTTAATCAGTTCGTGGGAGATCATGAAGGAACCGAGCCCCACAAAAGCAGTCTTAAACAAAGGTTTTCAAGTCTGAAAATGTCTTTGCCAAGATTGCCCCTCCAGAGAGGAAATCCAAAACATTCCAGGAAGCGAGCCTGGAAAGTCTCTTCAGAAGCCTCCAGGGATTCCTGATGTGACTGTCTTCTAGAGGTCACTCTGAAGTAGGGCCCTGTCACTGCTGAGCTGGGGGCACCACCAAACACCTTCACTTCTCATGGCTTGAGAATTCTGAGTTTGTGGATACGTAACAGAAGTAGCACTAGCAAGGTCCCCGGCTCACGAGAAAGGTGAAATCAACACAGGTTTGATCACACAGTGTAAATCAGTGAGGCACTACCCCTCACCAATACATGGTGGATGGGGGGAGAGGATTAATATGGGATGCCCCTGCCACCGTGATCATAAGCTGAAACTCAGCAGTCCACGCCAGCCACTCTCCACTGACTGACCTGTGTTCAGATAACATCATCACCCGTCTAGAGCTTGGAAACAAAGTTTGCCCCAATATCATACTCCAGGCTGATACCACGTCTGAATTTATATTAAAAAGTCCATCTTCCCCAGTCTTCATACCTGGCCTTCCCAGCGTTAGCATGTAGGAACATTCAGTCGGAGGGAAAATTACTTTAAAAGTAAACGTTTTTCCCTTTTTGCTTCAAACTGTCCTATTTATCTTCCTTTAATTAATCTTTTTAATCCATTAACTGGTTGCATAAAATTACCAAGTAAGATGTTACTTTAAGATTAAAAAAAAAAGGCAAATGAAGCAATCTACTTATAAGATGGCAAACTAATATTTAAAGAAAGACTGCCCATTTAACGTAAATATTTTGATCCATAAACACTGCCTTAGTTGTATGTGCTAACTCAAGTGAGAGACAGCTACTTTCTGATTAGCTTTTAAGAGGTCACATTCAATCATGAATTAAAAAAAAAACACAAACATGCCCACCTGCTCCACACTCCTTCCTAAGCCTTTCATTCCTCTGGGTCCCAAAATGGTAGCCCCATTTCTAATGAATAATTGGAGTTTCAATCCTTTATTTCCAACTATTGTACAGGCCTTTCTATTTGGACATTTCACTGTCTTCGAACTCAAGCTGCCCCAAACCAGACCCCAAGGACACTGCCCTATCCCAAGTCCCCAACACACTCTACCAGGGCAACACGTCACTGGCTTCTGGTCGTCTCACCGGGATTCATCTTGCAAACCACCTGCTGCTAAACTCAGCTTTCGAGATGAATGCTTTCTTCTTCCTGCTTCCGCAGGTGGGGAGGTGGTACACCTGGGGAGGTGGCCCCGGGGATGAACCCTGGATTCCTCCATTACTGCAGCAAGTACTCAGGAATGAGCCCAGCCGAGCGAAGCACTTCTGAGTAGGGGCAGACGTCTCCAAACCCGCTTGCTAACAGTACCCCAGCTGAGCCTGGAGCCGACGGTGCAGACAGCTTATCCTCAAGTGACAGCCCTAAGAAATGCCTAGAGGGGAGATAAAGCACGATTCTAGACCCAGCCTCTGAGATCCCTTCGAACTGCCTGAAAGCTCACCAACCATTTTCTAATCTCCTCAATTTTCTCTTGGATTTCCTGATCCTATAGTGTTAAATTCCATATGCAATCTACCTTCAAACCACATAGAAATGGATTCCAGCAGGCTTTCAACTATGGGTCCAGAAATTCATTCTTCAGTTTAAGGATACTTACACTAAGGTGCATGAAATGCAGATCTACTTATAATTATGACCTTTCAACATTTTATCTCGTGTTACTAAAGAGTACCTATTTACATTAATAATAATATTAGAATACTTGTGATGAAGAAATCCGCCATTTCCAAACAACAAAAAATCCTCCAACTCTCCTCCTATTTCACAAAGGGGTTCTATACATTTGTGATTTAGAAGTGAGTGAAACTTACTGTATTTTTAGAGAGACTCAGTATTAGTGTGGGGCGCACGCCTTAACAACTGTCTCGCCCAATCGCTGGGATGGATACAAAGCAAAATATTTTCATCGCAAGATTTTGAAGCAACCATGGACAGGGGAGAAGATAATATGCACATAAAGCGGACAAACGCAGCAAGGAAACAGTATGTCTACAAAGAGAAGGGGGGCAGGAGAAGGAGGGGAAAGGGGAGGAAGAGAAGGTGGGGAAAGACATCAACAGCAGAGGGAACAGAACGACTCAGGCTCAGAGGGAGGAAAAGCTGCTCTGAAGGACCTGAGAGTGGAGGACATCCTGGCCCCTCGGGAGCCTTGTTCTGTCACCGTCCCTCCTGAGCAGAGGATGGACAGTCCTGTGTTTACTAGCAAGACACCCTGCAAGACACAGAAATGAGTTTAGTACGGTCTCTCCACTCAAGGAGTAGCTGATAAGACAGACAAGCTGTACTGTGATAAGTAGCAGAAGGTAAGCGCAGAGGGCAGCGGAATAAGGAGTTTATTACTTCATTCAGAATTAGGGTACAGAGTCATCGGCTGTGTGGGGAAACAGAGGTTGGAAGGTTGGTGAGTAAAAATGCAGAGTATCCATTAGTTTAAAAATTAAATTGTCTTCTAAAACTCCAGATTAAAAGCATACATACAGATGCAAAACTTGCAAGATGAAATGAACGTATGTCAAAGCCAAATGATTGCAGACTAAGTCCCTTTATGATATGCCAAGACCTGAGCTCATAGCTCTGGATCAATACCAAGCTGTGTCATTCATCGACTTGTTTGGGTATTAATGAACGCATCAAAATTTTTCAACAATCACAGACATTGCTGCACTTGGAGAATGGTAAGTGGAGAGTCAGGTCAACGTGAACATTTCTCTGCTGGTTGAAATCTACATTTAAGGCATAATTTTGTAAAGTACAATGTCAGGTGTATTATTTTGAGATTACCTAGAGACATTCAATTTTGCATTTCATAGACTTTTCATATCCTTTTGTGTCTCCACAGAAAAACGTTTATCTGTGTTGAAAATCCTGAAATCATTTGTAGATACACTTTTTCTTTTATTGGCTACGTTAAGAATATTTACCTGTGGGAACTATAATAATTACCAGCAATTTACTGTCTGGCCGAAAGTATCACATTCGCACAAGATTTACTGATGGGTCACTTGTGCAAGCTTGAGCAGCATTTCATCAATACATGCTTTCCTCAGCTGTTCTGGGACAGCAACAGGGCATCCCTTTTGGACCCACCATCATATGGATTTATCCTAAATAGCTGGAAAACGCTAGACCGTGATTCAATAATGAGACTACCACGAGACACTCTTAGCCGTGTTCACGGAGAGGGTATTGTGGAGAAAGCTGCGCACCACCTACCCACTGTCTGCCCCGTTAAGTCCTCGGGGAGGAAATTCTTTCTGCTCTTAGCACCAGGATCAGTTACACTCACTGGCAGGTGGGCTGCTTTTACCTTAGGGTGGAGAGTCCCTCACTGTATTAACTCACTGCCTTCCTGCCTTTTTCTGGTTGCTAGAATCTTAAAGCAAAAGCTGAGGACCACCTGTGTGGGTGGTAAAGACTCCCCACCTTACGCCGTCTAGAGTAAGAATATGCAACAGAAACAATTACCATTGCCAACAGGTGCTGAGCCCCTGGTGCTAAAGCACTTGTGTGTGTCAGGTTTCATTTAATATTCATAATAATGCTAAAATGCAGGCTCTTTTATTTTGCCACCTTGACCAATGAGGAAACCAAAGCTCACAGAGGTCCGCCAGCACCTCAAGGCCGCTGAGCCAGGGGGTGGCAGAAACCCGACTCAGCTGACGTCTTTCTGACACTGGAGGTCATGCCTCTAACTCTCCATTATTCTGCCTCCTGGCCTGGCCGATGCTTCGGCCCCCTTTGGCTCTTTATTTCCTTTTACTAATGAAATAAAGTTAATAGACCAAAATTCTTTGCGTCAACACCAGGGCTCTTCCAAACCTTCTTCCAAAGGCCATGTCTGAGCCCCAGTGCCTGTCTGGCTCAAGCGCTGGATGACAGAGATCTCTGCTGCCAGTTTTTCCCCAGAGGACATGCGCTTCATGAGCAGAGGCTATGGGCAGCCCTGTAGCTCGGGAAAGGTCAGGTGGGTCTCCTGAGTCTGGACTTTGCTACCGCGTGTGCTGGGCTGGCCTCTGCACTGACTGGGTGGTTTGTGCACAAAGACTCCCGCCAAGGCAGGGGTAAGATCACGGGGATGGAATGCCAGCCTATGCTCCCTCCACACGAGTGTTTCCAAATTCTGGCAGATATGAATCTTCCAGATTCCGGAATGAGAAATTGGAATTCCCAGAAATTCTCAGGAATTCCTGAAATCATATTATTTCATATTTGTTCCTAAATTTTATTTACGTTACTAAATAATAATGATGACCATAACAGTAAATTATTTCCCTAATAAACAAAGAACCATTTATTTATGATAGAGATGCTAAAAATTTCAGAGGTTTTCTGTAAAAAAAACCCAAAACTATATATTACAATAACATGTAAAAATGATCTCCACCTGTTATCTGGTAACAGAAAACATTAGGAGAACATTAACACAAAATAAATGCTAAATAAAAGCCATTTTAGGGGGTTGCTGGGAAGATGGCGGAAGAGTAAGACGCGGAGATCACCTTCCTCCCCACAGATACACCAGAAATACATCTACACGGGGAACAACTCCTACAGAACACCTACTGAACGCTGGCAGAAGACCTCAGACCTCCCAAAAGGCAAGAAACCCCCCACGTACCTGGGTAGGGCAAAAGAAAAAAAAAAGAATAAACAGAGACAAAAGAATAGGGATGGGACCTGCACCAGTGGGAGGGAGCCGTGAAGGAGGGAAGGTTTTCACAGAATAGGAGCCCCTTCGTGGCCGGAGACTGTGGGTGGCAGAGGGGGGAAGCTTGGGAGCCGCGGAGGACAGCGCAGCAACAGGGGTGCGGAGGGCAAAGCGGGGAGATTCCCGCACAGAGGATCAGGGCCGACGGGCACTCACCAGCCCCAGAGGCTTGTCTGCTCCCCCGCCGGGGCGGGCGGGGCTGGGAGCTGAGGCTCGGGCTTCGGTCGGAGCGCAGGGAGAGGACTGGGGTTGGCGGCGTGAGCACAGCCTGCAGGGGGCTAGTGCACCACGGCTGGCCGGGAGGGAGTCCGGGAAAAGTCTGGACCTGCCGAAGAGGCAAGAGGCTTTTTCTTCCCTCTTTGTTTCCTGGTGCGCGAGGAGAGGGGATTAAGAGCGCTGCTTGAAGGAGCTCCAGAGACGGGCGCGAGCCGCGGCTAAAAGCGCGGACCCCACAGACGGGCATGACGCTAAGGCTGCTGCTGCCGCCGCCAAGAAGCCTGTGTGCGAGCACAGGTCACCATCCACACCCCCTTCCGGGGAGCCTGTGCAGCCCGCCACTGCCAGGGTCCCGGGATCCAGGGACAACTTCCCCGGGAGAACTCACCGCGCGCCTCAGGCTGGTGCAACGTCACGCCGGCCTCTGCCGCCGCAGGCCCACCCCGCACTCCGCGCCCCTCCCTCCCCCCCGGCCTGAGTGAGCCAGAGCCCCCGAATCAGCGGCTCCTTTAACCGCATCCTGTCTGAGCAAAGAACAGACGCCCTCCAGCGACCTACATGCACAGGCGGGGCCAAATCCAAAGCTGAGCCCCGGGAGCTGTGCGAACAAGGAAGAGAAAGGGAAATCTCTCCCAGCAGCCTCAGAAGCAGCGGATTAAAGCTCCACAATCAACTTGATGTACCTGCATCTGTGGAATACCTGAATAAACAACGGATCATCACAAATTGAGGAGGTGGACCTCGACAGCAAGATCTATGATTTTTTCCCCTTTTCCTCTTTTTGTGAATGTGTATGTGTATGCTTCTGTGTGAGATCTTGTCTGTATAGCTTTGCTTCCACCATTTGTCCTAGGGTTCTACCCGTCCATTGTTTGTTTTTTTAAAATTTTTTTTCTTAATAATTAATTTTTATTTTAATAACTTTATTATACGTTACCTTCTTTCTTTCTTTCTTTTCTTTCATTCCTCCCTTCCTTCCTTCCTTCCTTCCTTCCCTCCTTTACACAACAAATCATCCCAAATTGAGGAGGTGGACTTTGAGAGCAAGATTTATGATTTTTTCCCCTTTACCTCTTTTTGTGAGGGTGTATGTGTATGCTTCTAAGATTTTGTCTGTATAGCTTTGCTTCCAACATTTGTCCTAAGGTTCTATCCGTCCCTTTTTTTTTCGAAATAATTATTTTTTAACTCAATAACTTTATTATACTTTATTATATTTTACGGTATCTTCTTTCTTTCTGTCTTTTTTCCTTCCTTCCCTCCTTCCTTCCTTCCTCCCTCCCTCCTTTCCTTCTTGCCTTCTTTCCTTCTTTTCTTTTCTTTCTTTCTTCCTTCCTTCCTTCCTTCCCTCCCTTCTTTCTTTCTTTCTCTCTCTCTCTCCTTCTTTCTTTCTCTCTCTTTCTTTCTTTCTTCATACTTCCACTACTTCTCTCTACTTTTTCTCCCTTTTATTCTGAGCTGTGTGGATGAAAGGCTCTTGGTGATCCAGCCAGGAATCAGGGCTCTGCCTCTGAGGTGGGAGAGCCAACTTCAGGACACTGGTCCACAAGAGACCTCCCAGCTCCACATAATATCAAACAGCGAAAATCTCCCAGAGAACTCCATCTCAAAACCAGCACCCAGCTTCACTCAACGACCAGCAAACTACAGTGCTGGACAACCTATGCCAAACAACTAGCAAGACAGGAACACAACCCCACCCATTAGCAGAGAGGCTGCCTAAAATCATAATAAGTCCACAGAAACCCCAAAACACACCACCAGACGTGGACCTGCCCACCAGAAAGACAAGATCCAGCCTCATCCACCAGAACACAAGGCAACTAGTCCCCTCCACCAGGAAGCCTACACAACCCACTGAACCAACCTTAGCCACTGGACACAGACATCAAAAACAACGGGAACTATGAACCTGCAGCCTGCAAAAAGGAGACCCCAAACACAGTAAGATAAGCAAAATGAGAAGACAGAAAAACACACAGCAGATGAAGGAGCAAGATAAAAATGCACCAGACCTAACAAATGAAGGGGAAATAGGCAGTCTACCTGAAAAAGAATTCAGAATAATAATAGTAAGGATGATCCAAAATCTTGGAAATAGAATGGACAAAATGCAAGAAACATTTAACAAGGACCTAGAAGAAATAAACATGAAACAAGCAACGATGAACAACACAATAAATGAAATTAAAAGTACTCTAGATGGAATCAATAGCAGAATAACTGAGGCATAAGAACGGATAAGTGACCTGGAAGGTAAAATAGTGGAAATAACTACTGCAGAGCAGAATAAAGAAAAAAGAATGAAAAGAACTGAGGACAGTCTCAGAGACCTCTGGGACAACATTAAACGCACCAACATTTGAATTATAGGGGTTCCAGAAGAAGAAGAGAAAAAAAGAAAAGGACTGAGAAAATATTTGAAGAGATTATAGTTGAAAACTTCCCTAATATGGGAAAGGAAATAGTTAATCAAGTCCAGGAAGCACAGAGAGTCCCATACAGGATAAATCGAAGGAGAAATAGGCCAAGACACATATTAATCAAACTGTCAAATATTAAATACAAAGAAAGCATATTAAAAACAGCAAGGGAAAAACAACAAATAACACACAAGGGAATCCCCATAAGGTTAACAGCTGATCTCTCAGCAGAAACCCCGCAAGCCAGAAGGGAGTGGCAGGACATACTGAAAGTGATGAAGGAGAAAAACCTGCAACCAAGATTACTCTACCCAGCAAGGATCTCATTCAGATTTGATGGAGAAATTAAAACCTTTACAGACAAGCAAAAGCTGAGAGAGTTCAGCACCACCAAACCAGCTTTATAACACATGCTAAAAGAAACTTCTCTAGGCAAGAAACACAAGAGAAGGAAAAGACCTATAATAACGAACCCAAAACAATTTAGAAAATGGGAATAGGAGCATACATATCGATAATTACCTTAAATGTAAATGGACTAAATGCTCCCACCAAAAGACACAGATTGTCTGAATGGATACAAAAACAAGAACCTTATATATGCTATCTACAAGAGACCCACTTCAGACCTAGAGACACATACAGAATGAAAGTAAGGGGATGGAAAAAGATATTCCATGAAAATGGAAACCAAAAGAAAGCTGGAGTAGCAATTCTCATATCAGACAAAATAGACTGTAAAATAAAGACTATTAGAAGAGACAAAGAAAGACACTACATAATGATCAAGGGATCGATCCAAGAAGAAGATATAACAATTGTAAATATTTATGCACCCAACATAGGAGCACCGCAATACATAAGGCAAATACTAACAGCCATAAAAGGGGAAATCGACAGTAATACATTCATAGTAGGGGACTTTAACACCCCACTTTCACCAATGGACAGATCATCCAAAATGAAAATTAATAAGGAAACACAAGCTTTAAATGACACATTAAACAAGATGGACTTAATTGATATTTATAGGACACTCCATCCAAAAACAACAGAATACACATTTTTCTCAAGTGCTCATGGAACATTCTCCAGGATAGATCATATCTTGGGTCACAAATCAAGCCTTGGTAAATTTATGAAAATTGAAACTGTATCAAGTATCTTTTCCAACCACAACGTTATGAGACTAGATATCAATTACAGGAAAAGATCTGTAAAAAAATACAAACACATGGAGGCTAAACAATACACTACTTAATAACAAAGTGATCACTGAAGAAATCAAAGAGGAAATCAAAAAATACCTAGAAACAAATGACAATGGAGACACAACGACCCAAAACCTATGGGATGCAGCAAAAGCAGTTCTAAGGGGGAAGTTTATAGCAATGCAAGCCCACATTAAGAAGCAGGAAACATCTCGAATAAACAATGTAACCTTGCACCTCAAGCAATTAGAGAAAGAAGAACAAAAAAACCCCAAAGCTAGCAGAAGGAAAGAAATCATAAAAATCAGATCAGAAATAAATGAAAAAGAAATGAAGGAAACGATAGCAAAGATCAATAAAACTAAAAGCTGGTTCCTTGAGAAGATAAACAAAATAGATAAACCATTAGCCAGACTCATAAAGAAAAAAAAGGGAGAACACTCAAATCAACAGAATTAGAAATGAAAAAGAAGTAACAACTGACACTGCAGAAATAAAAAAGATCATGAGAGATTACTACAAGCAACTATATGCCAATAAAATGGACAACCTGGAAGAAATGGACAAATTCTTAGAAATGCACAACCTGCCAAGACTGAATCAGGAAGAAATAGAAAATATGAACAGACCCATCACAAGCACTGAAATTGAAACTGTGATTAAAAATCTTGCAACAAACAAAAGCCCAGGACCAGATGGCTTCACAGGCGAATTCTATCAAACATTTAGAGAAGAGCTAACACCTATCCTTCTCAAACTCTTCCAAAATATACCACAGGGAGGAACACTCCCAAATTCCTTCTACGAGGCCACCATCACCTCGATACCAAAACCAGACAAGGCTGTCACAAAGAAAGAAAACTACAGGCCAATATGACTGATGAACATAGATGCAAAAATCCTCAACAAAATAACTAGCAAACAGAATCCAACAGCACATTAAAAGGATCATACACCATGATCAAGTGGGGTTTATTCCAGGAATGCAAGGATTCTTCAATATACGCAAATCTATCAATGTGATAAACCATATTAACAAACTGAAGGAGAAAAACCATATGATCATCTCAATAGATGCAGAGAAAGCTTTCAACAAAATTCAACACCCATTTATGATAAAAACCCTGCAGAAAGTAGGCATAGAGGGAACTTTCCTCAACATAATAAAGGCCGTATATGACAAACCCACAGCCAACATCATCCTCAATGGTGAAAAACTGAAAGCACTTCCACTAAGATCAGGAACAAGACAAGGTTGCCCACTCTCACCACTCTTATCCAACATAGTTTGGGAAGTTTTAGCCACAGCAATGAGAGAAGAAAAGGAAATAAAAGGAATCCAAATCGCAAAAGAAGAAGTAAAGCTCTCACTGTTTGCAGATGACGTGATACTATACATATAGAATCCTAAAGGTGATAGCAGAAACCTACTAGAGCTAATCACTGAATTTGGTGAAGTAGCAGGATACAAAATTAATGCACAGAAATTTCTGGCATTCCTATACACTAATGATGAAAAATCTGAAAGTGAGATCGAGAAAACACTCCCATTTACCATTGCAACAAAAAGAATAAAATATCTAGGAATAAACCTCCCTAAGGAGACAAAAGACCTGTATGCAGAAAATTATAAGACACTGATGAAAGAAATTAAAGATGATACAAATAGATGGAGAGATATAGCATGTTCGTGGATTGGAAGAATCAACATTGTGAAAATGACTCTACTACCCAAAGCAATCTATAGATTCAAGGCAATCCCTATCAAACTACCACTGGCATTTTTCACAGAACTAGAACAAAAAATTTCACAATTTGTATGGAAACACAAAAGACCCTGAATAGCCAAAGCAATCTTGAGAACGAAAAACGGAGCTGGAGGAATCAGGCTCCCTGACTTCAGACTATACTACAAAGCTACAGTAATCAAGACAGTATGGTACTGGCACAAAAACAGAAAGAGAGATCAATGGAACAGGATAGAAAGCCCAGAGATAAACCCACACACATATGGTCATCTTATCTTTGATAAAGGAGGCAGGAATGTAGAGTGGAGAAAGGACAACCTCTTCAATGAGTGGTGCTGGGAAAACTGGACAGGTACATATAAAAGTATGAGATTAGAACAATCTCTAACACCATACACAAAAATAAGCTCAAAATGGATTAAAGACCTAAATGTAAGGCCAGAAACTATCAAACTCTTAGAGGAAAACATAGGCAGAACACTCTATGACATAAATCACAGCAAGGTCCTTTTTGACCCACCTCCTAGAGAAATGGAAATAAAAACAAAAATAAACAAATGGGACCTAATGAAACTTCAAAGCTTTTGCACAGCAAAGGAAACCATAAACAAGACCAAAAGACAACCCTCAGAATGAGAGAAAATATTTGCAAATGAAGCAACTGACAAAGGATTAATCTCCAAAATTTATAAGCAGCTCATGCAGCTCAATAACAAAAAAACAAACAACCAATCCAAAACTGGGCAGAAGACCTACATAGACATTTCTCCAAAGAAGATATACAGACTGCCAACAAACACATGAAAGAATGCTCAACTTCATTAATCATTAGAGAAATGCAAATCAAAACTACAATGAGATATCATCTCACACCAGTCAGAATTGCCATCATCAAAAAATCTAGAAACAATAAATGCTGGAGAGGGTGTGGAGAAAAGGGAACACTCTTGCACTGCTGGTGGGAATGTGAATTGGTACAGCCACTATGGAGAACAGTATGGAGGTTCCTTAAAAAACTACAAAGAGAACTACCATACTACTGGGCATATACCCTGAGAAAACCATAATTCAAAAAGAGTCACGTACCAAAATGTTCACTGCAGCTCTATTTACAATAGCCCGGAGATGGAAACAACCTAAGCGTCCATCATCGGATGAATGGATAAAGAAGATGTGGCACATATATACAATGGAATATTACTCAGCCGTAAAAAGAAACGAAATTGAGCTATCTGTAATGAGGTGGATAGACCTAGAGTCTGTCATACAGAGTGAAGTAAGTCAGAAAGAAAAAGACAAATACCGTATGCTAACACACATATATGGAATTTAAGGGGGAAAAAATGTCATGAAGAACCTAGGGGTAAGACAGAAATAAAGACACAGACCTACTGGAGAACGGACTTGAGGATATGGGGAGGGGGAAGGGTGAGCTGTGACAGGGCGAGAGAGAGGCATGGACATATATACACTAACAAACGTAAGGTAGATAGCTAGTGGGAAGCAGCCGCATGGCACAGGGATATCGGCTCGGTGCTTTGTGACCACCTGGAGGGGTGGGATAGGGAAGGTGGGAGGGAGGGAGACGCAAGAGAGAAGAGATATGGGAACATATGTATATGTGTGGCTGATTCACTTTGTTATAAAGCAGAAACTAACACACCATTGTAAAGCAATTATACCCCAATAAAGATGTTAAAAAATAATAATAAAATAAAAATAAAAGGCATTTTAAAAACTGAAAGATGACATTAAAATGTTTATCATTTATAAGATATTCTTAAAATACAATTTTAAAATACGCAAAGCATTAATTGTCCTATCCAATAGTCTTGATTTTTGTTTCAGGACAAATATGCCAGATGTTAAAAATGTTTTCTTTCATTTTACATTGACATTGGTCAAATTGTTGACAGGCTTCCAAAAGCATAGCCAAGTTAGGCGTTAGAGTTTGCATCATATATGCTCATTTCCTTTTTTAATGATGAAAATATTTTATCTTTCCTGCCCTGATTCTGGTTGGGCCATTGAGGTCTATGTTGTTTTTGCTAATTAAGATTTTAGATCACTTTCGGGTTTCATGATGCAGTGTTGCACAACCCACACTCAAATCTTCCTCTCTTTGCATTTCTTGTGTTAAATTACTTGGAAAGAACAAATTGTAATACATAATATATACAATACAGTGAATATTCAAACACAAAACAATGCCCGGGTACATCCAATGACATACCATTCAGATCTCCTAGCAAGCTCACCAGGGCTACAGAGAATCACAGATCAAAATTTCAAAGTTAACGACTTACCTTGCTTTACGAATTTGTTATTTCTTAGAACACCACTAATAGGACTTGTATAAAGTATGTGATGCATATTAGCAGATCCTTTATTTTTGCAAGAATGACTTGCACATACACATTATTTAGAGCACGGCAACAGCTACAAGCGAGGCTGACCGCCTGGGCTGTGACCACTTTACTCTTACTGGTTCCCGTCCTGATGCCTGGAAATGTCTACCTTCACCTTTGATTCTGCTGCCAGAATTTTCTTTTTTTTTAAAAACTTTACTGAGGGATGACTGGCAAATATAATTGTATCTGACGTGTACAATGTGCTGATTTGATACCCACGTACGCTGTGGAATGATTACCAAGATAATCAACAGGTGTTGCTCTCCATGATGTCAGTAGATTCCTCTGAGCCAGTAATGTCTTCAGGAAGATTATTAAATTTTAATTGTCAAATTTTAATTCTAACTTCCCGTTTTCCCAATTTCTTGACTAATTTTTCTTGGGATTCAGGATTCAGGAAAACATAAAAAACTTTTTCTGAGAAGTGCTGAGAATTGCCGCTGAGACTGTGTCCAACAGGCAAGCGGGCCTATTTTTCTTTTAGGAAAAGCTTCTTTGGCTTACTTATACCTACCAGACTGTCCATGCAGAGGGCCTCTGTCGAATTCACCAAAATGTGCATATAGGCTAGTTCACCTGTCAGCTTGGGACGACCTCAGAGGCACAGGAAAAGTACCCTTTAGCAATTTAGGAGTCACATAAATAACTTGAGCTCTGCAAAGCTTAGCAAATGCAGGAGGACAAGATGACGTAAGTCAAAATGCCGTTTTCACAAGTACTTCTGGGCTATCGCTTTAGACCTGGCCTCGCCATTTATCAATATCCACTATCCAATATCAGAAACGAATAGTAATCTGGGCTTGGGTAAATCATTTTCCTCGCCCCACCCCACGTTCAAGGACTTAAATACTGATACACTGTTATATGGGCCATTTATGTATTTATTATTATAAAATGTTTTCACACATGATATATTACTTGAGAGTAATGGAAATGGACCGATCTATATTTTAAGCACCTACAATGTATCAGACACACCACATGCTTCAAATGTGTTTTCTCAGTCCTTAAAATAATCCTATAGTGGGTATTACTAATTTCACTCCATGGGTTGGGAAAACTAAGGCTCAAAACCATAACGGTTCAACAGTCACGTTGCTAGTGAGTGGTACAACCTAGAATTTAGTCTAAGTCCAACTTCAAGACTCCTTGCTCTTGCCACTGCATCATACTGCAGATCATAAAACGCTGGCAAGTCACAGAATCTGACGGCTGCCACGGCCCGCCGCCCGCTCCCCAGCTAGGGGAGAGGGCTGGCACCTGACAGCCCAGCTGCTCCATGAGGACGAACCTCACCGTCCTCAGGGTAACAGGACCTTCCCCTGTGCACACTGAAGTAGTAACAGGGATACTTACTACCCTCACTTGAAATAAATATATGGTCAACTTGGAAGCAGAACATGCATTTTCAGGAAAAAATTTTAAAGAAACATTGCAAACATAGTACAAAAGGTTTCTCTCTCACCTTCAAATATTTCACCAGCTTCTGAATTTGCCAGTATTCTGACGGCAAATCTGCATTTGCTTCCTGAAGATGGTCAGGTGGTTCTTCATCTTCCTCACTCTCTGAGGAGCTCTCACTAATAATCTCCTCAATCTTTTCAGCACTCTTACTGAGAACAACAACAACGAGGTATAATAAGTACGTTTATGCTACAGTATGGACACGGTTATAATGTAACCATTTCAGCAAAATGTACACAAGCAATGGATGAGGTACCAACACCTTCTGAGTTCTGGAAGATCTTTGTTAATATCTATATGAGGAGGTAAGCAAACACATCTCAGCAGCAGACGCATTTCAGTATTATTGCTACAGTTTCAATAATAATAAAGAACATGGCAAGAAATGGCAAGGGTATTAGGTAAATGACCGAAGACTGCAACTTGTCGTAGCAGTTAACTGATTTAACATGTGGTTATTTATATTTACATTTCTTTTATTTACTTACTTAAAATTGAATACAATTAAAAATTCAGTTCTCCAGTCACACTGGCCACACTGCAAGTGCTCAATAATCATACGTAGCTAGTGGCTACCCTACAGGACAGCTCAGAAATAAACCACTGCGATTACTGCAGAAAGCTCAGTTGGGCAGTGCTGCCAGTGCCCCAAAGGGAAGGCATTTATTCCCTTACCAAAGAGAGTTCACTTTATTCCTCACTGCTCTAGAGGCTTCTAACTTAACACCAAGGTCACAGACACAGGCTAGTTCCCTCAAGCCCTTGGAAACATAGTCAATTCATCCTTATCTTCTTTCTTTCTCTCCCTCCTTTTCTCTCTCCATCCCCCCAGGTGCTCTCTTCCATAAAACTCTTTCCTAGTCTTTTCCATTTGGAAGCATAGTAGGAGGATGGGTAATTGTCAAGTTTCATTATTTTTAAGGTTCTACCATTCTCTTAATTTCTCAAAGGTTTTTCAGCACAGAGAGCTCCAATTCTTGTACTTTCAAAAGTGCAGAATGGTGCAACTGTGCTCTCTGGGCCACAGTGGGGGGAAATCCTGAACTGAAGTGCCTGGAGCTGAGTTTCAGTTTTATGTATCCTCTTGTCCAAAAGATGTCAGGAAACCTGTGTTGGTTAAAGAGGAAAATCTGGTAGATCAGGTCTACCTAAAAATGAAGTAAACCCCAATGTTCACTGCAGCATTATTTACAATAGCCAAGACATGGAAGCAACCTAAGTGTCCATGGACAGACGAATGGATAAAGAAGACGTGATACATACAAACAATGGAATATTAGTCATAAAAATAGAAGGAAATCCTGCCATTGGTGACAACCTGGGTGGACCTGGAGGGTATCATACTAAGTGAAATCAGTCAGAGGAAGACAAATACTGTATGATTTCATTTATACGTGGAATCTAAGAATAAAAAACAGAAACAAAACAACCACCAAACTCATAGAAATCAGACTTGTGGTTACCAGAGGTGGAGGGAGGGAAATTGGGGGAAGGTGTTCAAACGCTACACACAGGTATCTGACAAATAAGTGCTGGGGATGTGGTGTACGAGATGACTACGCTAACATTGCCGTGTGGTGTATCTGAAAGTCGCTTAGAGAGTAAGTCTGAGGGTCCTCATCACAAGAAACAGAGTTATTTGCAACTACATAAGGGGGTGTAAATTAACTGAGCCTATTGCAGTCATTTCACAGTACACGTATGTCAAGTCATAGGGTGCACCATGCGCTTATACAGAGCTGTACGTCAATTATATCTCAACAAAACTGAAAAAAGCCACACACATACATACACACACAAAGATATATCAGGTGTTCTGTACACAGCTAAAGCAATGCAGAAAGAGAACTACACGGCACTAAAGGCCTACGTAAGAAAAGAGAAGGCTCAGTTCAGTCATCTAAACTCACGTCTAAAGAAACTAGAAAAAGAAGAGCAAAACAAACCCAAAGAAAACAGAGAAAAGGAAATAATAAAGAGAAGAAATCAATCAAATTGAAAACAGAAAAGCAACTTGAAAAATCTGTAAAAACAAAAAACTGCTTGTTGAAAAGATCAATAAAACTGACAAAGCTCTAGCAAGACTGACAAAAAGAAGAGAAGACACAAATTTCCAGAACCAGAAATGAATGGAACGTAGCATATCACTACAGATCCTGCTGACAACAAAAGGATAAGAAGAGAAAACTATGAACAACTGAACATTAACTCTGACAATTTAGATAAAACGGACCAACTCCTTTAAAGGTACAAACTACCGTAACTTAACCAATATGAAGCACGTAATTTGAACAGCGCTACAACTATTAATGGAATTAATTCATAATTTTAAAACTCATAGCAAAAGTCTCCAGTTCCAGATGATTTCACTGGAGAATTTTAACAGGCATAGAAGTACTAACACCAATTTTATACAGTCTCTCCTAGAAAATACAAGAGAAGGGAACTCATTTTATGAAGCCTGATATCAAAACCAAAGTGCAAACAAAAACAAAACACTGTTACTGAATATCCCTCATGAGTGTAGATGCAAATATTCTTAACATACTATTAAGCACACATAATTCAGCTATATATAAAAAGAATGAGCCCACCATGACCAAGTGGGGTTTATTCCAGGAATGCAAGGCTGATTCAGTATTCAAAAATCAGCCGTTGTAATCCACCACAGTAATAGCCTAAAGAAGAAAAATGGCATGACCATACCAATTGATGTAGAAAAACCATGTGACAAAATTCAACACCCAATGGTGATTAAAACTCTCAGAAAACCAAGAACAGAGGGGAACTTCCTCAACTTGATAAAGAATATCTGTACAAAAACTGTCATCATACTTTCTGGTGAAAGACTGAATGCTTTCCTCCTAAGATTGAGAAAAAGCAAGAACTTTGATCACTGATAGTCAACATAGTACTGGCGTTTCTACTTCTAGATGTAAATCTAACAAAACATGTACAGGACTTATCTGCTGAAAACTATTACAAACTGCTGGGGAAAGAAATCGAAGGCTTAAATACATAGGCATACAGTGTTCATGGATTGGCAGAGTCTACATAGTAAAGATATCAATTTTCGCAAAATTGATACAGAGTTTTAATGCAATTTCTATCAAAATCTTCAGTAAGTTTTTTCTGTTAGATATAGGAAGGTCATTCTAAAATTTATGTGGAAAGGAAAAAAGCTAGAATAGGTCAAAACGATTTGGGGAAGAAAAATAATAAAGTGAGAGGAATCACTTTACCAGATTTCAAGATTTACTATAGAGCTACAGTAATCAAGAATGTATGGTGTCGGCGAAGGGCTGGACATGAAAGTCAGTTGCACAGAATAAAGACCCAGAAGTAGCCCCACACGAGTACACCCACCTGATTTTAGATTAAGGTGAAAAAGCAAGTCAAAGGTGGAAAGATAGCCTCTTCATCAAATGGTGCTGGAGAAATGACCTAGGGCAATGAATCTTGCCCTAGGTCTCATACTTTATATAAAATTAACTCAAAATGGATCCCAGTCTTTAATATAAAATGTAGAATTATTGAACTTTTAGGAAGAAAACATTGGAGATAATCTTCAGGACCAAGGGCTTTGTGACATCAAAGGCACAACCCATAAAAGAAAAAATTGATAAATCAGACTTCATCAAAATTAAAGATTGTTCTCTGAGAGGCCCTATTAAGAGGATGAAAAGACAAGTTACAGAAAGGGAGAAAATATTTGCAAACTACATATATAACCAAGGATATCCTGGATAGAAAAGAACACTCAAAACTCAACATTTAAAAAACACATGATTCAACTAGAAAATGAGCAAAAGACATAAAGAGACATTTCACTGATAAGCATAAAGGGACGGCAATAAGCTCACGACAAGATGTTAACATCACGAGCCATTAGGGAAATGCTAAGACCACAACGAGCTATCACTACGCAGCTTTCAGAAGAGCTGAAGTACAACACGCAACGATACCAAATGCTGGCGAGGATGAGGGGAAGCTGAGTCTCTCAGACGTCACTGGTGGGAACATAAAATGGTGCAGCCAGTCTGGAAAAGGTAGGCAGTTTCTTAAAAAAGCTAAACACACAATTACTATCTATGTCAGCAACTGGGCGTTTATCCTAGAGGAATGAAAACTTACATCCGTACAAAAACCTGAATGTGACTGTTCGTAGCAGCTTTATTTTTAACAGCCAAACACTGCAAACAACTAAAAGGTGCATTAATACGTGAATAATTTTAAAAACTACCATTGCGTGGTATATCCATACGATGGAATGCCACCCAGCAATTAAAAGGAACAAACTATTAATACATGCAACAACTTAGGTGGATCTCAAGGGTATTGTGGTGTTGAAAAAAAGTCAATATAAAAAAATGTATGAATCTACTTATATGGCGGTCCAAAATGACAAAATTATGAAAATAGCGAACAGATGAATGGTTGCTAGGAAGTGGGAATGACGGGGGTTGTGGCTATAATGGGGCGGCCGGGGGACGTCTGTGCGGGGTGAACAGTGCTCTAGCCTGGTCGCCACGGTCATCACACAAACCTGCACAGGGTATAATGACACTGAACTATACCTATATGTTGTACCCGTGTTAATCTCCTGGTTTTGATCTTGTACCACAGTTGCGGAGGATGTAGGATTTAACCACTGGGAGAGGCTAGGTGAAGGGTCTATGGGACCTCTCTGCACTATCTCCGCAACTTTCTGTGAATCTACAATTATTTCAAAATAAAAAGTTTTAAAAAGTTGTCAAAAAATTAATAGTTTATTATGTCTAACTCCCCAAAATGGCATACACGCTGTAGAGTGTCTTAAAGTTTGTTTTTTCCAAGTGTGCAAATTTTAAAAGTGAAATTTCTGCCATTTCTTCCCACCACCACCTTAGAGTAAAAATGGCTGAACCTTCTTCCCCAGATACGTCACTTTTATCATCAAACTGAAAACTGGGTAAGAAGCTCATTAGTTGGCCTTCTATTAATGGCTGTTTTAATGAGAAATAACATTTATCCCTTTAGAATTGGCAGAGCCATCAGTGACCAGTAAAGTAAGGCTCATAAAGATGACAATTTTGTATGACATGATTTTTCAGAGGCCAGAGATCAGATAAGAGCCCAGTTTTGCTACCACTTAGTTAACTGCTTTTTGCATTAAATATATTCATTTACAAAGAGTTAACTAATACCAGTAGATCACTGTATTAAAGTAACTCCACATTAAAAGGATATTCTGTAAATATATTTAAAGAAATCCACTATTACCATTTTTACAGCATTCCTACTAACTGTCAATATAGACATCTTAGGACCCTAATGTGAAAGTAAAACACCATTAACCAGCATTAACTAGCCTGTTGCATAGGGCTGGCTTTAAAGTACTGGTCATGTGAACAGAAACTCACCGAATTAACTGTGCTTTTCCAGGTGAAGTAGATGGTCTGGACTTTTCAAGTCTTCCTCCATGTTTTTCTTCTTGGGTGTCTCTTAGTGAGCTTTTGTTCCTAAAGAGATATTAATTTTATTAATTACTTTATGCTGACTAACAGGAAATTAAAATAGAAATGTATACAAATATTCCATCATTTTCACGCATCCAAATGATGTGTTTTCCTAACACAGAGAACGACTATGAGCTCCAGTCTCATCTGACACCTGAGAGGTCCCTTTTGTCCTTCAGGCACAGCCATGCATTTTATGTAACGGAGAAACACTCTGTCCAGTATTTCTTTGTGCTAGAAACAGGCCTTCATAGGCGGCCATCATTGGGAAGGTCCTTCAGTCTGTCCTGGATCACAGCTGCCTGTTTCTCCACCTTGCCCACCTGACACTGCAGCAGGTCCTGTGCCTGATTTTCTGGATACTCTCAAGCTTAGTCTACACCTTGGCACGTACTGGGTTTGCATTAAATACTTGTTTAGTGAATTCTTAATTGAAGAAAATAAGCACATGCAAAAAGCAGTATTTTATAATTCACCTCCCCATTAACAGAGCAGCCCATACATTTGTCATTTTCAGACTCACTCTTTCAAACAGAGCCACAAAGGTCAAACACCCCAAAATCAGTGAGACTCAGAGGACCAAGCACGTCTCCTCCTCCCACAGGACTCCTCCGCCAGCTCTCTGAGTTTGCACCCAAAATACAATCACCTGTGGTTCTCAGAATCCCTGCAGGTGAGGGACCCAGTTCTTAACCCAGTAAGGGGATGACATGGAATAAAAACAGGCTGTAACTTTTAGCCTATTTGCTAAGCTTTAAAAAGTGCTCTGGGTGCTTCTGACTGCTTGCGTGTTGGTAACATTGGCCCTTAATCTTTGCTTTGGCACCGATTCGGAGGGTCCTAAATGGAACTAGGCTTGTATACGTCAGACATTCATCAAACTTGTGTCCACTTTACTCAGACCATCCATATGTTTGCGGTTCTATCCTTTTTTATAGTATTTACTTAAAGTTCTGTTAATATACAAGATACCACATCTATGAAGTTTTCCCTAATTAACTACACATAATGGTACATTTAATCACATAATTTAAAGCGGAATTCTTCTAACACTTACTTAATCAGGTCCCTACCACAATGTCTACATTTCCCATGGGATTCCTCCATGCGTTTTTATCATCTTTTTCACGTGTTATTTGCCCTGACTCACCAACCACATGAAAGTGAATTGGGCTCTCCCTCCCTCCGTGGTGCTCTGCACACAAACGCTGTTTGCTGTCAAATCTTTCTGCCTGGAGCGTGAAGAGGACAGGAAGGAACCAGCTTACATCACGGAGGAAGGTGTGAGTATCTCCTCTGTAGTTTTCTCTGATGAAACTGAGTTATGTGAAAAGCTGGGCAACTGTGTGGTTAGCAAGGATGTATCAGAAAACCCATCATGGAAGTGTCTACATACTTTTTGGCATCAACAGTGGTATTCCAGTTCAAAGTTGGCTCTAATCTCTTGGTCATCTGACTCCTTCCCAAACTGATTTGTTTCTTCTCCAGCGCACTCCTGCGGGAAGCAGCGCTAGCTTCACGTACAGCGGCTGCTTCCTCCTCAGGTGCCGCATGAGGCTGGTCCTTCTCCTTTTGCTGTTCTTCATTGAATCTAACCTCCTTTAATTAAAAAAAAAAAGAGCATATTTTTACCGTGATATCACTTCTGAATTATCTCATGTTATCTGAAAACTAACCCTGGCGATAATTCAGGCAGGAAGAGCCTCAGGATGCTCTAACTTGTGTTGCTTAGCAATACAAATTGAATCTGGATCTGGGCAACTTCAAGACCAAGGCCTGTGTTGGAGTTAGGCTGACAGTGATGGGCTGATCCTAAACTCACACCCCCGCTGCAGCCCACATGGATACAGCAGCAGGACTGGACCAACTCACTCCTCACCACCACCAGGAAAAATTACACTTAAACCCTGTAAAGACTGGGACACATCTTAGTCAAACTGCCGAGACCAAGGATAAAGAGACCACCTTGCAGGCAGCCAGAAATAAGAGATAGATTATAGAGAGAGGAAGGAACATGACAATTAAAAGAGACTTCTCATCAGAGACAATGCAATCCACAAGACAAGGGAGCGATACAGTTAAAGTGATGAAAGGGAAGAAACCCCATATCCTGTCAACCCAAAATTCTATACAGAGAAAAAAAATCTTTTGAAAATGAAGGTAAAATAAAGACTTCACAGATGAAAAAAAGCTGAGAGAATTCACTGCCAGAAGACCCAGGCTAAAAAAATTGTTCATGAAGCTCTTCAGTCAGAAGGGATCTCATGCGAGGCAGAACATACATCCACACAAAAGAAAGCAGAAATGGTAAAAATAAATATAAAAGTTTCTTTGTGATAAGGAGTTGATAGCACGTCAAAGTAAAATGTGTGGCAACAATAGTACAAACACAGGGAGAGGCATTCGAAACACACTCTTGGAAGGCTCTTAGACTACTTGTGAAACTGTATAATGCTGTTCAAAGGCAGACAAGGTAAACTACAGACGGATATTATAAGCCCAACTGAGACGTTTTTTAAAAAGTATAACTGATGAACTAATTGCATACACAAAATGGAATCATTTCTAAAACTTCAGTTAATTCAAAGGGGAAAGAAAAAGAACAAAGAACAAATGGGACTAATAAAAGCAACAAGCAAAACAGTCAATTTAATTCAACTCTATCAGTAGGCACATTAAATGAAAATGATTTAAAAACGTCAATTAAAAGAAATCATCAGAGTGGATGACAAAGGAAAACCCAATTATTTGTGGTCTAAAAGAAACCATTTTATATATAAAGATATAAATACACTGTAAGTAAAAAGCTGCAGAAAAATATTCCATGAAACCAATAATCAAAAAAAGCAGGAATGGCCACATTAAAATCAGACAAAATGGACTTCAAAACAAATAATATTATCAGAGATAGAGAGACATATAATGACCAAGAGCCAATTACACCCAATTCTAACTGTGTGTTCACCAAACAACAGAATTTCAAAAGATTAAAGCAACAATAGAACTAACTGGAAAAAACAGACAAATCCACAATTAGGAGACTTCAAAACCCCCCTCTCAATAATCAACAGAATGAACAAAACAAAACTTAATAAGAATACAGAGCTTCCCTGGTGGCGCAGTGGTTGAGAGTCCGCCTGCCGATGCAGGGGACACAGGTTCGTGCCCCAGTCCGGGAAGATCCCACATGCCGCAGAGCGGCTGGGCCCGTGAGCCACGGCCACTGAGCCTGCGCGTCCAGAGGCTGTGCTCCGCAATGGGAGAGGCCACAACAGTGAGAGGCCCGCGTACCATGGAAAAAAAAAAAAAGAATATAAAATACCTGAGGAAGGCTATCAACGACCTGGACATAACTGACATTTATAGAACACACCACACCCAGCAGCAGAATACACATTCTTCTCAAATGCACAAGGAAAAATTCACCAAAACAGACCATATTTTAAGCCATAAAACAAACATCCACAAATTTAAAAGAACTAAAATCATATACAACATTGTCTCATAATAAAATGGAAGTAAGCTACAAATCCATAAGAAGATATATGGAAAATCCTCAGAGATATTGATTTGCATGAAAACACACCAAAGTCTACGGGACACAGTTCATATGCTGCTTATAAAGAAATTTACAGGGTTTCCCTGGTGGCGCAGTGGTTGAGAGTCCGCCTGCCGGTGCGGGGGACATGGGTTCGAGCCCTGGTCTGGGAGGATCCCACATGCCACGGAGCGGCTGGGCCCGTGAGCCACAGCTGCTGAGCCTGCGCGTCTGGAGCCTGTGCTCCGCGGCGGGAGAGGCCGCGATGGTGAGAGGCCTCCGCACCGCGGTGAAGAGTGGCCCCCGCTTGCCACGACTGGAGAGAGCCCTCGCACAGAAACGAAGACCCAACACAGCCAAAAGTAAATAAATAAAATTAAAAAAAAAAAAAAAAAAGAAATTTACAGCATAAAACTTTATATTACAAAATAAAGGTCTCAAATCGATGCCTAAGCTTCCAACTAAGAAATTAAATAAGAAGAGCAGGGGCTTCCCTGGTGGCGCAGCGGTTGAGAGTCCGCCTGCCGATGCAGGGGACACGGGTTCGTGCCCTGGTCCAGGAGGATCCCACATGCCGCGGAGCGGCTGGGCCCGTGAGCCATGTCCGCTGAGCCTGCGCGTCCGGAGCCTGTGCTCCGCAACGGGAGAGGCCACAACAGTGAGAGGCCCGCGTACCACAGGAAGAAAAAAAAAAAAAAGAAGACCAAATTAAACCCAGAGTGCAGAAGAAAGAAAAATTTAAAGAGCAGAAACAAAATAAAATAGAAAGCAAACAATAGAGAAAATCAATGAAACAAATAGCTGTTCTTCGAAAAGATCAATAAAATTTATCACTTCTTTCCAGACTAGTCAAGAATGAAAAGAAGATATAAATGACCAATATTACGCGTGAAAGAGGGGTTACCACAGCAGAGCCTCCAGACATCAGAAGACAATAGTGGAGTGTTATACTTGATGCCAGTATTTGAAGTAAGTTAGATAAAATGTGCAAATTCATTGAAAGACATGAACCACCAAAGCTCAGTAAGAGAAAAAAATCTGAATAGTTGTATATCTACTAAGGAAATAAAACTCTCAACATAAAACCTTTCAACAAAGAAACCTTCAGGTAGAGATGGATTCCTTGGTAAATTCTACCAAACATTTAACAAAGAAATAAGATTCAATCTACATAAAGAATTCCAGAAAGAAGAGAAGAGTAGTGCATACTTCCCAATTCGTTCTGAGGCCACATTACCCAGATACCAAAAACATTAAAAGATAACTACTAACCCATATCCTTCATGACTATAGCTGCAAAAATCCTCAGCAAAATATTATCAAATGACATCTAGCAATGTCAAATAGGGTAAGACATCATGACCGATCCCAACCCCGGGATTAATATTAGTTCAATATTCAAAAATGAATGACCATATCAACAGACTAAAGAAGGAAAATCGTGTTATCATCTCGAGACACAGTAAAATCACCACCTCCAAATAGTAACAGGCTCATCTCCCATGGTTTCAGTTGAGGCCCCATGGGAAGCATGTGATAAAGCACCCTCCCCCTCCTAGCCAGGTGAGTGTCACCAGAGGCCCAGTGGGGAGACCGAACTTCCACCCCCTGCCCAGTGGTACCGAGGCACCCTACACCACCAGGTTCTCAATGGAGTCTGAGTGGGGAACCTGGATTTTTACATGCACCTTGTAGTACGCCAGACCTACACTATGAGACCTACACTTAGAGAAGTCCTGCTACAACAAAAGATTTAAATAAAATCCAAAGTTTCATAACATGATCCAAAAATGTCCAAGACAACACAAAAAATCACTCATCGTACCAAGAACGAGGAACGTCACAACCTGAATGAGAAAGGACAATGAATGGATGCTTATACCAAAGTAAAATGGATGATGAAATAATCTCAAATAGATGTTGGAATAAGATTTTAAAGTAACCATCATGAGGCTTCCCTGGTGGCACACTGGTTAAGAATCCGCCTGCCGGTGCAGGGGACACGGGTTCGAGCCCTGGTCCAGGTAGATCCCACTTGCCGCGGAGCAACTAAGCCCGTGTGCCACAACTACTAAGCCTGCGCTCTAGAGCCCATGCCCTGCAACAAGAGAAGCCACCGCAATGAGAAGCCTGTGCACCAAAACAAAGAGCAGCCCCCGTTTGCCACAACTAGAGAAAGCCCGCGCACAGCATCAAAGACCCAACACAGCCTAAAATAAATAAATTTATTAAAAAAAAATAAAGTAGCCATCATAAAAATGCTTTGATAATCAATTACGAAGACTGGAAACAAATGAAAAATCAGAAAGTCTCAGCAAATAAATAGATGATATACAGAAGAACCAAACAGGAATTCTGAAAATGAAATTTACAAACCAAAATAACTCACTGGATAGCTCAGCAACAGGATGGAGAAGACATAGGAGAGAAACCATGAACCTGAAGACAAACAACAGAAATTACCCAATCTGAACAACAAAGAGGAAATATATTAAAAAAAATTTTTTTAAATAAATAAACAGGGCCTCCAGATCCGTGGGACCACAGCAAAAAATCCAACAGTCACGTAATCAGAGCACCAGAAGGAGAGGAGAAAGAAGGTCAGACTGAAAATGCATTCTAAGAATGTCTGAAATTTTCCCAAACTTGGAAAAAGACATAAATCTAAGATTCAAGAAGTTGAGCAAACCCTAAACAGAATAAACCCAAAGAAATTCCTGCCAAGACACATAATAATCAAACTCCATAAAACTAAAGTCAAAGAAAATTCTTAACAGCAATGAGAGAGAAACAATATTTTACCTATAAAGGAAAAACAATTAAAATAACAGCAGATTTCTCAGGAGAAACCGTGGAGTCCAGAAAGACTGCAACAACATTTTTCAAGTGCTGAAAATAAAAAACCATCAGGCCAGAATACCATATCCAGTGGAAATATTCTTCAGGAATAAAGGGGAATTCAAGATGCTCTCAGATAAAGGAAAACTAAGAGAATCTGTCACCAACAGACCTACCTCAATGAATAAGAAGTTCTTAAACCGAAAGGATATGATAAAAGAAGGAAATTGGCAACACCAGAAAGGAAGAAAAGAACAGAAAGGGGCTTCCCTGGTGGCGCACTGGTTGAGAGTCCGCCTGCCGATGCAGGGGACACAGGTTCGTGCCCCGGTCCAGGAAGATCCCACATGCCGCAGAGCAGCTGGGCCCGTGAGCCATGGCCGCTGGGCCTGCGCGTCCGGAGCCTGTGCTCCGCAACGGGAGAGGTCACACCAGTGAGAGGCCCGCGTACCGCAAAAAAAAAAAAAAAAAAAAAGAACAACAGAAAGAATAAAAGCACGGGTACATACAAAAGACTTTCATTCTCCTCTTGAGTTTTCTAAATGATGTTTGATGGTTGAAGCACAAATTATAACAGTGTCTCATACAGTTATCAATGTGACAGAAATAAAGGCAAATATAAATGAGAGAGTGTAAAGGGACTTAAAGGGAGATATGGTTTCTATACTTCACTCACGTGGTAAAATGTCACACCAGTAGACGATGATAAATTATGTATAATACAATATCTACAACAACCACCAAAAACTACACAAAGAGATACACTCAAAACACTATGGAGGGGCTTCCCTGGTGGTGCAGTGGTTGGGAGTCCGCTTGCCGATGCAGGGGACACGGGTTCGTGTCCTGGTCCGGGAGGGTCCTGCGTGCCGCGGAGCGGCTGGGCCAATGAGCCATGGCCGCTGAGCCTGCGCTCCGCAGCGGGAGAGGCCACAACGAGAGGCCCGCGTACCGCAAAAAAAAAAAAAAAAAAAAAAAAAAACTATGGAAAAATCAAAATGGAATTCAAAAAAAAATGTTCAAGTAATCCAAAGAAAACCAGGAAAAAAAAAAGTGAAAGAAAACAGAAGGAAAAAACAGAAAATGAAACTAAGCTGGCAGACTTAAGCTCTCACATATCAATAATTAAAAGTAAACGACTTAAACACACCAATGGATACATCAATAGAGTTTCAGAAAATGGATTTTAAAAATGACTCAACTATATGCTGTCTACAAGAAACTCACTACAAATATAATGATATAGGTAGCTTGGAAGTCAAAGAAAGGAAAAAGATACACCATGCAAACGTTAGTTAAAAAAAAAGGTAGGAGTGGCTATATGAATAGCAGATTAAGTAGCCTTCAGAAAAAAGAAAATCACCAAAGACAGAGAGGGACATTACATAATGATAAAATGGTCAATCAGGAAAACATAATCCTAAATGTGTATGCAGAGCTGCAAACACAAAAACAGATAGAACTAAGAGGAGAAACAGACAAATCTACAATTATTGTTGGAGGATTTCAAATCCTTCTCTCAACACTGATAGAAAATCAGCAAGGGTATGAAGAACTCAACCACACCAAAAACCAAATTTATAAAGATTTAAGTTATTTAGAGTGTGTTCTCTGACTACAGTGGAATCAAACTAACAATGAATCACGTAATAGAACAATCTAATGCTAAACAACAAACTTATAAATAATCATGGATCAAAGAGGAAGTCTCAAGGAAAAAAAACTTTTATTGAGGTATAGTGGATTTAAGGGAAGTTTAAAAAATAAAACTGAATGAAAATGAAAACAGTGATAATATAACGCCAAAATGTGTGACAGGTAGGTAAAATTCTGTAAGGGCAATTTATAGCACTAAACACTTACCTTAGAAATGAATCCAACTCTCAAATCAAGAGTCTAAGCTGCCACCTTAAGAAACTAGCAAAAGAAGAGCAACATAAACTCAAAACAGGCAGAAGGATGTAAAAATAGATGCATCTCTGAACTGTCAGTGCTAAGGTGAGAGCAGGAAAGTGGAGACTGCCTTCCATCTTACTGCTGTCCTGCCCCAGAGAGGTGCTCACTTGTTTCTGAATGTCTTTGTCCAAAAGACAAATTCTCTGTAGATGAATGTAGACTTAAGAGAATTCTTTCTTAATATTATTCACCCCTGAAATCACCAAAATCCCTTTCAATGCAAATATAACTAGATTAAATTAAATGTATGATTAAAAAATCTAGAGAAATAAGAGTAAATGAGACTCTAAGTAAAAAGAAAAGAATAAATATCAAAGTGAAGTAGAAAAAAGAAAAATAGAGAAAAATCAATGAAACCAAAAGTGAATTCTTTGAGAGAACTGATGGACTTCTAGCCAGATGGATCAAGAAAAAATAAAACTCAATGATTAATATCAGGCGTGAAAGAGGTAACAACAGCTACAGATTCTACAGTTGTTAAAAGGCTAATAAAAGAATAAACAAGTTTATACCAATCAGTTCAACAACTTAGATGAAAGGGATGCATTCCTTTAAAGACAACCTAGCAAGCTCCCTCAAGAAGAAACAGACATCCTGCATGGTCCTAGAACTAGAAAGGACATTGAATTTGTAGTTAAAAACCTTCCCACAAAGAACACTCCAGGCACAGATTGCTTCACTGGTGAATTCTACCAAACAGTTAAGACAGAAAGAATAGCAATTCTACACAAACTCTTCCAGAAAATTGAATGGGAGATAAAATTTTCCAACTCATTCTATAAGGCCAGTATTACTTGATACCCAAACCAGACAAAGATATTGAAGAAAAGAAAACTACACATTGATAATCTTACATAGATGCAAAACGTCTTAATAAAATCTTAGCAAATTACAATTTTAAAGTATATAAAAAGGATAATGCACTCTGAACAAATGAAGTTTGTCCCAGAAATGTAAGGTTGGTTTATCATTTGCAAATCAATATAATTCACCATGTTAAACTAAAAGAGGAAAAAACATGATTAATGCAACAGGTACAGAAATATCATTTGATAAAATCCAATATCCAATCCTAATAAAGTTCTCAACAACTTGGAATAGAGGGGAACTTCCTCAACCTTATAAATTTCATCTATGAAAAACCGACAGCTAACAATAATTAGAAACTGAAAGTTTTCCCTTTATCATCAGGAACAAGAAACCACGTCTATTCAATTCCGTACTGGAGGTTCCAGCTCTAGTGCATTAAGGAAAGAAAAAGAAATAAAATCACTGAAATTGTAAAGGAAGAGGTAAAATGATCTTTATTTATAGACAATATGACTATCTACATAGAAGACCCTCTGGAATCTACAAACCAGACAAAACTAATAAGTGACTTTAGCAAGGTTTCAGCGTATGAAATCAACATACAAAAATCAAGTGTATTTTTATATAGTAGCAACAAATAACCAGAAATTGACATTTTAAAACTATTGTTAACAATAGCTCCCAAATAGGAAATATTTACAGATAAGTTTCACAAGAGATGTGTAAGACATGTGCACCAAAAGTTACAAAGCAATGCTGAGAGAAATTAAATAAGATGGAGAGACATGCTAAGTAATACTAAACAAATGGAAGGATATACTGTGTTCCATGGATTGGAAACCCCAATATTGTTAAGATGTCAGTTCTTAAATTGATCTATAGATTCAACACAAGATCAGTCATAATTCCTTCGGGATTTTATGAAGAAATTGACAAGCTGACTATAAAATTTGAACGGACATGCAAAAGATACAGAATAGCCAGCAACTCCAAAGAACAAATGGATTGACAGAGGATTGACACTACCTGACCCAAGACTTAATGCAAGTAAGTAGGTAATCAAGACAGTGTGGTTCTGGTATAAAAATAGACAAATGGAACAGAAATACACCCAGATAAATGGACAACTATGCAAAGAAAGGACAATTCTTTTTCAACAAATGATGCTGGAACAACTAGAAATCTACATGCAAAAGAAAAAAATGAACTTTGATCCATACCTCATATCATGTACAAAAGATATATTAAATTGGATCATAGGCCTAAATGTAAAACCTAACATTTAAAATCTTCTATAAAAAAGCACTGGAGGGCTTCCCTAGTGGCGCAGCGGTTGGGAGTCCGCCTGCCGATGCAGGGGACATGGGTTTGTGCCCCGGTCCGGGAGGATCCCACATGCCGCGGAGCGGCTGGGCCCGTGAGCCATGGCCGTGGAGCCTGTGCGTCTGGAGCCTGTGCTCCGCAGCGGGAGAGGCCACAACAGTGAGAGGCCCGTGTACCGCCAAAAAAAAAAAAAAAAAAAAAGCACTGGACTTCATCAAAATTGAGGACATTTGCTTTTTGAAAGACTCTTTTTGGAGAATGAACTAACAAGCTACAAACTGGGAGAAAATATTTATTTATAAATCCTGTATCTGAAAGAATATATAAGTCTATATGTATGTATGTATATCTCACAACTCAGTAATAAGGAACCAAACAATCCAATAAAAAATGGGCAAAAGATCTGAATATACACTTTACCACTTAAGATATATAAATGGCAAATAAGCATATGAAAGGATGCATTCAAGTAATGCAAATCAAAACTCAGTGAGATATCCGTTCACACCTATTAGAACGTCTAAAATAAAGGACTGACCGTACCACTTATTGATGAGTACGTGGCACAGCTGTCGATCTCATGCACTGCCAGAGTGGATGGAGATGGTTATAACCCCTTTGGAAAGCAGTTTACCGATGGCTTAAAAAGTTAAACATATAGCCGCCATATAACCTTGCCATTTCAGTCTGAGGTTTTACCCAAGAGAAATGAAAGCATGTGGTCTGTAAAAATAAACACCCCAAAACAAAACATTAAAAACATAAGAGCTTAAATTTTAAAGATTTGTACAATGCTTGGAAGACAAAGTAAAGGAATATTTGCAGAAAGTGTGGTGGGGTGTATGAGAGAAAAGAAAATCAGCGGATCAGTCTCAGAGGCCCCAAGATCCAAATAGAAGTTTCAAAAAGAGAACAAAAGGATCAGAGAGGAAAAAAAAATGATTAAAGATATAATACAAAAATATTTTTCCCGTTCTGAAGGACATATGTCATCATTAATGAAAAACAAACAAAAACCAGCACCAACCATATCATCATGAAAATTACAGAACATCAGGGATAAGAGAAAATCCTAAAGCCTCATTGTATGGGAAAAGCCAAAACAAACAGGTCACGTAGGAAAAATGCCTTTAAAATTCTAAGTAAAAATTATTTTCAAACTGTCGTTATAGAAACAACTGAGAGAGAAGAATAAAGATATTTTCCAACATGCTAACCCTCAATTTTTTTCCCTCCTATGTGCCTCTTTTACTCAGGAAGCGCTACCAAAATGATGGGGTGGACCAAGAAAAAGAAAACTGATGAGAAGGGCACTTCCTCAACAAGATAAAGGCCATGTATGGAAAGCCCACAGCTAACATCATATTCAGTAGGAAAAGCCTGAAAGCATTTCCCCTAAGGAGTAAGGAGTAAGACAAGGAATCTACGTTCGCCACTTCTATTCAACATAGTCCTGAAAGTTCTAGCCATGGAATTTTGCAAGAAAGAGAAATTTAAAACATCCAAATTGGAAAGGAAAAAGTAAACTATCTCTGGTCACAGGTGACTTGATCTTATATATAGAAAAACCTAAAGATTCAACAGAAACTGAATTAAATAAATTCAGCAAAGTTGCAGGATTCAATTTTGAACTTCACATTCAAAAATCAAATCTGATTGTAACACTCAAAAATCAGTTGTACTTCTATACACTAGCAGTGGACAATCAAAAAGGGAACGAAGAAAACAATTCCATTTACAATAGCATCAAAGAGAATAAAATACTTAGGAATAATTTAACCAAGGAGTCAAAAGACTTATACACTGAAAACTATAAACCATTGCTGAAAGAAGTTAAAGAAGACACAAACAAATGGAAAAACTTTCCATGTTCATGGATTAGAAGATAATATTGTTAAGATGACAGTGTTACACAAAGGAATCTACAGATTCAATACAATCCCTATCAAAATCTCAATGGTGTTTTTTGTGGAAATGGTAAAACCAAGCCTAAAATTCCTATAGAAAATCAAGGCACCCCAAATAACCAAAAGATTCTTGAAAAAACAAGGACAAAGTTTGAGGACTCACTTTGATTTTAAAACTAGTACAAAGCTATAGTAATCAAAACAGTATGGGACTGGTATACAGATAGACATACAGACCAATGGAACAGAATTGAGAGCCCAAGAATAAACCTTGAAATCTATGGTCAGTTGATTTTTAACAAGGATGACAAGACCATTCAGTGGGGAAAGAACAGTGTCTTCAACAAACGGTGCTGGGAAAACTGAACATCCATGTGCAAAGGAATGAAGGTTGTCCCTTACACCATATACAAAACCTAACTCAAGATGAATCAAAGACCTAAACTTGAGAGGACTAAAACTAAAAAATTCTTAGTGGAAAACTTAAGGGCAAATCTTTATTACCTTGGATTTAGCAATGGTTCCTTAAATATGATACCAAAAGTACAGGTAACAAAAGAAAAAATATATTAATTAGACTTTATCAAAATTTAAAATGTTTGTATACCAAAGGACACTATCAAGATGAGTAAAAAGATAACTCATAGAATAGGGGGAAATATTTGCAAATCTTCTACCTGATAAGGAATTAATACCCCCAATATATAAAGAACTCTGGCTCAACAAGACAATTTAATTTTTTTAATGGACGAAGGACTTGAATAGACATTACTTCAAAGAAGATATACAAATGACCAATAAACACATGCAAATATGTTCAACATCACTAATTATTAGGGAAATACAAATCAAAACCACAATACAACACCATGTTCACACTTATTAGGATGTCTATAATAAACACAAACATACACAGAAAATATCAAGTGTTGGTGAGGATGTGAAGAAACTGGAATCTTCATACATTGCATTGGGAATGTAAAATGGTTCAGCTGCTGCGGAAACAGCTTGGAAGTTCCCTCCAAAGTTAAACGTGGAATTACCCCCATATGACTGAGAAATGCCACCCGGACGTGTACACCCAAAAGAATTGAAAACAGGGACTCAAACAGATATTTGTACACCAATATTCATAATATTTTTCACAATAACCAAAGGTGGAAAAACCCAGTGTCCATCAACAGATGAAGAAAATTTGGTATATACATATATAGAATATCATTCAGCCATAGAAAGAAATGAAGTTCGGATACGGGCACGTCACGGATGAACCTTGAAAACATTACGGTACGTGAAATAGGCCAAAACAAAAGGACAGAATATTGTATGAGTCCACTTAGATGAAATACCTAGAATAGGTAAATTCGTGGAGACAGAAAGTAGATTAGAGGTTACCAAGAGCTGGGGGAGGAGGAATGAAGAGTTACTCCTCGGTTTCAGATGATGAAAAAGGTTTGGAAATAGTAGTAACGGTTGCACAACTTTGTGAATGTACTTCATGCTACTGAATGATACATTTAAAACGGTTAACATGGCACATTTTATGTACATATGTACTTCAGTGCAACAACAACGGAAAACTGGGGTCCAGGAAACAAGTGATCAAACGCCAGGAAACAAAAGGAATTCACAAAAAGATGACAAAGTGCCAGGATGAGAGCGACAGCAGTCTGACAAGAAAACGGGGCGCTCCACAAGCAGCAGCATCAGAAAGACGATGGACCTGATCAGTGAGCCCTGTGGGCTCTGTGGAATTGCCCTCAGCCTGAGGATCAGCCCGGAGCATAAGGGAACCACACTCGTGTTCCCTGCATATCATTTCTTACCTACATCAGCTTCAAGCAAAATTTTTTTCACAAAATATTACATTGACTGATTTCTTTGTCCAGCACTATTTCACAAACCATGGGAGACAAAAAAGCCCAGTTCTTATACACACGCAGTTGACACACTTATTAAGACAATCCAACTAGGTAGCAGTCATGGGATTACCAGAAAGGATAAAAATAATCAAAACGTCTAGGCTTCATTAACAGACCTGAGTCCCTTGTTCTTAGTGTAATTAATTCAAAACGGAAAATGAAAAAGTCCTATTTAGAAAGCACTTTGAAATATTACACCTGTCACCTAAAGAAAACCAGAAACATTCTTAAATTGCTACATTTACAGTATTTATTGCTTTATATTGTGGGAAACACTCCAATAATTGAAAGTACTGTCCAAAACAAGGCAGAATTACTCTCCAATTTTTGCTATAGAAAGTTGTAGCCAAAAAGTAGAATGCTATGAGAGTTCAAAAGAGACTGTAAAACTTACCTGTTGAGACATATTTTCGGAAAATATTGCTGATTTTTCTCTTAAAAGTGTGACAAGGTCTTTATAAATTTCTCCTTTTCTCTCATAATTAATTTCCCCCTCATCATCTGTTTTGCCCTTTGGAAGAAAAAGTTTGGTGCTATAATTAATGGATGAGCGATGTAAGAACCTGACCAATACATCACAACCCAAGCACAAGTATTGTTTTCTTCTCTAAAGGATCCATGCGGTAGTCTTTGTACACGAAATGTACAGGCACACCCTTCCCTCTTAATGTTACCTATTCATTCATTCATTCGTTCGTTCGTTCATTCATTCATTCGTTCGTTCGTAAGACTTTACCAAGTGCCCCCTAGATGCACAGGGCACGCTGCTGTCCAGCAGAGACCTGAAAGCTCCCTTCCCACTCCTCTCCTGTGAAAATGCATTATGACTTCAAGAGCTTTTGATGAAGTCATAGAAGGCCTGGAGGTTAGAATGTCACCACATAAAGGGCTGTGTTTCTGTTGGTCTCACCCTACCCCTGCTGCGTGTGGAGCGAGATTGCTATGGGCTCATTTTCTAGGGGTGGGACCTCTATGTGACCACCTGTCCCTCCACCTCAGCCTCTGTCTCTCCTCTTCTCTCTTTCCGTTCCTCATTTCACTTTGCTTTCCTACTATTACTCTTCCTTCACCCTGTATGTGTGTGTATTTGCACATACATATACACAAAAAAACTGTAGTGTTACATGTATAACTGTATATATATGTAAAACATACAGATACATGTAAACTGTCATGTGTTATACATTTTCTTATAACAACTGAACAGCTTCAGATCCTTGTCTTTCATTCTTTAACCTGAGAGAAACACTCAGATGTTTCCATGTCAAATAAAGGTGTATGTGCGTCAATAGCCTTTTACAGAAACAAAGGCTCCTTGCCCCACTCTGGAAGGCCCAAGAGAAGCATTCCTTTTTTCTCTAAGCTCTTATTTTCCGGTTAGAGATTTCGCTTTTCTAAAGCATCAAAGCAAACCAAAAGCAAATCATAGTTAGGCTGTCGGGCTCCTCTGTGCAGAAATAAGCCCAGGACTTATGGGACAAGCACGAAAGGCAGGTCGGAAGACAAGCCCCGCCGCCGAGAACACGGCCGCATGTCGAGAGCAGCCCAGGCCAAGGCTCCAACGGCACCCTGCGATAGCTGGGTCCCCATTAAGGATCTGGAGCCTCCCTGCAGAATTCTGCTGCGAGCCCCAGTTTTACATGGAAGACAGCAAGAGCCAGGTTTTCAGAGGAAGCTGAGCTCCTTCTAGCCAAGTTCAGTCAGCAGACGTGAGGCTCAGTGTCAAGGTTTTAATCCAGAGGATCCAGAAGGCCATGCATGTGCCGACTCTCTCAGGTCGAGGCCCACCGCCCACACTCTGCTTTGCGACCCTCGGGCCGGGAGCCTGCAAAGCTGTGTTTCTCCGCTGCCAGGCCGGCTGAGTCTCGGGCAGCAGGCGGGGAGAGGCCGGCAGAGGGAGGCCAGCGGGGGGAGAGGCCAGCGGGGAGGCTGGACGAGGCAGAAGGGACATGCTCCCTCCCACGTCCTGTCAGAGCCACCTAGCAACGGCCCCCCACCCGGCAGTGGCAGTTGCTCCCAGTAGCCACAGTTGGTTCTAATTTCCTCTGGAAGAACCCAGAGGCCCAGAACCAGGCTCACCGTGACCCCTCAGATACCCCACTAACACCCCGGGCCACCGTCAGAGGCCCAGGCCAGGCTCTGCCCCAGCCTGCCCCAGCGCCTGCACCACCAACACTAAGTGGGCGCTGCTTACTTCTCAGGGCTCCGGGGCCGGTTCCATGCAGACTCCTGGGCTCCGAGGGGACCAGCACGGCCTGGAGGTGACCATTCTCCAGACGTGTGAACCCACGCAAGCGGGGTCCGCGCCTCAGGGGTCTGAGTCTCCCAGTCTGCGCGGGCCCTGCCCGGAGCCGCTTAGGCCCCAGACTGAGGAGGCCCCAACTCCGGGGGCACGTCCTCCAGGCTCCCGCATGTGGGTCCCCTCCCTGCTCTTTCGTCTGTCCCCTCAACTCCTCCAACTGCTTCCGCATTACCTCGGTGCTCCTTTATCGACTTGTCTTTCCTTAAATACCTGTGTCATTAACCAGCACACTGATTATGTTAAAGAGGCTGTAGTTAGTGGAACGGGTCACTTTGAAGGCCATTTCCTAGAATACTGACTTAAGGACCTGCAAAGGGACACAGAGACAGCAAACACACAGCAAAGGGATCTGCATGAATCCCACAGAACATACTTCATCTTCTGTGGTTTTGGGATTCAGTCCTGGAGACATGCCTGCACTGACGGAGACCAAAGTCAATACGGTTTTTAAAAAATTACTTACACCATTTAAGAACACTCCTTCTCTGCTACAAGTAATGCACAAAGTTTCCGCATCATGTGGTTTCACCAGCACGTAACAAATTTCCCCTTGAATTTGTCTCCAAGGCGGGGCTCGACATCCATTTGAAAATTCGTAATCTGAAACCAATTATCAATTAAAAGGAGCTCCTTAACCTCAACTTGTAAAATAGGTTGGCTTCAAAAAAATAGGATTGAAATTTTAAGTTTTCATTTCTTAAACATTTAATGTAGCTACTGAAGCATTTTGAAAATATAATTATGAAAATATATATAATATAAAATGAACCTGAGGTGTACTCGATAGATTCCAAGACTGTCTTTTCTCCCTTTCCTGAGAATCGTTTAAGCAGCTCTACATCATTCTTAACAGTCCCTGGATTTAATCGTATTTCTCTGAAATAAATGTTTAGAAATTCATTTTAAATGCTTTAAAACAGAATCTACAGAAAACAACATGAAAACATTTCATTATATCAGGGGGAATATCTTTTTTTGTAATTCAAATATCAGTTAAATTATACAACAACAAAATTACAGTGAATTTTAACCAGGTTACAGTGTTATAACACTGTCAAAACATCAAAGAATCAGTGATTCGCGTTGAATGCAACATTAAATATACTCATTTCAATATTCACTTCATTTCTTAATGATAATTCCAAAGTACTAGAAAAGACTAGACAAATGAACAAGTTTTAAACTTGATAAACTACACAGTAATTGCATTATAATTTTTAAATTTATCTAATAGTTTGAGACTTTGAAAATAACAAGACCACTTAATGTCTTCAGAATTAGATGAAACTCCACTACAATGTTTTAGCCATGTTAACTGAAAACTGTACTGTTTAGAATTAGAAATCTTCATGCAGTAACTAAAATTTTATTCCAAAAAATGTAATGTTAAATCAATAGCAACCACTTCCAAACTTTATTTTTCTTGTGTCTTTTCCCTAAAGCTCTGAAAGTACTTTTTATAACCAATTTTTAGAGGCTTCTTTTTGAAAAAAAAGACTCACAAGGAAATATTTTTCAGAGAACGATTGAGTAGGTGCAGATCCAGCTGCTTGAGTAGCAGGGCAATCTTCATCTTAATCTCACTTTCAGGATCATCATCTTTGGTAATTTTATCAAGAATGGTTACTACAGATGAGTCTTCATTTATTTCCTTTATCATATTATAATCCAAGCCCAGGATTTTTGCTATGGGGTTTCTGTTTGCTGACCAAAAAAGTGAATTAAAAAAAATTATCTTTTTGTCTTCTATTGCAAGACAAACAAAGTGGAGCCCACTCAAATGTGTTTCTTTCATTAAGCTTTCTCTGATTGACCCAATTTGAATTAATCTCTACTTCTCAGATTTTACTGTACTTAGGAACTTTCTCACACCTCTTGAGATGTTTATTTTTACTATAATATCATCTCTATATGCTATCACCCTAATAGGACAGAAGCTAAGAGGTCTATTTTTTTTTAAGTTGACTGTGGGGCATTATTCAGAAGAGGCATTCAATCAATACATTCAGAATTGATTTGAAGATAGAGAAATACTGGTCTCCTTAGAAGAATGATCACTAGAACCGTGTGTGTGTGTGTGTGTGTGTTTGTGTGTGTGTGTACACCAGTGAACAGTATTCACAAATGCTTTCTCTCCAAAATAGCATGTTTTTCTCAGTCTACAGATCTACTGCCAATCTCTTCCACCTGTCTGAACTGCTTATATTTTCAATGTCTTTTGACATTAGTTGGGAAGACGAATCTAACCAGTATTCACGTACATGCCAAAATCAGAGTGAAAATTCTAAATACCAACTTGTGATCAAGGCTGAAAGTTGAACCTAGAGATGCTGAAAACAGAATTTAATAAAGGCCAAAAAATTATATGGTTGAAAATGAGGGAGAAAGGGGCAGAACTGTGTTTAGAAAGGAGGAATTCAACTCAGGTGAAAATCTATATGCATTTGGATGGGTTGGGGGATGCCTATGGGACTAATTCAGAAAGTCTGACCTGATGGGAAGCACGGCGACGGCACTAACTTTCCCACAGGACGCAGACTACCAGCAGGACAGTCCTGCGGGGAGCAAGGGAAGGAGGCCTGGGAACCAACCACTTAGTGAGCATCTCCACTCACCACCTTACGGCTGTCATCTCTAACGATTATGAAGATACTAGGTGAATTCTGGGGAAAGACACAAAGCTGACTTCCAAACTGCCAGGTACCACGCAATTTGGGCCAAAAACGAAGAGCTGTACCTCGAGCTCTTACAGAAAGGGCAAAATGCAGCAAAGGGTACATACTTAGCCAGATGGGGCACACGACACTCTATGGATTAAGTTTACATATTAAGTTGAATTTAACGAACAACCATGCGTCTATTGACTCTTCTTAAATTCACTCTTATTCTCAGGATTTCATCCCTCTCAGAAAAGTAGCTTTGATGTACAAGGAGAGAAGTCAAGATGTAAAAAGAAGCTGCTGTTTTAAGGTTCACATCTTAAAGAAAAAGGACTAACTTTCCACCTCACAGCCCCGGGCAGTGGCAAAGAATGATGAGAGACAGATGAGGGACCTTATGCCTGGGACACACTGGTCACACGATTCCAAAGAAGCAGAACACATATATGACATAATTACCTATTGTCAGGTGTTTCTACTCGTAAGAAATACTTAGAGCCCAATTATAGCAGGTGATCAATCACGTTCTTTTTTGCATGTTAGATGATTAGACAATAATAAGAACGTTATATAACTTTAGTGAAGAGGAAAAATACTTCCCACTGAATGAATGTAACTATTCACAGAAAGCTGTGTATTTCCACAACGCAAAGGGCTGAGACAAAAGGCAGGTGAGATTATTATGGGCTGTATGCTAAAGCAAGAGGCTACATTCATTTTAAAGGAAACAAATCACCATCCATCACAGCAGAATGCAAGATGAGAGGGTGGATTCTGGTGCTGGCCCTGGACATCTGTTTTTTCCCCGACATGAACCTTAAAGGCATCAGGTCTTTCCAGGAGCTAAGAAGGCTCTCTTTAAACGACATACTAAAATTAGAAATCTCGAAGCTTACTAATGGTAAAGCATTAGGCTTCTCATTTAAAGTAGAAATCTGATATGAGCATAACATTTCAGCCAAAATAAATCAACGACATTTTTAAATCAAGAAATCAAGTTGAACGTAGTACTTTTTACCTTTTAGGTTAGAGAACTTTTTTCAAGAGACTGTAAGGAATGATTCCCTCCCCCGCCCCCAAGATTAAGTTTCTGAAAGTGCAAATCACAGACTGGAGTGTAAATATCACCTTCAATACATGCTTGTGCTTCCTTCAGCTTTGTATCTGTGGCAATATGTAACACACGTGACAGCTGCCCAAAGCTCCTAATTTTGATCTGTGGTACAGAGAGAAATAGCAAAGGCTGTGCATTGTTATCCGCTTCTTCTGACTCGACTGTTGTTTCACTAAAAAATGGAAAAAAAAATTGTTTTCTGAAAGCTTAAGGTTAACCTGGAGGCCAGGAGAAGTTAAATTTAAGACATTTCAACAAATTATTTCCATGTCTCATGATAAAGCACAGAGAATATAATAAATACCTCTTGTTAGAAAGTCATCTATTTTCCCACTTTCATCCACACTCAGGCCCTTAAATCCCCAGACTTATTAGCAACGTGATATACCCAGGAAGAAAATTTTTAAACAATTTCTTGAATACCTATGTGAACTCAATCACAGTTTTGGGGTTTGTTTTTCTAATAATGCATTGGACATGTTTTCAAAAATCACTGGTTTTACAGAACCTTTCATGTTTTATGGCTTTCTAACGTTATTTAATTTATAAAATTTTTATACCACAGTAATTAGTGGTTAGGAATTTTCTTGGCTACTCTGTTTACGAGCAAAAAAGCTATGGAAAAAGACAAACTAGATCCCCTCAGTGGAATATTTTCCCACTCCAGACCTCCAATTTGGTTTACTTTAGGATAACAAGCAATCTTTCTAACTAGGCTTTTTCCTGATCAGAAATTATTAGCTCTCCTAGATTGGTGTTTCTGGCCATTTTAACTTTTTTAGGTTGGCATTTCTAAAAGACTAAGATGTTTTTATGGCAGTGATACATCTCTAGATTTCTACCACTTACAACATTACCTAAACTGCATAGCTTTTCACTGCATACTGATATCTCTGGCAAAACTGTCCACATCTTAAGACCTGATATTTTAAATTGTAACACAGATAAATAGCTGTGAAATGTTGACACTCAAGACAATCTACTACTATTTCATAAATGAAGGAGCAAAATGTTTTTAGACTTGCCAGGGACGTGCATCGTTTACAAAATGTATACTTTCCCAGGAATAAAGCTTTTGGAAGAACGCCCTAAGGATCGAGGAGCTTTCTTAGAGGTCTGCTCTGCGGCTGGCCACTGGTGCTGAGCGGAGGAGGAAAGGACGGAGACACAGGCAGACTGAATGCCCACAGGACCAAGCTCCTGAACTTGAGAAGGTGAAACTCCTGGGGAGACCAGGATAACGGCAGGGCACAGGACATTCTCGTTGCTTCTGCCAGCGGAAGCCTGCAGCTGAACAGACAGCTAAAACGCCAGTGATGGAGAGGACTGTCGAAAAGCAGCCTCCCGTTTCAGGCTCACGGTCTGCTGGCGCTGAGGAAAGAGCTCTTTGGAAGAAAACTGCTGTAGCCACCTTGATAAGGTTAAGCAGAATGAAAGAAAGAATAAATGAAATCCACCGACCTGATCAAGAGACTTTTAAACTGGAACTGCAGGAGGGAGCTAAAAATACTCAGCTTATGCTATAGAGAGCAAGAAAAAAGGTCTGATTTATTTAATCCCCAATGTCAGGTTCCACGTCCAGAACATAGTAATTACTCCACAAATAAGTCTATAGGTGAGAAACTATGTAGCAATGCTCAGGGATAACCCAGAGTTCAATAACAGAACTTTGGGCCACTGACCTTTATACTGTGACCTTGAAATTTTACCAAAATACGATAATTATTGTCTCATAAAACAATACCACGTTAAGGCTGGAGATCATGTAATTCAGCCTTAGTGATACTGATCAGAAAACTAAGGACCAAAAAGGTATGAACTGTGTGTGAAGTGTGCATCACTAGACGAGGAGCCCTTGCTCAGGCGTCCTCGTCTCAGCCACACAGAACTCGTACCGGCATATAACTTGGTCCCGACTCATGTACATAACTGAGACACAGCAGACTGCGGTTCACAACTGACATACAGCGATATTAAAGCAGACGTGATTCAAAAAGCATAGTTCTCCCAAAGGAGAGAACAGGTACCAACATTTTCACAAAGCAATTCTGAACGCTCACCCAAGCTACATTCTAGAGACTCAAGCGCCTCAGTTCTGTGCACCCCCCGCACATGGCGTCACCACTGAGCGGTGTCACTTGTCCTTAATTTACAGTGGCTTGGGCTTCATTCTGAGGTGTTTTAGGAAGATTGCTAATCTCATCCTGTGTGACAAGAACAAAAGCAATTGGAAATGGTAATAAGAGACCTATGACTTCCATTAAAATGAAAGTAGAGACATTTTCCCCTCAAAATCGAACGTGGAGAGGTGATACTACAGGACGAGCCGCTGCACATGGGGAATGAGTCTAAAGGAAACGAGTGAATCCAGCCACGCGTAAAGTCCTGTGCTTATCTAGTCAATTAATAACCATCCGCACAAAAGAAGGTGGCAGGTGCAACGTACAACCTCCTCGTTGTGTGACTGAAGGATGGGTTTCAACGTGAGATGCGATGAGCCTAAATCAGAAGAAGGCTGATCACAACTGCGCTGACGGCTACAGAGAGTGCGTCTGGAGATGCACAACATCTGCGGAGAAGTGAGGCCACAAGTATAAACACAGCCCCCAAAATATCTGCGGAGATCAACAAAAATTGTATCAGTATAGATACAATTGACTTGTTTTGGAACAAGAGGACTGAGGGAATGTATATCCCCAAGAAGAATCTGCCTCTATTCTAAGACATGCAAGGATATTACTGTTTGGTAGCAATGCGTCCAGAGACTCTAGGCTTAAATTCCTCACGATGACTTGGCTATCCACACGGACTTACAGACATGAGTCCTGGCTAGTGGGTCCCCCACTTTAAATACATGAGTAAATGTGTTCTAAGGTTCAAGAGCTGAGCAAGAAGAGTGCACATGAACCGAAGGGGGAAGCATGAGGCGGTGGGGCTGTTTCACAACACGCTCTTCTTGCCTTTGAGGGCACCCCGGGTTTACCTCACTTCTTTTTTTTTTTTTTTTTTTTTTTTTTTTTGCGATACACGGGCCTCTCACTGTTGTGGCCTCTCCCGTTGCGGAGCACAGGCTCTGGACGTGCAGGCTCAGCGGCCATGGCTCACGGGCCCAGCCGCTCTGCGGCATGTGGGATCCTCCCGGACCGGGGCACGAACCCGTGTCCCCTACATCGGCAGGCGGACTCTCAACCACTGTGCCACCAGGGAAGCCCTACCTCACTTCTTATGTTGCTGGATGTAGCAGACACCAAGTGGCTATGGGTTGCTGACAGTTCCTTGGGGTATGGTCAAGACCTGGATATGAAAGCATCTGGTATTCTCCATTATTACCAAAATCTCAGCTGTATCTTTTGCCTTCTTCGGGGCAGTCAGTGCCTACCTGGTTTTCATCAAGACACACAGACACATTCCTTCCTATGCAACAAACGCTGCTATCACACCCCTCTCATCCCTTCCAGCATCAAAGGTATCATCAACACAGGTCAGAAACAAGAATGACGGATAGAAAAGTTGGCCTACGGAAAAGCTGCATGGCAAATTTGACAGAAGGAAGACAATCAAGGGGTAGTTGGTTCAGAATATACATGGTGTCAAAATGTCAAAACATCCTGCTTGAGGGAACACTGTATCTAGAGACTGTATGCAGAGATACAAAAATAGAAATAAAGCAAAGAAAACTGGACAGGGATAGAGAAATAGTGATACATTATATGTATGTCAGCCCCCCTAACTAGGGCACAGATGTGATCACGTCTGCACTCGTACACAAAATTAGCACAGAGGCAAGATACAACAACAATCTTGGCATCTCTTCTGACATTTGCTTTAAATCCATCTTTGCACCAAGTAGTTCACATGTTTTTAGTTGATTTTACAGATGAGTTCATCTTTCAAAACTTAGAAAAAACAATGTGCGATGCTACACTGAACTTAGGTGGGAGCAACGAAGCACTTTGGGAGAAAGTGACCATAAGCACCGTTAAAAATATGATTAAAAAAAAGATTTCAGAAAATTCAGAGAGAAAATAGATCATGATACCAGAACTAAAGAGCTTTTGCAATACAGTTCAAGAATGGTTTTACAGTTCTAAAAATTAAACTCTGAGTTTATTCTCACAAATAATCCCAAAGGGAAAAAATGGAAAAGGCATCTAGAGGAAACTTTGGCTAGTTAGAGAGCTGTTTTTGAAAAGATCAGACTTTAAAAGTTCACAGGCGGGCTTCCCTGGTGGCGCAGTGGTTGGGAGTCCGCCTGCCGATGCAGGGGACGCGGGTTCGTGCCCCGGTCCGGGAAGATCCCACATGCCGTGGAGCGGCTGGGCCCGTGAGCCATGGCCGCTGAGCCTGCGCGTCCGGAGCCTGTGCTCCGCAACGGGAGAAGCCACAACAGTGAGAGGCCTGCGTACCGCAAAAAAAAAAAAGTTCATAGGCAAAACCAAAGAGGGACAGAGATACAGAAAAGAGTATCAGAATGCCTGGAGTGACACATAAACTGAGGATGTGACCAAAAAAAGTATATATGAATTTATATAAATTTATCATCTACAGTTGTAATTTATACTTATATATCAATATTTCATATAAGTATAATATAGTTATATAAACGTATGTAATTTACATAAGATATATATTTAGCTATGTTCAAAAGACATAAACTGGTAGCCCATTGTTTGAGGTGGAGATAGGATTTTTTGTTTTAAATCTCAGATTTGGAAAGTTCTCATTTGAGGACAATGCTAATTGTTAGGAAGTTTCTCCCTTATGTTAAGCAAAATGTACCACTCTCCCTCTGCCACCCCATAGATTTTACAGATTTAAATATCAGAAGGGATTTTGTCTATATCTGAGATCACAAAATCAATGCCTAGTGGCATCTGGCAGTTCATAGGAGTGGAAAGACCAGTCTCAAAGCAACAGCAAACGTTGGGAGTGTGGTGACCTGGAGAACACATCCCCTATGGAAAGAAAATTCAAATTTAAAAATTAGTGTGTTGGCCAAACAAAATATCCTCAGATTCCACCCGAGCGCCTCCGGTTTTCTGAGATTTCTGAGATTCACAGAGGTTAAGCGACTTGCCCCAAACCTACAACCAATCAATAAAAAACGTGCAACTGAAGACATTAAACTCTAGAAGCAATTCACTGGCTTACCTGACAACATAACCCGGTCCAAAGGCTGAGGGGTCCAAATTGGTTTTCCATTCCAGTGGTTCTACAAAAACATAGTTTGCCTCTTGGGGATGTTTCCAGATAAAACTCTCCACAAACAAAATAATTTCCTTCAGTATCGCCTCATTGAGAGGGGTAGTTTCCAGGGCCCTAGCCCCATGCCCCGCAGCCGTCCACTGCGCGGACCTCGTCAGTGCCGCGCCCATGGGATCCCACGATGCTCAGACCCGAGCTCAGCGCGCACACTGCGTCAAGGCAGAGAGAGAGACAATAGCGTCCACCTTTCCCCCGGAACATTTCTCATTTTCAAGATTTTAAGCTAGCACTTACCCAACCCGCATTCTGCTTATTCATCTCAGAGGTGGATTTTTTAAATTATCCAGTTGCTCTTCAATTCAATAAACAGTCAACTTTCCCTGAACCAGCGCTAAGAGAAACTGACGAGGACGTAAGGATTTTCCAGTATCTGCCTGCCCTGGAATGGAGAACTTCTTTCTCATTTTCCTGGGCCTAGGGGAGAGAAGTCAAATAGCTGGGCAGAAATTGGAAACAGGAAAGTCCAGGAGCGAAACAAAAAGAATTGCAGCAGGTTGGCATCAAGGCCTTTGGTTTGCAGCTCTGCTGGGGCCAGAGGTGAAGTGAGCAATGCTCCTTTGAGCTGGATCACACATTGTTTAGAATCATGCTATTCAAATGACTTCTGTTATTCTTTGTCATCATCATACATCTGCATCAGTGCAATGATGGCTGATGAAAATGATCCTGAGAGCACTGGATGTCCCCCAAGTGCCTTCTGAATTCATAAGAAACAGAATAAAAACATTAAGTGACATAGAATTTTAATTTTTTTCTGAAAATTGGTAAAGCGCATATTGACCCTATTAATCGAAATATTTGAGCAGTTCAAATGCCGTACTCCCTGCCCATATATCCTGCCCAGAATATTTTATTGTAATTCATAACTCTTAAGAGCAAATGTGAGAACAAATGAGAATCTCTTTAGCCTGTTTATCTAGATTACCAAGAGTCTAGCATTAAAATGTAAAACAGAAACTGAAATAAATTTTACTTTAGCTAAATAGAAATTAGCCTTTAAAAGAAGATATTTGAAAAGATAACATTATCTGTAAACTTAAATAAGAGCCAAGCTAATAAATAAGTTCTGACATTAATACATAATGGACATTTAAGACTTTTTTTTCAGATAATCTATACTTGTTTATTTTCTCATTTGTAATAACACTGATCATTAAAACCTTTCTTCTGGAATATTAGAGAATGGTTAAAAAAGTTAAATAAAGAATGTAATTAGCTTCCCCCTCGACCCATCATTATTACAAAAGCTCAGTACCAATATTCTACAGAAATGATTTGGAGATTTTACTTTCCATCCTGTATTAAATCTTGAAATACAGTAACAGGGACGTCTAGATCAGAGGTCCTCAGATGGGCAGTACTGGCTGCTGAGAAGCAGAGGAGACACACTGGACAGATGTTTCATTATCAAAATGATAAGAATGGAACACTGTTAGCATTTAGTGATGAGGACCTAGAATGCCAGATGTCCTGCAATGTGCAGGACAGTCCCCCAGAAGGAAGAATTATGCTGCAATCTCCAGCATCTAGTACGTAAACACTTCAGATAATTAATACCTGAGCCTACAACCTATCACTATTTTACAAATAATCATGAAGGATTTTTTCACAGTTTTAATATGCACTGAATTTTCCAGAATTTAAACTATTATATAAATCAAAGGACAGTTGTATAGACTTCATATTACACAGAACTTTACCAAGAGGTCAGCAGTTGGTAAAATCATGTCATTGACTGAAATGTTAGTCACACAATTTTAAGTTTCAGTGACACGTCTGTATTTGGAGCTACTGCATACACAGTAATTCTATGTAAGGCTAGAGCAACTGATTACTTCATTATATATTCTGAGCATATATATATATATATATATATATACTTGAGCATTTACATGCTGATACTTTATTTCAATTATCTTCCTTTATTTTATATTTACAGCACCATTGAGATTTAAAACTATGATTTTGATTTCAGAAGAGTAAAGTGGGCATTACAAACTATTTGTTATAAAAAGCAAGTATTGGATCAGATAAGGTTGAGAACAACATATATATATATATACACATACATATGTACATATATATATCTGAAAAAGTGTTAGTGAAATAAAATGTATACCAAAAAATGTACGAATTTGTTGTGTGCAGTCGTTTTAGTATTTCAGTGTTTTGTTTCTGCTAGATTCTGAACACATAAGCAGGTACTGATGTTTATGTGTGACACTCCTGAGTTTCCCAGTATCAGGAGAAAAAATGCAAATAGATTTATCTTACATGGAAAGGCTCAGGAGGACAGTTCTATTTGTTTTTAATGTTAAGTACAAACTTGTTTTGGTTTATAAAGCTGAATTGTATGCATCATTTCCTTCTTGCACCTTTTAAAAGAAAAATGTGAAATCACGTAAGGCTGTGGCAGTCAACATGCCATAGAGTAACTTCCTGGAAGACACTTACAAAGGAGCTACGACAGGCAAAAAGTCTTTTCATCATGATACATTTTTCTAAGAATGTGTGTAACATATTTGACTCTATTCAAATTGTTTTTCTGAGTCTAATAAACCAGGAGCTGCGGCAATGGTCAGGCTTGATTTAAGAATAAGGCCTAAGAAAATCTTTGGGAGCCTATGAGCATCCAGAAAGCAAGTACAATATTATTTGAATATTATTCGAAAAATAAAAAGTGGAACAAAATCCCAAAGAAGAGAAGACCATGTATAAAAGATCTTTAAAAAAAAAAAAAAAAAAAGACTTTGGAGGCCCAACTGACTGAGTTTTTAAAAGAAAAAATAGGTGGTCTTGTATTTTTTTTCTTCTTAAGTATGAGAAATTTCTAATGGCCTCTTAATTTACCAAGAGAACCAAAGCTACAGCATTTATTCCACTAATTCCAGTGATGTTCCAAAATGGTCAGTATAACTCGGGTGAAAATTCAAAAACTAACATTTTTTATCAAGACAGGCTGATGGGACGTTTCCATCCAGTGCCAATCCATGAGTTCTTAGGGCCTGAGAAACATGGTTACAATGAACACATGGGCATACATAGTACATATCTTTGAATTAATTGAAGATTTTAAAGTTTAACAATTACAGGGAAAAAAGTTTTACTGCATGTGTTTGTTGCCATAAATTGAGAATCACTTTACACTCATGTTCTCTACTCATCCAATGGATACAACAATTTTTCTTTTTTAAGGGTCCGTTGCAAGCCTCCAGGATCATTAATAACATGAAACCCATTCGTGAATAATTTCTGTAACACTTGAGCAGAAGCAAAACCAAATTCTTTATGAGACTACACGAATAAAGGCGTCCACCCTAAGACCCAGAACCGTGGCTGGTGAAGCGGGTTAGGAGACAGTGCCTACCCTGGCATCCCGAGAACGAGGAAGCTAGGCGGTGAGACCTACAGAAAAATCAAGTTTCCGAACTGCCCGGAACCGAGCCTTGAATCCAGGCAAACTCAGCCCGCGTGAAGACACGTGATGACGGCAGCAAGCGGCCCCCTGACTGGCGGAACGCGCCGGAGCGGGAGGCTGGCTTACCGGGCTGAGCGGGGAGGGGAAGCGGGAGGGCGGCAGCGAGCACGGCGCCGGGACTGAGGCAGAGCTGCAAACGCGGAGGGGGAAGGGACGGGGGACGAGGGTGCGGCCCGGCCGGGCGGGCGCGCGGGGCGCGGCGGCGGAGCGGGGGGCCCGGGAAGGAGCAGGGTGTCCGCGGGGAGGCAGGGCGGGACGGGCGCGGGAGAGACACGGGGAGGGGGCGCATCTGGGGCCCGAGGAGAGAAGGGGAAGCCGGGGAGAGGGCCAGAAGCGGGGCCCGAGCGCGTCTCCCGTTTCTCCACCCACGCGGACGGCGGCAAAGACACCGGCGCCCGCGGGCCGCACTCGCCCGCGGGCTTCACTCACCCGCAGCGCCCGGCTCGGCGCCCGCACCGCGCCCCACGCTCTGCCCGCGCGCCCGCCGGTTGCTAGGACGCCGGGTAAACAAGGCGCCGGGCCGCGCGCACCGCGGCCCGCCCCCAGCCCGCCCGCGCGCCCCCGCCCGCGCCGCCCTGGAAACACGCTCGGTCCTCCTCCTCCCCTCCCCCTCCTCCATCCCCTCCCTCCCCCTCTTTCCCTCCCCCTCCTGGAGGGCTATTCCCCGCTCTGGCCACCAGGTAGGAAACGTTCACCTTCCCTAAAGCACAGTGAGAGGTTTTAGCAGAAACTTCAGGGCAGAACCAGTAGCAAATGGAAAATAGTCGTTAGAAACACCGTTTTGCTTCCCCACAGGCTTCCAGACAGGAGTCCTGTAGCGTTCCGGGAGGGCTTCTGTGTACCTGAAAGCTTCACTGGGTTCTCAAAAATAGCACAAGGCCTCTCACAGGATATTTGAGGTGCACATTTTTCTCTCCAGAAGGCAAATAAGCTAGAATTTTCGAACACTCACTGGAAAAGCAGAAACTGCTCTTGTATACTCTAGTCCAGATAACTAAAATGAAGTGAGAACACTTTCCCCGTGTTTTTTTGTTTTCTTTGTTTTGTTTTTTTTTTTTTGCGGTACGCGGGCCTCTCACTGTTGTGGCCTCTCCCGTTGCGGAGCACAGGCTCCGGACGCGCAGGCTCAGCGGCCATGGCTCACGGGCCCAGCCGCTCCGCTGCATGTAGTATCTTCCCAGACCGGGGCACGAACCCGTGTCCCCTGCATCGGCAGGTGGACCCTCAACCACTGCGCCACCAGGGAAACCCTCCCCGTGTTTTTAAATGCCTTTTTTAAATGTGGGTTAAGATGACCTTGATCCCACCAGTAGACACTCTACCAACAAGAGACCAACCTTGAAAAGCCAGAGGGGAACGAGGGAGTGGGAAAAAAGAAAATATTTGGTGGGGAAAAAAGAGAGAGGGAATGAGCAGTGTACTGTCTTGGGGGTTGGAGTGTTTGGGGACAGTGCTGGACAACCCAGCGGGGAGAGTGTTCAGGAACTAGAACTGGGTTGTTTTTCCTTAAAGCCAGGGAGGCAGATGTGTGAGGATATTAGGTGTCGCATGTCAGGGTAGTAGGCTGTCCCTGCTCAAAAACAGAGCCTTTCTGCAGACACATAAAGAAACAAGATCGATTTGACCTTTGTTTGGGGTTTTCTTCTCTTCTTGAGAGTGTGAAAGTTGTTAGGAGTGGAATCATTTTGCCCGAAGGGGACTCTACCTCCAGAGAACCCTAGAGTTGCGAACACCAGAAAGAAAGATTCCGTGCCAATAGGTATAAAGGGCCCATTCAAAAAAAAAAAAAAAGTAGAGAGATTACCCTCGAAGACAGTCACAGCATCCTAGCTGTAGAGTGGATGCATGTCACAAACTGGTGAAGGTAAACAAGCTGGTGAGGGTCCACCTTTCAGAGGCATTCTGGAGTGGTCCTGGAAGCAGGGAAACTTCTTTGGGTACTTTATTTCACTTGTGCATTTTAATCAGCTGTATAATATGAGAGAGCGTTTACTGGGCCCTATGTAGAAACTGGCCAGAGATCTATAAAGTTCTGGACAATTGACCTTGGTTTGCAAAGGAGGGAAAAGCCAGCACCAACCAAGATCTGAGCATTTATGTCCTCATGTGCCAAATTCATGCCAAGGGGCAGAATCTCCCATTGCTTAATCTGATTGCAAAATTGGAATTTACTGGAATTTATTAACCTTGAGATTTTCCAAGAAAAAAAGCTTCTAATAATACTTAAATTTGTAGAATTCCCAGCTGGCTTCTTCCAGTTTTTTCTTGCCATGTGGAAGCACTGACGTGGCTATCTCTCAGCTCTCAGTTTAACTGACCACTTCTCAGAGTGCTGACCACCCCACCGAAAGAAGCCTCCCAGGAGGACTTAACTAGTCTTTGTCTCTTTGCCTTTCCCCTACCACTGCAGTAAGCACCATGAAATAGGGACCTTTTCCGTCTCCTTCAAATCTGTACCCCTAAGAGCTAGAAGAGAGACTGACCCGCGGAAAGAGCACAATTGATGAATCATCTGGTCAAAGACGGCTGGCTACCTGATGTTCTTTGTTGAACCAGGCGCCGGAAAGGTGAGGCCCACATCTCCCTGGACACAACTGATGAACCAGTTTGATGATTCTGAGTGGCTGTGTTATGGGAAAGAGCCTTCAACACAGAGAGCACCCAGCCGTTTGCTGAAGCAGAGGTCTCTCCCCGCACTGCCTGCAGCTAGAACATGACCCAGTTCTGTCCAGTGTCCTTTAGAGAAGGTCTGCCACGGGCAGCTGAGACAGGCTTGAACATGTTCGACTCCCCCCCGCCCCCCACCTTCTGCCAGCTGAATGTGCTCTCTGTGAGACCAGCCACCCTGGCTCAGGGCAGCTCAGCGCCCTTGGGGCACAGCAGATGAGGCAGGGTGCTGTGGCAGTATTTGCTCCAGTTGCCTAACAAGAGAAGCATACCGTCTCACAGCTCTAGAAGCTAGAAGTCCAAACACAAGGTGTCAGCAGCATCCGTTCCTTCTGGGGCTGTGAGGGAAGGATCTGTTCCAGGCCTCTCCTGGCTTGTGATGGACATCTTCATGATCATGGGATGTCCTCCCCATATACCTGTCTCTGTGTGTAAATGTCCCCCTTTCCTAAAGACAACCGTCATATTGGACTATCCTCATTAGCTCATTTTAATTTGCATTACCTCTGTAAGACCCTCTCTCCTCCGAGGTTGCATTCTGGGGAACTGGGACTTCAACATACGAATGGGAGTGGGGGACACAATAGTAAACATAACATTCTGTAAACGGGGGGCTCAGTGGGTTTCAAGGGCCCATTCATCAGGGTTAGAGTGAGGCCCAGGGGTGTGAGGCAGCCAACAGGAGCATTTACAGGCCATAACCAGGAGAAGGTGACAGGCAAGGTTGGTCTGAGTGTCCGATACCTCAATCAGGAAAGGACTGACAGTGGAGAACACCATGAATCAGGGAAGTACAATCGCTATATTGTGTGATCATGGAGTTAAGTCTCATTATGGGACAAGATTGCCTCTTAATGGAATTTTTCAGGAGATTTCAACAGAATTCTGATAGGAAAATTTGCACGAGGTCTGATGAAGTCCTAACGGCCCAATTCCCCAGGTCCAACCTTTCCTTACAGATCAAGACAAACAAAGAAGTCCAGCCTCAGAGGCCTTCTCAGTGATACGCTATGGACCAAGACCATGTTCAGGAGTGAAATGGCTCTTTCTTTTTAGATTCTAACTTCCTAGATATTCATTTATTTGATAAGTGCTTTTTTGGATACTGGTATGTGCTAGGCAGTCCGTTGGCAGAACTGGGTTTTCCGATTGGAGTACTGGCAAAAAAAAGGAGTCCATTAAACTCTATTGAAAATCCCTGGAATAGAAGGAAGGCCAGTGGCGGGGAGCACAGGAAGCAGAGAGAGAGGAGGATGGTGAGTCGGGCAGGATGGCAGATGGGAGGGCCTTGAAGCCATGACAGAGTCCGATTTTATTCCAGAAGCAAACGGAAGTTATTGGAGGATTTTAAGGAGGGCGTGGCAGGATCTGATTCATGTTGCTAAGACGCTATCCTGGCTATTAAGGTGCAAAAGTAGAAGCAGAGAGACTGTTACTAAGCCATCGTGCGTCAGGTCCCTAAGGAAATCGAGTCCAACACGGAGAAATGCCTGTGAGACAAGTACTGGGGACTCTTTCCAGGGGAGTAAAGGCAGCAGGACTGGACCAGAGGAAGGCTGAATTGCAGTCCAGTTACCACAGCCCCAGGGAGAGCTCTGGGTCTGGGGGGCCCTACAGAGTTTTCCCATATTGAGGAGAGGGCTCTGGGGGGTGCTTTATATCTCGTTATCTTTATATCTTTCTCCGCCCACAGCTGAATCTTTATTTAGTTGATAACCTCCATTACACACCAAGTTAATCTTTTCTTCTTCCCGTGTTACTGACAGATAATTGACATGCACCACTGTGTAAGTTTCAGGTGTACCACGTAATGAGCTTACAATACATCATGAAGTGATTGTCACAAGTTATCACAGTAAGTCTATTGTCACAATAAGTTTAGTGAACATTCATGATCTCATATAGATTCAAAATTGTAAAAATAGAGAAAAATTTTTCCTTGTGATGAGAACACTTAGGGTTTACTCTTTCATATGTAACCTACAGCCATGTTAATTGTATTTATCATGTTGTACATTACATCCCTAGCAATTATGTGTCATAACTGGAAGTCTGTACCTTTTGAGCCCCTCCATCCAACCCCCCTCCCCCCGACACCCACCTCTGTTAATCACAAATCTGATCTCTTTTTCTATGAGTTTGCTTGTTTGTTTTTGAAGTATAATTGGCCTACAACACTATGTAAGTTCCTGGTACACAACATAGAGATTTGATATTTCTGTGCTTTTCAAACTGATAACTATAGCTACGACATGTCACTGTACAAAGATATTACATATTAATCTTGAACTATATTTCCCACATTGTACTTGCACACCCATGACTCGTTTATTTTGCATCTGGAATTTTGTGCCTCTGAATCTCCCTCACCTATTTCTTTCCTCCTCTCACCTTGCTCCCCTCTGGCAACCACCTGTTTGTTCTCTGTATCTGTAACTCTCTGTTGTGTTATGTTTGTCCATTTGTTTTGTTTTTTAGAGTCCACATATAAGTGAAATCATAAGTATTTGTCTTTCTCTGACGTGTTTCAGCATAATACCCTCTAGGTCCATCCATGTTGCTGCAAATGGCAAGATTTCATTTTTTTTATGGCTGAGTAATATTCTATTGTGTGTGTGGTATATATACATCTTCTTTATCCATTCACCTATTGATGGGCATTTAGGTTCCTTCCATATCTTGGCTATATTGTTGATAATTCTACAGAGAACACAGGCATGCATATTAGTGTTTTCGTTTTCTTCAGATAAATATCTAGGAATGGAACTGCTGGATCGTAGAAGTCTATTTTTAGTTTTTTAAGGAGCCTCCATACTGTTCTCCACAGTGGCTGCACCAATTTACATTCCCACCAACAGTGCACAAGGGTTCCCTTTTCCCCACATCTTCACCACACTTGTTATTTGTTGTCTTTTTGGTAATAGACGTTCTGACAGGTGTGAAGTGGTATCTCATTGTGGACTTGCTTTGCATTTTCCTGATGATTAGTGATGTTGAGCATCTTTTCGTGTGCCTGTTGGCCATCTGTATGCCTTCTTTGGAAAAATGTCTATTCAGGTCCTCTGCTCATCTTTTCATTAGGTTGTTTGTTTTTTTGATGTCGAGTTGTATGAGTTCTTTGCATATTTTGGATATTAACTTCTTATCAGATATATCATTTGCAAATATCACCTCCCATTCAGTAGGTGGCCTTTTCATGTTGTTGATAGTTTCCTTTACTGTGCAAAAGCTTTTTAGTTCGATGTAGTCCCATTTGTTTAATGTTGCTTTTGTGTCCCTTGCCTGAGGAGACAGATTCAAAAAAATTTTGCAGACTGATGTCAAAGTTTTCTTCTAGAAACTGCCTATGTTTTCTTCTAGAAGATTTATGGTTTCAGGTCTTAACATTTAAATCTTTAATCCATTTTGAATTTATTTTTGTGTGAGAGTATAGTCCAGTTTGATTCTTTCCCATGTAGCTGTCCAGTTTTCCCAGCACCACTTATTGAAGAGACTGTCTTTTCCTCATTGTATATCCTTGCCTCCTTCATCATAGATTAATTGCCCAGATAAGTGTGGGTTCATTTCTGAATAGATTCTTGGGAATCTATTCTGTTCCATTGATCTGTGTGTCTTTTTTTTGTGCCAGCACCACGTTGTTTTGATTACTGTAGCTTTCTTTGTAGTATAGTTGGAAATCAGGGAGTGTGATACCTCCAGCTTTGTTCTTCTTTCTCAAGATTGTTTTGGCTATTCAGGATCTTTTATGTTTCCATACAGATTTTAGAATTATTTGCTCTAGTTCTGTGAAAAATGCCATTGATATTTTGATGGGGATTGCATTAAATCTGTAGATTTCCTTGGGTAGTATGGTCATTTTAACAATATTAATTCTTCCAGTTCAGGAACACAGTATAATTTTCCATCTGTTTGGGTCATCTTAAATTTCTTTCATCAGCGTTTTATAGTTTTCTGTGTGCAAGTCTTTTACCTCTGCAGGTAGGTTTATTCCTGAGTATCATATTCTTTTTGATGTGATGGTAACTGAGATTGTTTTCTTAATTTTTCTTTTTGATAGTTTGTCATTAGTGTATAGAAATGCAACAGATTTCTGTATATTAATTTTATATCCTGCAACTTTACGGAATTTGTCGATGAGTTCTAGTAGTTTTTTGGTGCTGTTTTTAGGATTTTCTATGTATAGTATTATGTCATTTGCAAACAGTAACAGTTTTACTTCTTGCTTTCCAATTTGGATTCCTTTTATTTCTTTTTCTTCTCTGATTGCCATGGCTAGGACTTCCAATACTAAGTTGAATAAAAGTGGTGAGAGTGGGCATCCTTGGCTTGTTCCTGATCTTAGAGGAAATGCTTTCAGCTTTTCACCATTGAGTATGACGTTAGCAATGGGCTTGGCATATATGGCCTTTGTTATGTTGAGATATGTTCCCTCTATACCCACTTTCTGGAGAGTTTTAATCACAGATGGATGTTGAATTTTGTTGAAAGCTTTTTCTGCATCTATTGAGATGATCATATGGTTTTATTCTTCAAATTGTTAATATGGTATATCACATTGATAGATTTGCAGATATTGAACCATCCTTGCATCCTTGGGATAAATCCCACTTGATGATGGTGTATAATCTTTTTAATGTATTGTTGAGTTTGGTTGCTAATACTTTGCTGAGGATTTTTGCACCTATTTACCTATATTGGCCTGTAATTTCTATTTTTGTGATACCATTGTCTGGTTTTGGTATCAGGATGATACTGGCCTCACAGAATAAGCTTGGTCAGCTTCTTGTTTGTACTTTGTCTTCACTATTTCCTTTCTGTAGTCTCAGTCTAGCCCTTTTGGTGAGAAAGGAGAGTGAAAGAAGAAGAAGTAAAAGGACAAGGAATCTTCTAAATTGTCTGCCCTGTCATAAACTACCTTTGCATTCATTGCATTAAGCCTAATCTGGCTCATTCTCTTGTGAATGTTTTTCCTTAGAATTTCAAAAATCTTGCAGTGTTGGTGGCCCTTCCCACTGTATTTTGCTCCATCCCAAAACAGCCTTCTTCCTTCTGACTACATTCCTGGGAATCTACAGTTCATACATTTACTTTCTGCTGAGGTCTTATAGCTGCCATCCCACCTCCTCCAACCCCCAGTGTATTTTTCACCCACAGCCAAAATCTGGCCCATGGAAAGCACTCACACATTATTTGCTCAGCAAACTCTACAGCACAGGTCAGTCCTATCGCAATGGATGCTTTCCTCCACTTTGCTGCCAGAGCCACTCTAGTCTGCCTGTCTCTCACCCCCCAGGCTCGCCCACCATCTCCTCCCCTCCTCACAACTGCACAGGATAAAGGACACATATTAAGCTCTCTGAGTAGTCTCCTTAAAGTCCTTCTTCTTCCTTCCTTCTGAACTGAGGTTGGGGGGCAGGTGAGTAGAAAAAAGATGGCTAGCACAGCTCTCTCCAAAAAGCTCTTCCCTGGAAATCCACTCATTTCCCTTCTATAACTTCAATATGGGTGAGTCAGGAAATTGACTTTCCAGTTATAACCTTTACAATTTTACATGTCAGCCTAGTGCCTTACTCTGGAATAAATTGTCTACTGTATCTTGAATCCCAATGTCTTGAATTAGTGAAACAATTTTAACATATTATTTCTTAGGTATATGTACAAATTGTGGATGATTTCAGAGCAAATCAATGATATACATTGCCTTAGAAAGTGAATGGATGGGGAAGAATTATTAATGTTTTCATTTATCTTCTGATGTGTTACAATGAGCCTATGTTCCTATAGTAAATGATTAGGACTGTGTAAGAAACAATAGACATAGAACATATGAGTAATTTATATATATATATATATATATATATTATTCAAAATTAGGCCATATATCAAAGGTCATTTCATATGCATTAATCAAAATGATTTTGATTCTAAAGTAAAAGTGGTGTAGGATTGCCTTAAACATTCTGATTTGAAGGAAACACAGAAGAGTTTTCTCAGATCTTTATCTCGTATATACATGTAGTGCAATTGATTGTCCTTTTGATTGGAAGATTTGAGTGAAAAGATAATCAAAATGACAGAATCTCAAACTGAATTTGGGGAGCACTGAGGCAGGCATGTTGTGTGCTTCATTTCTGTATAAATGAAAAAATAAAAAATAAACCCATAGAGGTACATTCTCTTACCAGTTTGAGCCACACCTATAGAAATGATAAAAACTGGCCTACAGGGTTAATTAAACCTGTATGCTACATCACTAAAATGACAGTGGGAAAAGAGAATGGGAGGGAAGATGAAATGGGTGAAACAAGTCAACAAAATGTGGGTAATAGAAAACAGAAGGGTTGAAATGGCTTAGCCGAGAAGAGAAAGCTGAAACCTAAAAGCTTGAAGGGATCAAAGCCAATAAAAATAAAACATTTGCAGAAAAATAGACCCTGGAAAGACTCAGAACTTGGAGGCATCTCTAAAGGTGAAGAATAGACTGAAAACAGGAAAAGAGCTTGAAAGCCTTGTTCACGGAGGAGCTGGACTTACAAACCTTTTCCCCGACAGAGAGGTTTATCAGTCAGGGCGCCAGGAGCAGCTGAAAACACTGTATGGAAATCACGGAACTAAGTAGATATGGGCTCCCAGAATGCTGACCATCCCCGCCGCCCCCTCTCCTTGACCCTTCCTCGCACTGGCAACCCGACTTCCATCTTCAGTCAGAAGATCTGACACTGACCAGCATGAATGCAAAGATCTACAGGTGCTGACATGTGAGAGTTCTTCCAGTCAAATAGGTGTTGGAAGAGGGGACGTGTATGGGTAGCAGGGGGCAGGAGTGGTGGCAACAGAATTATACCCTCTACTTCCAGAAGAAAGAGTCAGCAATAATCTCTAAAAAGAAAAACCAAGCCATAGCAGTTTAAGCATGGCATTTAGAAATTTGGAAATGTTGAGCAATACCAAAGACAAGTAAGAGACTTGCCCATCACTGTGATTTTTAAGAAAAGAAAAAAAAAACAGGATCCAATCAACTTCTCAAGATAAACCAGGGCCAACCACCTTGTAGGAAGGCTGTGCTCCATCATCCAGGCCTGGCTAATCATACACAGACTTAAGAGACCCAGTCCTGATGAACTCAGACATTGGAGAGGGCAAAGCTTCTGTGACAAGTAGCTAGTGCTGCAAGAATGCTGCAAGACACAGAGCCCAAACTCAGTGGTACACGTGGATCTGTACTCACAGACCCTCAGGTCAGTTGCAGTTCTTGTAGCTTGGCTCACCTAGACGAGCCCTGAGTAAGTGCTCTGCTTCAGGCTCTGCTTCTGGGCTTGGTTCCAGGCCTTGTTCCGGAACTCAGGCTCAGGGGCAGTGGCTACCTGTGGGATGTACTTGTTGTAGTGAGTCACTTTCATGGACATTCCAAGCCTCTGATTGCATCACATCAACTGACATCCCTTGGATCCAAGAACTCACATGGCCAAGCTCAAAGCCAAAGGTTGGGAGCTATTATTTGCCCACCATGAAATCATGGCCAGGGTGTGGATAATCTGACACCACTTCAACAGAGTGAAGAAATCACTGGAACTAATAATCTACTGAAGCACCCTTCTTTGTGTATCATTCATCAAGTGGGTTCTAATTTTGGTCTTCATTCCCAGTGCGTTATCATGGTGGTTCTGTCACCTTATCATATTCTCTATCCTCTAGCAGGAATATCTAAGGTTGTTTGCAAATAATTTAAACACACTGTAATCATAAGTTTAAAAAAAAAGAATATCTAGGATGAATAGCCTAGTTAAGTGTTCTGATTTGCTTCTTTATTTTTATGCAATTATTCTGAGTCTTTAAAAAATCTTTTTATGAATTATTTTATTCAAAGTCTCTCTTTTTTGTTCTAAACTCTCTCTTTTATCTAAGTAAGAAGACAGAATACCATAAAGAAATGTTTCACCCCATTTTATGTCAAGTAGCACTTGGTCCCTGTTCTGGATTTTTTACAAAGTAGAAACTCAGGGCAAATACACTGGAATGCAGGGAAAGTTATTTGATATAGAAAATGTGTAGTCTAGCCAAGGAGTGATTACTCCAGAAATCCTCATGGAGAATAAAGGATTTAATGTGAGACTTGATATTTTGGAAAAACAAACTGAGGATTAATAATATCCGGGTGATGTCTCCCAAAAACACCAAAGGAAACAGTGAAGACGTCTTAAAAGAATGGCTTCCAGATGCCTAGTAAATCATGTGTCTCTACCAAATGAGAACATGGCTTAAGGAGGATATTACTTATTTTGAGAAAAGAAGCATTGTTTGGGTGACTAGTCGTCTCTTGCCCTTCAACTCTGTAATATTATTAAAGATACGGAAGCCAAGAGCATTATCCTTTTTGAATAATGGAATGATGGATACCATTATTTGCGGTGAAAATTAGTTCTACCATTCAGTGTGATTTCTGTAAGAAAATTAATAAATTAGGGTTTTACGGTGAGATGATTTGTCTTCTTTGGTGACTGGAGTATATCTCGGAGTCTTGTAAAGTGGATGAAGGATGATTGTAAAAAGGTAGGATGAGAAAACCAGGCCGAGGCTTAGTGCACAGGAACGTTTTTAGATACATAAATTTCAGAAACAATTTGCAATCTGGAAATTGATTTCCTATAAAGCATCTACACCCACAGACCCTTTGGCAAGAGTCCATGTGTCCCCAGTTTGGAAACCACTCACTTGGTTCACTGATGGAGCGTCTCGTGCCCCATATTCCTCTGCCCTTTGCAGTCCTAGGTCACACCCTCCAATACGCTCCAGGGAGGATTTGCACCAATCACAATGTACCAGAACTTACTAGCTTTCAGAGTTGGGGTCCTGAAGAGCATTTATTGAGGTCACTGGCATTGGTTTTCCATGTTGAAATCTTCCTTTGACTTTCTCGGTGATTCATATTCTCGTCCCTGTAATATGACCTGGCAAGTGTTTGGGCTTGAGCAATTCTGCTCTGGGTTTTGTCACTGGATTAGCAAACAGCAGCAGCAGCAATAGCAGCAGGAACAAAACTAGTCTCTAGGGATCGCAAACAGATTGTAATCAGGTATCACAGAAGAGAAATTAGAATGTGTGCATTCTCTCTGAGAGATATTGCATTTACTAAATTAAATTTCCTATAGAGGATTTTAAGCACAAATGGGCCATTTTGCAATTTCCATGAACTTTAAGTTCTTAAGGTTAAAAAAAAAAAGAGGTCTAAATGAACCTAATTAATCTTCTGTTTCCTTCCTAACTGGCAAATCAGCTGAAATAGGCAGAAGCACAGATTAATAAACCATATGCAATATACTGCCAGCTGTCATCTGAGGAAACTATTTTTTCTTCTGTCCTATTCATTACCTAAGTGTTATAGTAACATCACAGGAGCTCTTTGGGATTAGGAAAGCCATGATGATTTTTCTCCCTCCTTTGCAAAATTGTCTACTTCCTTAGTTTCTGTAAACTCACTTTGTATTAGTTAAGATTAGGTTCTGGTGTGAGAAACAGACTCCAAAAACCAGTGGCTTACGGAGGACAGAAGTTTATTACAACAAGAGTCTGCAGCAGTGGTTCAACTCCACAAAGTCCTAAGGGACCCAGGCTGCTCCTCCCCTGGGCAGGACCCACATTTCCACGGTCCGCTCCATCTCCAGACATCAGCACCACATTCCTGCCAACAGCAGGTTGGAAAGCATGAAAAGGGGCAAAGGTCATGTACTGGCTTACTTTTAGGAAACTGCCATACCACAATTCTACTCATATCTCAATGGCCAAAATTAATCATATGGAACATTTTTGCTTTTTACATTTTGAAGCTATCGTAATAGGTACATAGAAATTAAAAAAAATTTTTGGCCGCACTGCACCGAGTGGCATGTGGGATCTTAGTTCCTTGACCAGGGATAGAACCTGCACCCCCTGCACTAGAAGCATAGAGTATTAACCACTGAACCACCAGGGAAGTCTCTTGTTATCTTTTCTAAGGATCCGACCCTTTTATCATTATAAAGTTAACCTGTTTTTCTCTAGTAATGATTTTTGCTTGAAAGTATATTTTTTATGATTTTAATAGAGGTACACCAACTTTCTGTTTGGTGTTTTCCTGGGGTATGTTTTCCGTCCTTTTACTTTCAACTTTTCTGGAAACTAGCATTTTAGATATGTTCATTGTAACAGAATATAGGTGATTTTTTAAAAATACATCTGACAATCTTTGGGATTGACATGTACACACTGCTATATTTAAAACAGATAACCACCATGGATGTACTGTATAGCACGCGGAACCCTACTCAATAATCTGTAATAACCCAAATGGGAAAATAATTTGAAAAAGAATAGAAACATGTATATGTATAACTGTATCACTTCGCTGTACACCTGAAACTAACACAACATTGTTAATCAACTATATTCCAATATAAAATAAAAAATGTTTGAATAAAATAAAACACAAAAGACCCCGAATAGCCAAAGCAATCTTGAGAACGAAAAACAGAGCTGGAGGAATCAGGCTCCCTGACTTCAGACTATACTACAAAGCTACAGTAATCAAGACAGTATGGTACTGGCACAAAAACAGAAAGATGGATCAATGGAACAGGATAGAAAGCCCAGAGATAAACCCACGCACATAAGGTCACCTTATCTTTCATAAAGGAGGCAGGAATGTACAGTGGAGAAAGGATATCCTCTTCAATGAGTGGTGCTGGGAAAACTGGACAGGTACATGTAAAAGTATGAGATTAGATCACTCCCTAACACCATACACAAAAATAAGCTCAAAATGGATTAAAGACCTAAATGTAAGGCCAGACACTATAAAACTCTTAGAGGAAAACATAGGCAGAACACTCTATGACATAAATCACAGCAAGATCCTTTTTGACCCACCTCCTAGAGAAATGGAAATAAAAACAAAAATAAACAAATGGGAGCTAATGAAACTTCAAAGCTTTTGCACAGCAAAGGAAACCATAAACAAGGCCAAAAGACAACCCTCAGAATGAGAGAAAATATTTGCAAACGAAACAACTGACAAAGGATTAATCTCCAAAATTTATAAGTAGCTCATGTAGTTCAATAACAAAAAAACAAACTACCCAATCCAAAAATGGGCAGAAGACCTAAATAGACATTTCTCCAAAGAAGATATACAGACTGCCAACAAACACATGAAAGAATGCTCAACTTCATTAATCATTAGAGAAATGCAAATCAAAACTACAATGAGGTATCACCTCACACCAGTTAGAATGGGCATCATCAAAAAATCTAGAAACAGTAAATGCTGGAGAGGGTGTGGAGAAAAGGGAACCCTCTTGCACTGTTGGTGGGAATGTAAATTGATACAGCCACTGTGGAGAACAGTATGGATTTTCCTTAAAAAACTACAAATAGAACTACCGTATGACCCAGCAATCCCACTACTGGGCATATACCCTGAGAAAATTATAATTCAAAAAGAGTCATGTACCAAAATGTTTATTGCAGCTTTATTTACAACAGCCCAGAGATGGAAACAACCTAAGTGTCCATCATCGGATGAATGGATAAAGAAGATGTGGCACATATATACAATGGAATATTACTCAGCTATAAAAAGAAACGAAATTGAGCTATTTGTAATGAGGTGGATAGACCTAGAGTCTGTCATACAGAGTGAAGTAAGTCAGAAAGACAAATACCGTATGCTAACACATATATATGGAATTTAAGGGGAAAAAATGTCATGAAGAACCTAGGGGTAAGACAGAAATAAAGACACAGACCTACTAGAGAATGGACTTGAGGATATGGGGAGGGGGAAGGGTAAGCTGTGACAAAGTGAGAGAGAGACATGGACATATATACACTACCAAATGTAAGGTAGATAGCTAGTGGGAAGTAGCCGCATAGCACAGGGACATCAGCTCGGTGCTTTGTGACCACCTGGAGGGGTGGGATAGGGAGGGTGGGAGGGAGACGCAAGAGGGAAGAGATATGGGAACATATGTATATGTATAACTGATTCACTTTGTTATAAAGTAGAAACTAACACACCATTGTAAAGCAATTATACTCCAGTAAAGATATAAAAACTAAAATAAAATAAAGTAAAAAAAATAGTCTGACAATCTTTGCGTTTGATGAAGGTATTTAATTTATTTACACTATGTGAAATCTTATTTTGTGCTTTCCATTTGTCCCATCTTTTCTATGATTCTTTTTCTCTCCTCTGTTTCCTTCTATTTGAATTGATTAATTTTTTTTTCTAACTCTGTTTTACCTACTATTATTTGGAAGTTGTGCACTCTGATACTGTTCTCCAAAAATAACAGGCATAATTAACTTATCAAAGTCTCAGATTGAACAATGTCTCTCTCCACCTGCTGAGCCCTCATCCCTGTTAGAGTTGTCTCCCTTCTGGGATAACATGCTGTGGTGCTCACGCATTTCAATTCTTTTAACCCCTTAAAACTTTGATATTGCTGCTTTATACAGTCATCATTTCATATTATTTCTTTTTTTTTTTTTTTGGTACGCGGGCCTCTCACTGTTGTGGCCTCTCCCGTTGCGGAGCACAGGCTCCGGACGCGCAGGCTCAGCGGCCATGGCTCACGGGCCCAGCTGCTCAGCGGCATGTGGGATCTTCCCGGACCGGGGCACGAACCCATGTCCCCTGCATCGGCAGGTGGACTCTCAACCACTGCACCACCAGGGAAGCCCCCATATTATTTCTTTCTGTGCACATATTTACCAGTTTCTCTGCTTTCCATTTCTTTTAAAAATAGAATCATTGAGGTATGATTGACATACAATAAACTGTACATATTAAAAGTGTACAGTTTGAAAAGTTTCAACGTATGTGAAACAATCACTACAGCCAGGAGAATGAATATATCGTCACGTCCAAAAGGTTTCTCAGGTCCCTTTTAATCCTTCACTCCTATCTCTTTTTTATTGTTGTCGGTGGTATTTCAGGCAGGAGCCTAAATCCAAATCCTATTACTCTGTCATAGCTATTAGTGAACATCTCTCTCCATTTGTGTTTGTATCTCAGACTTTGGGTTTTGTTTTTTTTTTAATATTTATTTATTTATTTATTTATCTGGCTGTGCCGGATCTTCGTTGTGGCACGCGGGATCTGTTTTTAGTTGTGGCATTGTGAACTCTTAGTTGCAGCAGGTGGGATCTAGTTCCCTGACCAGAGATCGAACCTGGGCCCCCTGCATTGGGAGCTCAGCATCTTACCCACTGGATCACCAGGTAAGTCCCTGTATCTCAGACTTTGAATATGAGATCACTTTCCTTCTCTCTCTTTTACACTCTTTAGATTTTCCCTTAGTGAAGGTCTACTAATGGCAAATATCCCTCAGTTTTTGATGGCCTGAGAATATCATCAGTTTGGCTTCATGCAGAAAAGATACTTTTTTCTAAGAATAGAGGTCTAGGTTAAAAATAGTTTTCCCTTTGTACATTGAATATATCACTTCACAGTCTCCTGGCTTCCTTTTTGCCATCAAGAAAGCAGCTGTGTGTTACTCCTTTGAAGATAGTACAACTCCTTTAAAGATCTTCTCTTTTCTTTGGTGCTCTACACTTTCACTGTGAGTTTTCTAGTTGTGGGTTTCCTTCGTATTTATCTGCCTGATTTTCTCTGTGCCCTTGAATCTGACAGAAGATACTTTTCAACAGTTCTGGAAAATTCTCAGCCATTTTATTCTCACATAATACCTCTGCTCCCCTTCTTTCTTTTCTTCCTGAAGCTCCAATTCGGCACATATGTACTCTATCCACAACTTTTTTTACCTATTTTCCCATATATTGCATGTCCTATCTGTGCAACCCTCTGGATAATTTCCTCAGGACTATTTATCTTTGAGATCACTAACTCTCTCCTCAGCTGTGTCTAATCTACTGTTAAGCCCATCCATTGAGGGTTTATTTTGTTCGTTTCAGTTATTAGGTTTTTCATTTCCAGGTGCTCTATTTGGTTCTTGCTCAAATTTGGTCATTTTATATAGTTTATTCTCTGTACAGATTTTCAAACTTTTATTTCTTTATACATGCTAAACATAATTATTTTATATTCTTATAATAACAATACCTGAAGTCTTGTATTGCTGCTTCACAATCATGGTACCTTGTTTCCCTGTGTGTTGGATGGTTTCTTGCTGTGAGCTGCTCATTTCCCTTGGAAATTTGTTTTTCAAGGAATTCTTTGGGAACTGGGAAAAAAAGCTTCCACCAGAGAAGACGGACCTTTGCGTCTGCCAGATACCTAGGGTACTATATGTTTAAGACTACTTTAAATTACTGGTATCATCTTATATATTTGATCTGTAATTTTTCATATAACAGTATATCATGAAATGCCTGTCATTCTAGACAAATTCGCCTACTCACTATTTTTAATGTTGTATAGCATTCTATAATAAGGCTATATTATAATTTATTTGATCCTTCAACTGTTGACTTTTGAGTAGATATCACTGAAAATGTGTATCTTTATATACATAGCTTTACATGCTTGCATAATCATCTCTAATTATATATATATATATATGTTTATCCTCTAATCATATATGTTCACTTATTATTCAATAATACATATTGAATGTATTCATTTCAAATATATATAATATATACATTATAATAGATGTATATTCATTCCAGAAAGTTGGACTGCTATGGCAAAGAAAACGTGTACTTTAAAAATGTTTCATACATACTACACATGACCTTCCAGAAAGATTCTATCAGTTTACAGCCCACCAATATATACCCATGCCCCTGACAATACTAGATGTTATCAATCTTTAAATTTTGCTGATCTGATGAGAGAATATTATTGTTTTAATCTGCTGATATCTTACTACTAATAAGGCTGAACATATTTGCTTACTTCTATTGACCATTTGCTTTTCTCTTCTGTATGATTGCTGTTCATTTATTTTGCCCATTTTTACAATTTTTTCTGAGTCATTTTCTTGTTTTTGTTTTTGTTCTTTTTGCAGTACGCGGGCCTCTCACTGTTGTGGCCTCTCCCGTTGTGGAGCACAGGCTCCGGACGCGCAGGCTCAGCGGCCACGGCTCACGGGCCCAGGCGCTCCGCGGCACGTGGGATCTTCCCGGGCCGGGGCGCGAACCCGCGTCCCCTGCATCGGCAGGCGGACTCTCAACCACTGCGCCCCCAGGGAAGCCCCCCCTGATGATTCTTAACCAATTTTATTTCTTAACATATAAGTTTTATTTTTAAGAAAATTTACACATTCCTCCTCTAAATACTTATCCAGTCTGAGTTGGTGAAGTCCTAAATGCTCCTGGTTTAAATGCACTATATAAACTGTGAATTCAAAGCAGTTTAAAAATATCTTTGATGTTATATCATTTCATATGATATGTATTCTATCATTAAGGAAAGCATTCCTATGGAAGAATAAAAAACTTTCTATAATTTTCAGTTTATTTCAACATGCAAAGTCAAATTTCTCTCACATCATAGAAACCTATAAAAATTATCAGTAGCTGTAGTCAGTGTTTTATAATTGTCAGAAAATGGCTTTCCCAATAACTTTGCAAAAAATTCATAGCCCGAAAGAATTAACTGAAGAAGCCAAGTATGAGTTTCATAAGAAACAGAGATTTGAACAGTCATTAGAAATAGTAGACATCTTCCAAAACAGTAAAATATGCATTAGTAAAACTTCAAATTCCAACAATGCTATAATCTCTCTCCAACAATAGTTGTTAAATATAAATATTACTGCTTTAGATAAATAATGAAGATGGAACCATCTGGTGAAAATTAGTTACACACTAAGCACTTGAAGTTAAAAAGTTAGGGTCTCTGAAAATAAGTATATCTCTAGTAAAGCATTAGAAACCTGACTAGAAATAGCTCCCTAAGTGTGACTATTAGTACATGAATCTCCAACACTTTTTTAAAAGATTGAGGAGGCAATCAGATTAAATTTTCTCAACAATAAAATATACAATCACTACTCACTGGTAGGCTCTTTTGCCTCAATTCAAATACCCACTCACTTCAACTAAAGCACTCACTTTAGGTAATGACCAGAAACAGGAAATGAAAAAATACAGATTCTAAAAGTAGTCACGAAGAGCACTATAATATTCATGGTGTAAAATTTGAGAATACCAAAGAACGGATGCAGGGGACTATCACCGTGTACACTGTTTACAACAATTATTCACTGCATATCTTTGCCCCAAGAACAGTATCTATTATGAAAACATTTCAATTCTAATTTATACTAGTTCATATTTACATTGTAAAAGTTATTCCTGGATCATATGTTTAAAAGGAAGATGTTAAAATTTGTAAGGTTCAAAGACTATCTACAAATAAGAAAATGACTCAGGGCTTCCCTGGTGGCGCAGTGGTTGAGAGTCCGCCTGCCAATGCAGGGGACGCGGGTTCGCGCCCCGGTCTGGGAGGATCCCACATGCCGCGGAGCGGCTGGGCCCGTGAGCCATGGCCCCTGAGCCTGCGCGTCCGGAGCCTGTGCTCCACAACGGGAGAGGCTACAACAGTGAGAGGCCCGTGTACCACAAAAAAAAAAAAAAAAAAAAAAGAATCATCAGGGCTTAGAAATGATATTTTTCAGAATTTTCCCAAGCAACTTACTGATAAACATGCTGAACAAACATATAAATTCATCTGATTCAGGACTGATCCAAAAGCTAAAAAGATGACAAAGTCTTAGCAGATTTCGTATTCCACTGACTATCTGATTTAAACAGTTTAAACATTCTTTGGCATTTAAATAAAGTCAAGTATTCTTATTTATTATTTTCAGAACATATAATTTAAGATTACAAAAGTTTGAAATATATTTTTTAAAACTCAGATCCATTTGATCATTCAAAATTAATAAAAGGAGGCAGGGTGGTAGGGGAGAATGATACTGAATTGCCATCCATGCTTCAGTACGAAAATGGCCTGAAAGAATAAATGACTGCACATAATTGGCTTTCTCAAAATAAGTTACTAATAAGAACTATAAACCTTGGACTTCCTCAGTTCAGTGAAAGCACATTTAGCTGCTGTGTTGTAAGAGATGCTGGTCCTTATAATGGCTATAATCAGACTATTTGGAACCTGATGCATCCAAGTCAAAGTTACCTACCTAAATTATCAAGCAACTTCTGGAATTCTCTGGATTTAGGGGTAGTGTATCAGCCAGGGCCAGAAGAGATCAAGATCAAAAGGGAGCCAACACAGCAAACAGAAGAAGAATTCAGAAATTCTGGTGTAGGAATCAGGTCAAATCAAAAGTAGGAACTTGGGCCTCTGGAATTACACCAGTACAACCAAGATTACAGGGAAGGTGAGTAGGCAGAATTCAATGGGTTACACTTTTACCCCAGCCCACTATCATAGTGATACTATCACAGAAAGAAGAGAAAAGAGGGCCTTACCTTGTAATCTGCCCCAAGGTGAAATCTTAAGCTACCCTAAGGAGTCTTGAAAATATGTCCTAGTCTTAGTAAAACTGGAAAGCTAGCTTGTATAACTGATCCTAAACTTTATACCAATAAATGTGTCAGTCACATTAAGTATTGTGTTTGGCATACATAACTATTTACTATTATTTACATATCATGAAGACAATCATATACTTTTCTTTTTAAAATCTTTTCATGGTCTATGCTAAATATTTATTAGAAGCAACTTCTATGACTGTTTACAAACTAAATACCATAATTTGTGTACTACCTGGCAATGTGTAAGGAAAGAATCTTGTCAGTTCTACATTTTGCTTTACAAAAATATTAACTTAGCTCTGTTCTTAAATCAGTACATGCAAAGTTCAACAAGGCATGAAAATCCATAAGTAAGACTACGTTTTGGGAAAACACTACCTTGGGGAGAAAATGTTGTAGTCTTCCATTTTCAAGCTGGCATATACAACCAATTGAATTAACTTTCAATTGTCTATTTAAAATTAATTCAGTCTGATCTAGAACCAAAATACTAACAAAATGCTTACATCTGCAAAAGTTGAAGGAGTAGATGTTTCAGTCAATATCATTTTCTATATTTAAAACCAGAAAGTGACGTCAACAGCCCTCAACAACTTACTTATTGTCGTATTTTTGGTCTCCAAACACATCCGTTTAACATGTGCACTGAACTTTCAGCCCTGAGAATAGAATCCCAAACATTCACTACATACATATGTCTATGATTACTTCTGACCACAACAAAACTTTCAAATGAAAGTGAAAAATAAGAAGGTAAAAGGTTTGTTTCTCCATCTTGCTATTTTGTTTATAAGTACACACATACACATTAATATTAAATTCACAAAACAGGATACAAAAATTATATGTGAACTATGATTGCAACTATGTAGAAAATGCATATAAAAAAATGGGAGGCCAGGAATCCACTAAAATTGTAACAGCGGTTATGCTAGGGTTATAGAGCCACGGTGTTTTGCTTGCCTTTGTCTTGACTTTCCAAATGCTCTGCAATGTGGTGATACTACTGTAATTCAAAACTCCCTTGTCTTCTTTATCGAACACCCTGAAAGACTTTACTCAAAAAAATACGTAGTGATCAACGTGCAGTTTTTTGGCAATTTGGTAGGAAAGGAAAAGAGACGTTCACCGCTCATCCCACATCGGAATTTGAAAGTCCCTTTGAATGCTCTTCTCCAGAATCCCTTCTGTGCTTTAGTACCGGGAAGGCTCTTCTTCCTTCCTTCCCTCTTCACAGCACCGCATCCCTGCCACCTTACTGCTCAGCCTTTGGCCTCCAGAATGCCACGCCTTCCCTGTCAAGTTTCTTTCTCTTGAAATTATCTAGGAAGGTTTAACTATGCCTTACCTTCTGCCTCTACATTTGCTTATCAAACCCATGCCATCAAGGTGCTCAGAAAACAAAAGGATTTTGCAGTCACCGGGAACCCCCCTCATTATGTTTCTATGAGTGTAAACTGGCCTGATTTTTCCGAGAATACAGCAATCTCTCTGAAAATGCAAAATATACGTACCTTTTGGCCTAAAATCCCACAGTTAGAGATCATCCCGTAGAATTAGTCAAGAAAGTTCACCAGTGGAAAATGTACATGGATGTTTACTGCAACAGCGTCTGTCATAGCAAACAACTGGAAATATCTGAAGTATCCGCTGATACGGCACTGGTTTAAACAAATACAGTGTATCCATGGGAAGGACTACCACGCGGCTATTTTAAAAGAGTGAATGAAATCATACTAATCTAGAAAGCTCTCAAAATATATTGTTTTTTCTTTTAAGTCAAGATATTAAATAATCTTTAAGTATTTTTCAGAGGGTAAAGTGCAAGCTATCTACTAAACCCAAGACCCTAAAAAGAAAAAAACAAGACTATGGAGGAGGACAGTTGGCCCAGCAATGAAGTCTCTTGGCCTTTATCAGCATATAAACCGAAGAGAGGGGAGCAAGGCTTGAGAGGTCTTGCTACCCTTTCCGGCCCAAGTGCTGTGGCCATGTGGTCTTTCGGGAGATGGCGTTAGCGGTGCAAGTGGCTGATGCGACCACCACAGCAGGCAGTCACAAAAGCCAGCAGATCCCACCTCCACAGCTGCCCGAAGGTTGCCCTGCTATGACCCACATGGGGCGGTACCTTGGCCAGGACGGGGGCAGGCTGAGACCTGCCACACGGGAGTGTCTGCTGAATTCAGCCACACGGTGCACTTTCCACTGCTTTGGCCTCATGTATTCCTGTTTCTTGGGGAGAAGCCAGAGGGACCTGATTTTTCTGGTGACTTACTATCACATAGGACCTATGTTCTTTAGTTTCTTTCATTATATCCCTTTGAGATGCTGAAACATCAACCCTATATTTTAACAAATAGCACCTGGACCCTCTCATCTCGTTTCTTTGTGAAAGAATCTCAAAACACTTTAGTAAAGAAGATTTATGACAACTCTTCTATTTTTTTCCATTTTATATGTCTGCTAAATTCCATTTTTTAAACATAGAGAGAGCCACTGGTGGAATTGCAATGTCTAGAGACGTTAACTTCTCCGTAAAAATGAGGCCACTCAAATCTTGTTAAACTGATATTGTATTCATTGTGCCTTTTAATGCCCACGTTCATTCCAAAGGACTTATAAAATGAAATCATCAAAAAGTTCCCAGCTGCACAAGTCTTCTGAAACTTTTCTGTTGTAACAGAGTCTGCGTTACACATTACAAAAACATGCAAGGGGGCTTAAAGATAGTTTAACAAAAAGACTAGAAAGGGAGACTCTCCAGGTGGCTTTTTAAGTGTGGAACATAATAAAACAGTGTTTGGAAAGTATTATGCCAAGATGTAATAACTAGAAAACAAGAAAGTCCATTTATAAGGTGAAGTGTAACTTTCAGTCATAAATGGAAGAAATGTTGAGAACGCAAGGCGGAAAAAAGCCATGAGCACTTAGTAAATGTGTTACAACTACACTAAAAGCCTTCAGATGTAGAAGAGCAACGGACGGTGTATTCTCAACCATCCTTCTGAGCCTCTGGCCTAAGGCTTTGAGTTATATACTATATCGGTCAGGACCTCCTCAAGGAAGAGAAATCACTTGAATATTTAAAACAGAGAGCCTGATGCAGGAGGCTGGTTCCCCAGGGGAAGGCGGAGCTGAAATGCCCAACAGCAGACAGGGAGACACCCCAAGCTTAACCCTAGCAGGAAGCCACCACCATCCCTGGGCCAGAGTGAGGATGCAGAGGGCACGGGTAACTGGAGGGGAGCTGGACGTGGCCCACCATTGCATCACATGTCCCCAGGGAGAGGGAACAGGAGAGATACTGGCTTCTCCCTCCTTCCTCCCCGACCTCCCGCTGGTGTTTGCCACACCGGTCCCAGCTGGGGAACTAGCTCACAGGGTTCATCTGTCCCGCAGTGCAGGGGAGCAGACAGATCCCAGGGCAATCGGGTCCAGGACCAGCACAAACGCTGTCTGCATTAGCAGAGGCACACCCTTCCTCCTTTATGTTCGGGGGAGAACTTCCCACGGGGAGGGACGTGCACGGCGCTAGGATGACCAGGGACTCTATCCTGCCGCGCGACACTTTGCTCAAAGCAAGTAGATTCACCCCCGACTGCTCCTTGTGTCTTGACAGTGTTTCTCTGCTGCATTACTTAAAGTAATATTTCAGGTGGGCCGTACACGTTTTTTAAAGGGCTCACTTGGCTTGTATTCTGGGTGTCCTGCTGTAATTCATCCACTGACCTTTGGGCAGAGCACACTTTACAACCACACCAGAGGCAGGTTAAGTGGAAGCCCAGCTGAGCAGCTGTCCATGACACCAACCAATAAGAGACGCGGAGATCAATGGGGCATTAAAACATCGCTGGAAATGTCACTAGCTGGGGGGAGAAAAAAACCCAAAAAACAAACCAAAAAAGGCCTTGCATTTCCCAAAATTCCTCCAAAGGAGATAGAATGCACTTTATCTGGTAGAACGCTTGAATCCACTTTCAGACACTGCCTCGTCCATGCCCATAGCCAAAAAGTGCTCTTGGGAACAAACCGAAAACTAAATCTCAACAGTAAATCCATTGACTCACATAATTTTAAGAAAGACGAGTCAAGGTGACCTTCAGGCGAGTCTGGATCTGCAGCCCAGTGACATCCCCAGGCCCACACCTTCCTCACGGTTGGCTCATGGATGTTGAAGGACTGCCAGCGGCCTGTCTGCGAGGAGAGGGAAGACCTCTTCCCTCGACACAAGACCTTCGGGCCACCAACAATTACTGGCCAGCCTTGGGCTTCTTGGGAAGTACGGTTTCCTTAAAAATTTACTGCTTCCTTCCCATTCATCTGGTCGCTACTGCATAACTTAAGGTGTTTGAAATGGACACGGGGGTGGGAGGGGTCAGGACTAAGCTTACTCATATTTCTGAGAAGTTCCCGCCTTCCTGCTTTCTCTGGCACCACCTCAGCTTGTGAAGGAGAATTAGCTCTTCCAGCTTTGAGAGGCTCCAAATGTTTGGGCCCCCCAGACACCATAGACAGCCAGTTCCCTAGAAAAGTATCTCTTAGCAAAGCCAGACCCTGGAAACCTCTTAACCATTGTGGTAAGGACTGCTTGTCGGTCAATTTAAATTCAAAAGGAAACATAAAGGGATACAAATAGATTATAAACATTTTATTTTATTCATCCATTCATCAGTAGTTTGGTATGAGGCCAAGGCTTTTTCTTTAAGTGTGGGTCTTTTCTCACATTAAACTTTAGACGTAATTCATTGAAGCATAAGATTTACAGTTTCTTTTATTCTGTTTTCTTTTAATGTGGAGTGAGACTTTAAAGGAACTTGTGAAGTAGAGGAGAGAAAAATCCTTTTAAATTTTTACAATTTCCCCCAATTTTTATAGTTTGGGAGCAATTTTTAAGCAGTTGACTTTTATCAAGTCTTTCCAAAGCATTTAATCTAGTTTTCCTAGGGGGGAAAAAAAAAACACCTCTACTGTCATACTCATAGTTCATTGGTTTCTGTAATTCTTTATTACTTACTAAATTATTATGTTACAATAAACATAACTGGCATAAATAAATTTAGGAAAAGACACAAGTAAGTTGGGTGGCCATAAAACTCAGCTGGTGGGAGCAGGTGTGCTTGGTGGGTTAAGGGCAATACCTATACCCATGAATGTTCTGAGGACCATGGGCTTCAGTCAAGATGTTTTACAGGAGAATGGAGCATATTAAGTGGCCAAGCAATCAATTCAGCAGATGCTAGTTAAGACAGCAACTGGGGCTTCCCTGGTGGCGCAGTGGTTGAGAGTCCGCCTGCCGATGCAGGGGACACGGGTTCGTGCCCCGGCCTGGGAAGATCCCACATGCCACGGAACGGCTGGGCCTGTGAGCCATGGCCACTGAGCCTGTGCGTCCGGAGCCTGTGCTCCGCAATGGGAGAGGCCACAACAGTGAGAGGCCCACGTACCGCAAAAAAAAAAAAAAAGACAGCAACTGCCTTACATTCCCTTTCTGCTTTCAGAAAAGCCACCTGCAGCCTAAGTTTGCTTGTACTTCTCACATAAGACCTAACTCAAGGTCACAATATATATTCAAAATCTCCAAAATCCTGATTTTTTTTTCCTACCAGATGTCAATGTCACAACCTTGGTAGAAATGTACTCAGAGTCCCAAAGCACAGTAGGAAATATTTTCACCCACTCTTTGCTGCTATATACAAAGGTGTCCAACTTCCCTGCTTGGGATCTGTATGATTATCCTCATTACTGTCCAGCCTACCTTCTCAGCTCACACAGTTCCACATTTTTAAATCTTCTCTTTGTAACACCTCATTTTATGTTAATAAATTCTGTATGCATTGTAACTATAATAGAAAAGACTTAAACTGGCTTAATCAACAAAGAAAATACATTGGCTCAAACTTCAGAGGAAGTGCAGGTTTTAGGCGAGGCTCAGAGATCCAGTGCATATTTGTGTAGATTGTGCATTGCTCAGAGGTGCCTGGGCAAGCGGGCAAGTGGGAGCTGGATCCAGCTCACCATCCATATGCCCAGACATGGGTCTGGGTCTACCTGGAGGAAGGGGTGCCATTTTATTCACACAAAGGAGAGGCCCGCGCAAAAACAAACCCCAAAAAGCTCAGTTGAGCATCTTTTTTTTTTTTTTTTGCGGTACACGGGCCTCTCACCGCCGTGGCCCCTCCCGTTGCGGAGCACAGTCTCTGGATGCGCAGGCCCAGCAGCCATGGCTTACGAGCCCAGCTGATCCACGGCATGTGGGATCCTCCTGGACCGGGGCACGAACCCGCGTCCCCTGCGTCGGCAGGCGGACTCTCAACCACTGTGCCACCAGGGAAGCCCTTTGTTTTTTATAGAGCATTGATTTATAACATTATCTAAGTTTCCATTATATTTCTACTTCTGTATACCCTACAATACAACATGCTTACCACCAAAAATTTAGTTTCCTTCTATATGGAAACCCACCACATAGTTGATCCCCTTTATCCATTTCACCCACTCCACCTTTGGTAACCACTATCCTGTTCTCTGTATCTACTGTGTCTATGTCAAATTTCTTTTAATACATTAAACCTAACTGGTGCCATTGGCAGTATCAAGGGAGCATTTAAAAGAATTATTTTGGAATTGCTCAGTTTAGATTGGGACCTGTTGAATCTGATGATAATACGTTATCCAAGAAGAAATGACCTTTGTGCAGCTGGAATGATGGAATCAGGGCTCATTTGTTACGCCGAATTATTCAGACTTGCTAATCTTACCACTTTTTAAAATGTTACCACATTTTTGAAGAGAATTTTGCTTCCCTTCCTTTTGCTCAGTAGTGTTCCCCTAGACTGACTGTAGCTTTATTATGGTGAAACAGAAGTCAAAATTAATAGCTGGCATACTCCTCTCTAGGTTGCATGTCTAATCATGCATAGGAAGGAGAATTAATTTTCTCTGTACGGTTCAGAAAATTTGCTTGTATCTTTTTTATTCTGCTGTTACTTGCTTAGGTTATGAATGAAAGGATGGATTTCAGAGAGAGAAGCCAAAGCTGAAATGCTCTATTTTTTTTCCATTGAAGTATAGTTGATTTACAATGTTGTGTTAGTTTCAGATGTACAGCAAACTGATATATTCTTTTTCAGATTATTTTCCATTTTCCATTGTACATTATTATATTGAATATAATTCCCTGTGCTCTACAGTAGGCACTTGATGTTTATCTACTTTGTATACAGTAGTTTATATCTGTTAATCCCATACTGTACTCCTAATTTATCCCCCCCCCCCACTTTCCCCTTTGGTAACCATAAGTTTATTTTCTATGTCTATGAGTCTATTTCTGTCTTGTACATAAATAAGTTCATTAATATTATTTTTTTTAGATTTTTAGATTTTTTTTAGATTTCACATATAAGTGATATCATATGATATTTGCTTTTCTTTGTCTGACTTACTTCACTTAGTGTGATAATCTCTAGGTCCATCCATGTTGCTGTAAATGACAATATTTCATTCTTTTTTATGACTAACATTCCATTGTGTGTGTGTGTGTGTGTGTGCGCACATCTTCTTTATCCATTCATCTGTCAGTGGACACTTAGGTTGCTTCCATGTCTTGGCCATTGTAAACAGTGCTACTATGAACATTGGGGTGCATGTATCTTTTTGAATTATAGTTTTTGTATTTTCCAGGTATATGCCCAGGAATGGGATTGCTGGATCATATTGTAACACTATTTTTAGTTTTTCAAGGAACCTCCATACTGTTCCCCATAGTGACTGTATAAATGTACATTCCCACCAACAATGTAGGAGGGTTTTCTTTTTTCCACACCCTCTCCAGCATTTATTATTTATAGGCTTTTTGATGATGGCCATTCTGACTTGTGTGAGATGATACCTCATAGTGGTTTTGATTTGCATTTCTCTAATAATTAGTGATGTTGAACATCTTTTCATGTGCCTGTTGGCTGTCTGTATGTCTTCTTTGCAGAAATGTCTATTTAGGTCTTCTGCCCATTTTTTGATTGGGTTTTTTGTGTTTTTTTGATATTGAGTTGTATGAGCTATTTGTATATTTTGGAAATTAAGCCGTTGTTGATTGTATCATTTGCAAATATTTTCTCCCATTCTGTATGTTGTCTTTTGGCTTTGTTTATGGTTTCCTTTGCTGTGCAAAAGATTATAAATTTGATTAGGTCCCATTTGTTTATTTTTGCTTCTATTTCTTTTGCCTTGGGAGATTGACCTAAGAAAACATCGCTACAATTTACATAAGGGAATGTTTTGCCTATATTCTCATCTAGGAGTTTTATGGTGTCATGTCTTATATTTATAAAGTCTTTAAGACATTTGAGTTTATGGTGTGAGGGAGTTTTCTAACTTCATTGATTTACATGTGGCTGTCCAGCTTTACCAAGACCACTTGCTGAAGAGACTGTCTTTTCTCCATTGTATATTCTTGCCTCCTTTGTTGAAGATTAACTGACCATAGGTGTGTGGGTTTATTTCTGGGCTCTCTGTTCCATTGATCTACATGTCTGTTTTTGTGCCAATAGCATGCTGTTTTGATTACTGTAGCTTTGCAGTGTTGTCTGAAGTCTGGGAGGGTTATGCCTCCAGCTTTGTGTTTTTCCTCAGAATTTCTTTGTCAACTCTGGGTCCTTTGTGGTTCCATATAAATTTTAGGATTATTTGTTCTAGTTCCATGAAAAATGTCATGGGTAATTTGATAGGGATCATGCTAAATCTTTAGATTGCTTTGGGTAGTATGACCATTTTAGCAACATTAATTCTTCCAAAACAAGAGCATGAGATGTTTTTCCATTTCTTTGAATCTTCTTCAGTTTCTTTTTTTTTTTTTTACTTTTTTTAACATCTTTATTGGGATATAATTGCTTTACAATGGTGTGTTAGTTTCTGCTTTATAACAAAGTGAATCAGTTATACATATACATATGTTCCCATATCTCTTCCCTCTTGCGTCTCCCTCCCTCCCACCATCCCTATCCCACCCCTCCAGGCGGTCACAAAGCACCGAGCCGATATCCCTGTGCCATGCAGCTGCTTCCCACTAGCTATCTACCTTACGTTTGTTAGTGTATATATGTCCATGCCTCTCTCTCGCCCTGTCACAGCTCACCCTTCCCCCTCCCCATATCCTCAAGTCCGTTCTCCAGTAGGTCTGTGTCTTTATTCCTGTCTTACCCCTAGGTTCTTCATGACATTTTTTTTTCTTAAATTCCATATATATGTGTTAGCATACGGTATTTGTCTTTTTCTTTCTGACTTACTTCACTCTGTATGACAGACTCTAGGTCTATCCACCTCATTACAGATAGCTCAATTTCGTTTCTTTTTATGCCTGAGTAATATTCCATTGTATATATGTGCCACATCTTCTTTATCCATTCACCCGATGATGGGCACTTAGGTTCTTTCCATCTCCAGAAATCAATGTTTTATAGTTTTATAGTTCTCAGTGTATAAGTCTTTCACCTCCTTGGTCAGGTTTATTCCTTGGTGTTTTATTTATTTTTGATGCACTTTTAATTTTTTTTTCAACTTTCTCTTTCTAGTATTTCACTGTTAGTGTAAAGAAATGCAACAGATTTCTATATGTTAATCTTGTATCCTGCTACCTTGCTGAATTTGTTTATCAGTTCTAATAGTTTTTGGGTGGAGTCTTCAGGGTTTTCTATAAAGTGTCATTTGCATATAATGACAATTTTACCTCTTTGCTTCTAACTTGGATACTTTTTATTTTTCTCTTCTCTGATTGCTGTGGCTAGGACTTCCAATACTATGTTGAATAGAAGTGGTGAGAGTGGGCATCCTTGTCTTGTTCCAGATGTTAGGGGAAAGGCTTTCAGCTTTTCACCATTGAGTATTTTTTTGGCTGTGGATTTGTCATAAATACCTTTTATTATGCTGAGATATGTTCCCTCTATACCCACCTTGGTGAGAGTTTTTTTTATCATAAATTTTATCAAACGATTTTTCTGCATCTATTGATATGATCATGTGTTTTTGTCTTTTCTTTTGCTGATGTGGTATATCACATTTATTGATTTGTGTATGCTGAACCATCCTTGTGACCCTAGGGTGAATCCAACTGGATCATTTTTATGTGTTGTTGGATTCAGTTCACTAATATTTTGTTGAGGATTTCTGCATCTATATGCATCAAAGATATTGGCCTGTAATTTTCTTTTTTGGTAGTGTCTTTGTCTGGTTTTAGTATCAGGGTGATGGTGGTTTCATAGAATGACTTTGGGAGTGTTCCTTCCTCTTCAATCTTTTGGAAGAGTTGAGAAGGATTGGTATAAGTTCTTCTTTGTATGTTTGGTAGAATTCCCCAGTGAAGCCATCTGGTCCTGGACTGTTGTTTACAGGGAGTTTTGAGGTTTTTTTTTTTTATTACAGATTCTATTTCACTTCTAGTGATCAGTCTGTTCAAATTATATATTTCTTCTTGATTCAGTTTTGGTGAGCTATATGTTTCTAGAATCTTGTCCATTCTTCTAAGTTGTCCAATTTGTTGGCATATAATTGTTCATAGTATTCTCTTATGATTTTTTGTATTTCTGTGGTATCAGCTGTTATTTCTCCTGTTTCATTTCTTATTTTTTTATGGGGGTCCTCTCTCTTTCCGAGCCTGGCCAGAGGTTTGTTGATTTCATCCTTTTAAAACACCAGCTCTTTGTTTTATTGATTTTTTTCTATTGTTTTTTAATCTCTATTTTATTTATTTCCTCTCTGATATTTATTATCTCCTTTTTTTCTGCTGACTTTAGGTTTCTAATTCTTTTGAGTGGTAGGTTAGGTTATTTATTTGAAATTTTTCTTGTTTTTTGAGGAAGGCCTGTATTGCTATGAACTTCCCTCTTAGGACTGCTTTTACATCGCAGATTTTGTATGGTTTTGTTTTCATTGTCATTTGTCTCAAGGTATTTTTTAATTTCCTCTTTGATTTCATCACTGACCCATTGTTTTTTTAGTAACATGTTGTTTAGTCGCCATGTAATCTTTTTTTCTTTTTTCTATTTGTATAGTTGATCAGTTAAGCATATTTTTTGTGAGTCTATTTCTGAGTTCCTTATTCTGTACCATGGATCTATGTGTCAGCTCTTCCATCACTACTACACAGTCTTGATTACTGTAGCAATAAAGTAAATTTTGAAATCAGGTAGAATAAGTCCTCATACTTTATTCTTCTTTTTCAAAAAAATAGTTATTTAAGTTCCTTGACCTTCCATATAAATTTTGCAATAATTTTGTCTATAGCTACCAAAAAATCTTGCTGGGATTTTGAAAGGAATTGCATTAAACCTGCATATCAATTTGAGGACAACTAACATCTTTACTATGCTGAGTCTTGCAATCCATGAACAAACCATGCTTCTCCATTTATTTAGGTCATCTTTGATTTCTTTCATCAGTATTGTGTAGTTTTTGGCATACAAGTCCTGCACTTGTTTTGATAGATTTATACCTAACTAACTAATATTTTAAGTGATTATAACAGCATTGGATTTTTAATTTTAGTGTTCACGTGTTCATTGCTAGTATATAGAAATGATATTTCATCTTTCTTTTGTAACCTGTGACTTCGTTGAATTCTCTTAGTTGTTCTAGTTCTTTTGTAGAATCTTTGGGATTTTCTGTGTAGACAGTCGTTTCATCTGCAAATAGGGACAGATGTATGTCTTCCTTTTCTATCTCTATATCTTTCATTTCCTTTTCTTGCCTTATTACACTGAATAGAATTGCCTGCACTATGTTGTATAAGAGTTGTCAGAGCAGATATCCTTGCCTTGTTCCAGGTCTTAAAAGGAAAGCATTCAGCCTTTTGTCATTAAATGTGATGTTAACTATATATTTTTGTACATATTCTTTATCAAATGGAGGATGTACCCCTCTCTTCCTATTTGTCTGAGAGATTTTTTTTTATTATGAATGAGTGGGGATTTTATCAAATACTCTTTCTGCATTAGTTGATATAATCATATGATTTTTCTACATTAGCCTTTTAAAGTACTGGTACATTGATTGATTTTTGAGATTCAAACAACCTTGTAACCCTGAAGTAAACCCCATTTGGTTATGTGTATATTCTTTTTAGATATTGCTGAATTCTGAATGCTAATACTTTGTTAAAGATTTCTGTGATTATGTTTATGAGAGATATTGGTCTGTAATTGGGTTTTTTTAAATTATCTTTATCTGGTTTTGGTGTCAAGGTAATAGTAGCTTAATAAAATGAATTGATAGATATTCCTCCCTCTTCTGTTTCTTCAATGACATTGTGTAGAATTGGTGTTAATGTTTTACATCCTTTTTCAGTGAAATGATCTGAATCTGGAGGTTTCTTTCTTGGGAGTTTAAAATTTTTGAATTCCGTTCTCTTGATAGTTATAAGGGATACTCGTTCATAATTGATGAGTTGCATTTTTGTTTTTCAAAGAATTGGTTCATTTCACCTAGCTTATCAAATTTGTGTATACTGAGTTATTCATAGTGTTCCTTTATTACCCTTTTGATGCCTGCGGGGTCTGTAATGATGACTCCCGATTGCATTCCTCATGTTGGTAACTTGGGTCTTGACTCTTCTTATCTTTATCAGTCTTGTTAGAGACTTGTCAATTTCATTGATCCTTTCAAAGAACCAGCACTTTGTTTCATTGATTTTCCTTTTGCCCCAATTTAGTTTCAACTGCCAGAAGTAAGTTTTCCAATTATGAAAAAAAAGGAAGATTTTGAAAGGTTTATGTGTGTTTAATACTGTTACTCTCCTCATAAAGTAAAATAGTGGATTTATAATTCTGACCAAAAATCTCTCTTCCTTTTGAAAAGGTTTGATGTCATTTGGCTATCAAACCATATAAGTTTGCATTTTAGAGTTTTTATGTGAATCATAATAGTGTATTGTATAGTGCAGGTACTTAAATTCTAGTGTATATAAATAGGTATTATCTCAATGTTTCTTTAAGACACAGATGCAAAGGGCCCAGCTAAAACTCACTGAATTATCATTTGCATTTTCATGAGCACCTAGGGTGATGCTGATGCATGCAGATAGCCCCTGGAACACACTTTGAGGAATGTTACTCTACAGGGTAACTGTCTCTTCTTGAAGAAAAACATTCTGAAAACATAGGTAATTGAAGCAGTTACCTAATTGAATAACCTCCGTTTTTAAAATATGCATTCAAATATTTTTGTCTTTATTCCTTTCCAGCTTTCCTACTGTAGACCTAGACACATGGTATTTAACATAGGGGTGGTGCAGTTTGTGTAGCAAAAAAAGGAAACATCTAACTCAAGACATAACCCTTGACTACAACATCTTTGGAACTGACCCTATATATAGAATGGGTCTAGCTTTCTTAAAGGAATACCCTTAGCTTATTTATTTTGGCAATCTTATGCGTATTTTATCTGTATTATTGTGGTAGCCAGGTAAAAACGCCATAACTTAAGGTTTCACATGACTACACAAATAGCAATAAAATGGAAACAAACAACTGACTCCCTCCCAAATAGTATTTTATTTAACCTAAGCTCACCTCTTTGGTGCTGCAGCTATGTAATTGGATCATTTTATAAAAGGGTTAATAATGCAAACTTCTGGACAGAAGTCCAGAAAATTATCCCTCTGTTTCCTTTCCTTAGACATTGAGTAACACTAGAGTTCATATGTTTTTGGAGATCATTTTAGAAAAGGCAGGATGATTACTAAACAGTCAATTATTAGGTAGTAACTCACAGAAAAAAATTTGTAGGGTTTGGCTTTGGCTTTGAAGTATCTTAATTAAGTCTTGCTTGTTCTCCTGGATGTGAAGGATTCACGTCTTATTGATTCTGACCCCTGTAGACTATCTCCATCCCCACCACAGCGGCCAATCCACTTTCCTTTCCCTCCTGGACTACATCCAAAGGCTCCACTCTCTATTCTTGACCCCTTCCAGTCAGCCCCCCACAAGACCTTTAAAGTGGAGTTTTTAATAAGATAAATGGAATCATGTCATTCTTCTGTCTGAACTCCTTCAGAGGCTTTCCTCATCATGGACCACACGTTCCTGCAGGATCTGCTTCTGGCCTCCTTTCTAGCCTCAGCTCAATCCCACTTCCCTCTTCCTCATGACACTTGAGTCACTTTGCCTCCTTCGCCCCCTTAATCCTTTGACGCATCCAAGCTCTTCCCTACCTCAGGGCCTTTGTGCAGGCTGTTCCCTCTGGCTGGAAGCCTCTTCCCACAATTTTTACCTGGCTAAATCAGGGCTCCTCTCTTAGATCTGTGCTTAAATGCCACAACCTTAGAGAGAGCCTCCAAATTGAAGTTATGTTTCTCCCACATTTCTCCTCATTGCTTATTTTCTTTCAAGACATCGCAATCTGTAAATACAAATGCATGTGTTTGCTAATACCTGCCTTTCTCACTAGTCTATTCTGAGAGAAAAGATTATGGTTATGTTGTTCATTACTATACCCCAGTGCCTACCATAGCACTTGGCCCTGAAAGAATAAAAGTAAAGATTTGTAATTACCCAGTGTATTAGCTATCTCCTGCTGTGTGACAGATTAATGCACAAACTAAGACATCTGTCTAAAACAACAAATACTTCTTATCTCATAGCACTGATGGCCAAGAATTTAGAATGGCTTATCTGGGTGGCTCTGATTCAGGGTCTCTCATGAAGCTGTACTCAAGGTGTCAGCCAAGGCTGTGGCATCTCAGGACTAGAGTGGGGCTGGAGGATCTGTTCCGAGAGGGCTCACTAACTAATTTTCCTGTGGGTTATTAAGACTATTGGCAGGAGGTTTCAGTTACATACTACAGGCTACTCCATAGGGCTGCTTGAGTGTTCACATAGTGTGGCAGCTGGCTTCCCCCAGAGAGATGATCCAAGCGAGAAAGAGATTAAGGAGAGGTAGCCCATTCTAAGTCCTAACTTCAGCTAACACATAATGTTGCTTTTACTATATCCTATTTGCTAAAAGCAAGTACAGGTCACACTTAAAGGGAGAGGAAATTGGAAGAGGAAACTGGAAGAGGAAATTGGAAGAAGAAATTGGAACTCCTCCCTTCTTTGGAAGGGAGGAGTATCAAAGAATTAGAGGACACATTTGGAAATCACCACAGTTCTTCCGGCCACAAATTGTTTATATTGCCTCCACATGCAAAATATACAAAACTCCTCCTCCTATCTCTCTGAGGGTCTCATTCATCTAAATTATTGGATTAAAATCCAGAATGTTGGCTTCAAAATTAGGTCCAGGTATGGAGAGACTCCTTGGGCATAGTCCCTTAAGTATAACTCCTTTAATACCATTCAAACTGAAGACCTATGACTTGAAGAGACAAGATAACTACTTCTCCCACAGCCAACCTGCAATGATGCGATGGCTGGTTATGGCCCGGCATAACCGCTATAATACAATCCTGTTTAAAAGGGGTGAAAATGGAATGTGCAGAGAAGCCCTTGGTCCATGGCAATTCTGAAATCCAGCCTGACGTAAGTTGCTGTTCTTTCCTCTTCCTCTTCTTCTTCTTCTTCTTCTTTTTCTTTCTTCATTGATTTTCTTCATTTTTTTTGTTTCCAGTTTTATTGATTCCTGCTTTAAACTTTATTATTGCCTTCCTTGTATTTGTTTGAGGTCTATTTTTGCTCTTCTTTTGAAAGTGCTTAAAGTTGAACCTTAGATTATTGATTGGAGACTTTTCCTTTTTTTTTGAATGTATGTGTTAGGTGATAAATATCCCTCTTGCACTGCTTCAGTTGTGTCCCACACATTTTATTATGTTATATTTTCATTTTCATTCAGTTCAGTGTATTTTATTTATTTCCCTTGAGACTTGCTGGGTTTTTTAAATTAATTTTTATTGGAGTATAGTTAATTTACAATGTTGTGTTAGTTTCAGGTGTACAGCAAAGTGCATCAGTTGTACATGTATCCACTCTTTTTTAGATTGTATTTCCATATAAGTCATTACAGACTATTGAGTAGAGTTCCCTGTGCTATACAGTAGGTCCTTATTAGTTATCTATTTTATATATAGTAGTGTGTATATGTCTATCCCAATCTCCCAATTCATCCCACCCCCCCTTTCCCCCTTGATAAGCATAAGTTTGTTTTCTACATCTATGACTCTATCTCTGTTTTGTAAATAGGTTCATTTGTACCATATTTTAGGTTCCACATATAAGTGATATTATATGATATTTGTCTTTCTCTCTCTGACTTACTTCACTCAGTATGACAATCTCTAGGTTCATTCATGTTGCTGTACATGGCATTATTTCATTCTTTTTATGGCTGAGTAATATTCCATTGCATATATGTACCACATCTTCTCTATCCATTCCTCTGTCAATGGACATTTAGGTGGCTCCCATGTCTTGGCTATTGTAAATAGTGCTGCAATGAACATTGGGGTACATGTATCTTTTCGAATTATGGTTTTCTCAGGATTATGCCCAGGAGTGGGATTGCTGGATCATATGGTAGCTCTATTTTTAGTTTTTAAAGGAACCTCCATACTGTTCTCCATAGTGGCTGTACCAATTTACATTCCCGCCAACAGTGTAGGAAGGTTCCTTTTCTTCACATCCTCTTCAGCATTTGTTGTTTGTAGATTTTTTTTTTTTTTTTCGGTACACAGGCCCCTCACTGTTGTGGCCTCTCCCGTTGCGGAGCACAGGCTCTGGACGCGCAGGCTCAGCGGCCATGGCTCACGGGCCTAGCCGCTCCGCAGCATGTGGGATCTTCCCGGACCGGGGCACAAACCCGTGTCCCCTGCATCAGCAGGCAGACTCTCAACCACTGCGCCACCATGGAAGCCCCAGTTGTTTGTAGATTTTTTGATGATGGCCATTCTGACCAGTGTGAGATGATACCTAATAGTGGTTTTGATTTGCATTTCTCTAATAGTTAGCAATGGTAAGCATCTTTTCATGTGCCAGTTGGCTGTCTGTATGTCTTCTTTGGAGAAACGTCTATTTAGGTTTTCCACCCATTTTTTGATTGGGTTGTTTGTTTTTTTGATATTGAGCTGCATGAGTGTTTGTATATTTTGGAGATTAGCCCCTTGTCAGTTGCTTCATTTGCAAATATTTTCTCCCATTCTGAGGGTTGTCTTTTGGTCTTGTTTATGGTTTCCTTCGCTGTGCAAAAGCTTTTAAGTTTCATTAGGCCCCATTTGTTTATTTTTGTTTTTATTTTAATTACTCTAGGAGGTAGATCAAAACAGATCTTGCTGTGATATTTGTCTGAGAGTGTTCTGCCTATATTTTCCTCTAAGTGTTTTATAATTATCTGGTCTTACATTTAGGTCTTTAATCCATTTTGAGTTTATTTTTGTGTATGGTGCTAGAGAATGTTCTAATTTCACTCTTTTACATGTAGCTGTCCAGTTTGAGACTTCCTGTTTGATCCATAGTTTATTTAGAAGTGTATTATTTAATTTCAAGTTTTCAAAGATGTTCCTTTTATCTTTTTGTCATTGATTTCTAGTTTGATTCCATTGTGGTTAGAGAACATATTCTTATGATTTCAATTTGTTTAAATTTGTTGGGGATGTCCCTGGTGGTCCAGTGTTTAAGACTTCACCTTCGAATGCAGGGGGTACAGGTTTGATCCCTGGTCAGGGAGCTAAGATCCCACATGCCTTGTGGCCAAAAATCCAAAACACAGAAAAACAGAAGCAATATTGTAACAAATTCAATACAGATTTTTAAAAATTTGTTGAGGTTTCTTTGATAGCTCAGGATGTAAGCTCTCTTGGCATATGTTGTATGGGTGCTTAAGAAGAGAGTATTCTGACATTGTTGGGTGGAGTGCTCTATAAATATGGATTACATCCTGTTGGTTGGTAGTGTTTTCAGTTCTATAATTTCTGTTCTAGTTGTTCTATCAGTTGTTGAGAGAGGGATTTTGAAGTCTCCACTTATAACTGTGGAGTTCTCTAGTTCTTTTACCTGTCTGTTTTATTTTCACATAACTGGAATCCTATTTTTTGGTTCAGGTAAATTTTGGATTACTAGATCTTTGTGGATAGATCCTTTTATCATTATATAACGTCCTCTTTTGTCCCTGGTAATTTGCTTTGCCCTGAAGTCTATTTTATCTGTTATTAATTAAGCCATGCTGCTGGAGTTTAACTAATATTTGTATGATGTATCTTTTTCCATTCTTTCATTTTTACTCTGCCTATATCATTATATTGAAATGAGTTTTTGTTGACAGCATATAGTTAGGTCATATTTTTTCAGTTCTTTCTGCTGATCTCTGTCTTTTAATTGGTATGCTTAGATCATTTCCATTTAATGTAATTATTGATATGTTAGAGCTTATGTCTGCAATTTTATTTTTTGTTTTTCATTTCACTGTTTTCTTTTTCTTGCTTTTCTGTGAGTTATTTGAACATGTTTTAGAATTCCATTTTGATTTATCTCTACAGTCTTTTAGGGATCTGTTTGTACAGCTTTTTAGTCAGTTTCTCTATGTAATACTTTGTATATGTATATAACTTATCACAGTGTACTGGTGCCATCAGTTTATTAGTTCAAGTTAAGTATAGAAATATTCACCTTCCTTTACATCCCTTTACCTTTAACATGATTAATTTTCCTAAGTATTTTGGTATATTCTTCGAGAATCACACCAGAGAATGTCATAATTTTTGTTGAGCCTATCAACTGAGCTTTTTATTTTGGTTATTGTATTTTTCATTTCTCATATTTCCATTTGGTTCTTACTTATATTTCCTATCACTTTTCTGAGACCTTCTATTTCCTTCCTGTGACTTTGTATTTTTTCATTTATTTACAGAATATTTGTGTTTGCTGTTGCTGCATTTTTATCATGACTGCTTTAAAACTGCTGACAACAATTCTAACATCTCTTTCATCTTGGTGTTGTCACCCATTAATTCTTTTTCTATTAAGTTTGAGGCCTTCCTGGTTCTTGGTATGATGAGTAATTTTTTAACTAAAACTTGGATATTTCATATGATGTCATGAGATTCAGGATCTTCCTTAACCTTCTATTTTAGTTGGCTTTCTCTGATACCACTCTGGCAGGGGATGGAGATGGTACTGTGTCATTACTGTCAGGTGTAGGTAAAAGTTCAGATTCCCCACTTGGTCTCCATTGGTCCCCAAGGAAGTATTGCTGGATGGATGGACTTCTGGCTCCTACATGGTCTCCACTGAGTACTGTGGGGGTGGCCGTGCTACCACTGGGCAATGGTGATATTCCTGACTCTTTACTAGGCCTCCTCTGATACCACCCAAGCAAATATAGGGAGGGTGCCTTGTTACTTCCCAGTAGGCATGGAAGTCCAGGATTCCCACCTGATCCCCACTGAAACCACCTGGGCTTCATTACCGGCTGGTGGGAATGAAAGTCTTCGATCCCTATTTGGCCTTTTCTGATATCACCCCAGGAGTTGGGGCACTTCATCATAGCCTCATGAGGGTAGAAGATGAGGCCTCCCCACCTGGACTATGTTGTTGTTGGTAGGGCTGGGGCCATAGTTTTTTCTAGGGTGTTTGGCTCAAGTAGAGCAGTTATTTCTAAAAATTTTCTGTCTTGCTTGGTGTCCCCTACCCTGTTTTCTTGGCAAAGGAGAGCAGGTTTTTGTCGAGGATTTTTTCTTGTCTTTACCAATCAGTGTTTCTGGGCTGCCAGCTTCTTCAGATCAAGTCTGGGATATATGAGGCAAGAGAAAAACAAGGGCTCTCACCACTGTGTCATTCCTCAGATCCTGAGGTCCTCTGCCAGTCTGCCTTCTACCATCCAACGTTCAGAGTCTTCTAATATTTGTTTTATATGTCATGTCCATGGTTTTTAGTTGTACTTAGAGGGAAGAATGGGAAAAAGTACATCTATTCCATGTTCCAAGAAACATAAGTCTCCACAATTTTCTTATAAATGAGATGAGAAGAAAAGAGTTACAAAACTAGGTTTATACTGCCTTTTATATTTACCTATATAGTTGTCCTTATCAGTTCTTTTATTTCTTCATGTGGATTGAATTACTGTTTAGTGTCCTTTAATTTCAGCCTGAAGGACTCCCTTCAAGCTTTCATGTAGGGCAGGTCTACTAGTGAAAAATTCACTCCTGTCTTGTTTATCTGGGAATATCTTAATTTCTTTTTTGTTTTGGAAGGACAGTCTTACTGAATATAGGATTCTTGGTTGATATGCTTTTTCTGTCAGTACTCTATTTCATCCTGCTGTCTCTGGCCTCCATGGTCTCTGATAAGAAGTCAGCTGTCAATCTTAGTGAGAATTTCCATCTACACAGTAAGTCCTTTGTCCCTTCCAGTTTTCAAGTTTCTTTGTCTTTTGACAGTTTGCCTAAGATGTGTCTGGGTGTGGATCTCTGAGTTAATCCTACTTAGAGTTTATAGAGCTTCTTGGATGCACAGTTAATGATTTTCATCAGATTTGGAACTTCTCAATATTCTTTCTGCCCCTTTTTCTTTCTCCATTCCTTCTAAGTCTTCCATTGTACATGTTTTGGCATGCTTGACAGGGTCCCAAAGGACTCTGAATCTCTTTTTCTTCATTCTTTTTTCCATCTGTCCCTCAGATTGAATAATCTCAACTGGCCTTCAAGTTTGCTGATTCCTTCTTCTGACAGCTCAGATCTCTTGTTGGGATCCTCTCATGAACTTTTCACTCATGAACTTTTCACTTCAGTTACTGTACTTTTTGGTACTCTGTAAATTTCTATTTGTTCTTTTTAAATAATTTCTATCTCATTATTTTTTGTAATTTTATAATTTATATCTCTTTATTTGTATTCTCTATTTGGTAAGACATTGTTCTTCTACTTTCCTTTAGTTCTTTAGATGTAGTTTTCTGTAGTTCTCTGAACATATTTGTAATCGTTTTTTTTAAAATAAATTTATTTATTTTTGTCTGTGTTGGGTCTTCATTGCTGCATGTGGGCTTTCTCTAGTTGTGGCGAGCAGGGGCTGCTCTTTGTTGTGGTGTGTGGGCTTCTCACTGCATTGGCTTCTCTTGTTGCGGAGCACGGGCTCTAGGTGTGCGGGTTTCAGTAGTTGTGGCACGTGGGCTCTAGAACGCAGGCTGAGTAGTTGTGGCACATGGGCTTAGTTGCTCCACAGCATGTGGGATCTTCTTGGACCAGGGCTCGAACCCATGTCCCCTGTATTGGCAGGCAGATTCTTAACCACTGCACCACCAGGGAAGCCCTGTAATAGTTTATTTAAAGTCTTTGGTAGGTACAACGTCTGGGCTTCATCAAGGACAGTTTCTACTGATTGCTTCCTGTGTGTTGGGAGAGGGGAATAGCATATTTTCCTATTGTAATTTTATGTTGTTGAAAACTGGACATTTAAAATGATATCATGTGGTAACTCTAGAAATAATATTCCCTCCTGCCAAGGTTGGTTGTTGTTACTATTGTCACTGCCTATTTATTTAGTGATTTTCCTGAACTAATTCTGTAAAAATTTCTATTCTTTCTTGTGTATAATAAAACAAGTCTCTATTCAGTTAGCTTAATGGTCAGCTAATGATTGAACAGAGATTTCCTTAAACGCCTTGGACCAATAATTCTCCATTCTTTGCCAAGGAATCTGTGTGTAGGGGTATGCCTGTAAGGCTCTGGCATGCAGGCTTTAACTACGGCTTAGCCTTCACTTCCCGTTTGTGCAGAGCCTCAAGGTCAGCCAGAGGTTAGAAATTAGGTCTCATCTTCTCAGGTCTTTCCTATGCATGTGCACAGCCCTGCACATGAGCATGTTCTTCTAATATTCCAGCAGTATCGGAGATTTTCAAAGTCCCCTCTGAACATCTCATTTCCCAAAGTTTCCTTTTGAATTTTCTGGTAGCCTCTTACTAGCCCCAAATTGTATTGCTGTTTCAGGCAGGAGCAGTGTTAAACACTGCCACTAATTGTTTTCTACAAATGTCCTGATGATAGGGCTGTTTAGATTGAGTAAGCTCTGAATTGGGTTAAAGAAAAGTCCCAAGAATATAGCTTTTGGGGAAGCTATGAGGCAGGTCAAATAGTGACAATTATCTAGGAATGGGGTGTTAGGAGAGTTTTAACCCCATTCTGTGCCATCTCCTTTGGCTAGGTTGCTGGTTTTTACTGTGATTATGTGGATGTTGATTTCCAAGATTACTGTGAAGCTGGGGCAAGGGAGAGAGGAATAGGATAAATCACAAAGCTTTCTGCTTGTGCCTAGATTCATCTGTTCTCCCTGAGTAAACACTTCTAAGATTATTGCAAGTCTTTGGTGAACTTGCAAATTTCTAATAAAGTTGATCCTGACCATTTTAGCCAGTGTCTCATTGCAGATCCTATTATTTATTTATATTTGGCTGTGTTAGGTCTTCGGCTGCATGCAGGCTTTCTCTAGTTGTGTTGAGCGGGGGCTACTCTTTTTGCGGTGCGCAGGCTGCTCATTGTGGTGGCTTCTCTTGTTGCAGAGCACGGGCTGTAGGTGCACGGGCTTCAGTAGTTGTGGCTCATGGGCTCTGGAGAAGAGCAACAAGAGAAGCCACCACAATGAGAAGCCTGCGCACCGCAAAAAGAGTAGCCCCCGCTCAACACAACTAGAGAAAGCCTGCATGCAGCCGAAGACCTAACACAGCCAAATATAAATAAATAAATTTATTTTAAAAAAAAGAGTTCCCTTTTCTCCACATCCTCACCAACATCTGTTGTTGTGTTCTTTTTAATGATAACCATTCTGACAGGTGTGAGGTGATATCTCATTGTTGTTTGATTTTCATTTCTCTAACAATTAGTGATGTTGAGCATCTTTTCATGTACCTGTTAGCTATCTGTATATCTTCTTTGAAAACATGTCTGTTCAGGTCTTCTGTCCATTTTTATTGTTTTTTGCTTAATGGAGTTGTATGAGTTGTTTATATATTTTGGATATTGACACCTTGTCAGTCATATCATTTGAAAATATATTCTCCAATTCTGTACGTTGTCTTTTCATTTTGTCCATGGTTCCCTTTGCTACGCAAGGGCTTTAAAGATCTATTAGGTCCCCCCCTTTTTAAATTTATTTATTTGTTTTTATTTTTGCTGTGTTGGGTCTTCATTTCTGTGTGAGGGCTTACTCTAGTTGTGGCAAGCGGGGGCCACTCTTCATTGCGGTGCGCGGGCTTCGCACTATCGCGGCCTCTCTTGTTGTGGAGCACAGGCTCCAGACGCGCAGGCTCAGTAGTTGTGGCTCACGGGCCTAGTTGCTCCGTGGCATGTGGGATCCTCCCAGACCAGGGCTCGAACCCGTGTCCCCTGCATTAGCAGGCAGATTCTCTACCACTGTGCCACCAGGGAAGCCCCGGTCCCATTTTTTAATTTTAGTTTTTACTTCTTTTGCCTTAGAAGACAGATCCAAAAATATATTCCTTTGATTTATGTCAAAGAGTGTTCTGCCCATGTTCTCTTCTAGGAGTTTTATGGTTTCAGGTCTTATGTTTAGGTCTTCATTCCATTTTCAGTTTGTTTTTGTACATGGTGTGAAGAAATGCTCTAATCTCACTGTTTTACATGTAGCTGTCAGTATTCCCAAGGCCACTTATTGAAGAGATTGTCCTTTCTCCATTGTATATTCTTGCCTCCACTGTCATATATTAATTGACCATAAGTGTGTGGGTTTATTTCTGGGCTCTTTCTCTCTCTCTCTTTTTTTAAAAATCATTTTAGATTTATTTATTTTTGAACAATTATATTTTATTTTATTTTAAAAGTATTTATTATTTATTTTGGCCGTGCTGTGTCTTAGTTGTGGCATGAGGGATCTTTAGTTGCAGCATGCAGACTGTTAGTCACAGCATGCAAACTCTCAGTTGTGGCATGCATGTGGGATCTAGTTCCCTGACCAGGGATTGAACCCAGGGCCCCTGCATTGGGAGTTCAGAGTCTTACCCACTGGACCACCAGGGAAGTCCCTCTTTTAATCCTCATACTGGCTTATTTAACGGGTTAATCCTCAGTCCTTACTATATATTTGGCTTCCCTGGTGAGATTTTTCCCTCTCCTACAGATTCTTATTTTCCACTTAGAGAAAACCCTTTAACATTTCTTTTAGGGTAGGTTTTAGTATTGATGAACTCTTTTAGAGTCTGCTTATCTGAGAAGTTCTTTGTCTCTCTTTCTCTTCTAAATGATAACCTTGCTGGGTAGATTATCATAGATAGCATGTTTTTCCCTTTCAACACTTTGAATACATAATACCACTCCCTTTGGGCCTGCAAAGTTTCTGCATAGAAATCAGGTTGTAGCCTTATGGGGGTTCCCTTGTATACTGACTCTTTGTTTTTCTCTTGCTGCCTTTAGAATTCTCTTGTTAACTTTTGTCAGTTTAGTTATGATATGTCTTGGTGTGGGTCTGTTTCGGTTCATCTTGTTTGGGACCCTCTATGCTTTCTGTACATGGATATCTCTTCCTTCAGGTTTGAATTTTTCAGCCATAATTTCCTCAAATATATTTTCAATCCCCTTTTCTCTCTCTCTCTCCTTCTGGGATCGTATAATGTGAATGCTGGTATGCTTAATGTTATGTTAGAGATCTCTTAAATTGTTTTCATTTTAAAATTTGTTTTTCTTTTTGATGTTCTGGTTGGGTGATTCCCATTATTCCAACTTTCCAGATCAGTTATGCATTCTTCTGTGTCACTTGTCTGCTACTCATTCCTTCTAGTGTGTTTTCTATTTCATCTATTAAATTATTCATTTCTGTTTGGGTCTTTTTATATTTTCTAGTTCCTCACTAAAGTGTTCACTGTGTACATTAATTCTTTTCCCTAATTCAGTTAACATTTTTATTGCCTACTTTTAAAATTCTTCATCTGGTAGATTGTTTATTTCTCTTTCATTGTTTACAGTTTCAGGGATTTTTCTCTTGCTCTTTCAATTACGAGTAGTTCTTTGCCTTTTATTTTGCATATCATTCCCCATCTCTATCAATTTAGGTGAAACAATTACCTATTGCAGTCTTGAAGGGGTGATCTTATGTGGGAGCATCCCTGTACGGACTGCATATGCCCAGTGCTTTTTGGTGGGAGAGCTGGATTTGACATGGACAAAAGTCACATCTTTTCCTCAGGGTGTGGGGCAGCTCTCACCTTGGTAGGGAGTGGAGCTGGAAGTAGTGGGGTAAAGCTGGAGCCGGGTGTGAGGCAGGACTTCTCGGCTCAGGGGCTATCACCACCCTATCGGGGACAGGGTCTGATCCCAAGTTGCTGGAGCAGAAGCCCTGATTGAGGGTTGAGCCCGAGCTGGCTCTGTTCTCTTCAAGTGTTTGCGGCATCCGAGATCCAGAGCACGTGGGCTCGGTAGCTGCGGCACGCAGGCTTAGTTGCCCCCATGGCATGTGGAATCTTAGTTCCCTGCCCAAGGATCGAACCCGTGCCCCTGCATTGGAAGGCAGACTCTTAACCACTGGACCACGAGGGAAGTCCCAGTTCTAGGCACTTTTGATTTGAAATCTGGGGCACGTAAATCTCCCAGGTTTCTGTAAGGAGCTGGATCTCCACAATCACAAAAATCAAATCAAACTGCAGTTTCTGTACCCAACTTTGTCCTCATTCTTAGATGTGACAGTCCAACTCATGTCCTGTACATGAAACAGTTATCTGAGAGTGCCCAGCTCTGTCTCCCCACAAAGGCCTTGCAAGCTCTTGATGCACTCCAGACGGGAGGACCACACTGTAGTGAGTCGTTGACCTCAGCCCTACGAAAGTACTCTGACCATCATGGACTGGAGGGCTGGCTTAGAGTCCATTCAACATCCACTGTGATAACCCCACTCAAAGATGACCTTAGCTTCACTTACATTTGAAGATCAGAGATTAAAAATTATTCTTAGGATGGAAGAAAATCTATTCAAATATGAGTAAGAAATCTGGAGTTTAAATTTGTATTAATTCACCTGAGGGGTATGCGTGTGTTTGTGTAGGGGAAAGGGCTTGAAAATACACACAAATAGGACATCAGCTTCTGGAAGTCATTCTCCCAACCAGTATGTTTTACTTTATACTGTTAAGTTAACTTGATGAAAATATAAGTTTGGGTAAAAATAAAAGAACAAGGGTAGAGAATATTATTTATGAGTGTCAAAATTCACTATCTAGACAGACTTTTTCATTTGACTAAAGGAGCAGAAACCCACACATCAGAAATATAATAAAATTTTTTTCACTGTGTTGCTGGCAACAGCCTGGAAGAATTCTGCAAAAACCCCGACTGTGAAGAAAGGTACTCTGACTGTGTCATGTCATTTGAGTCCCTGCCACTGTGCTTTGTGCCTTGGCATTTTTCACCAGGCTGGCTCTAATTGCCTGAGCAGGGCTTCCATTCTATGTGGAAGAAATGATGTCTGTCTAGCCTCATTTTGCAGAACAAGCCAGATGTAGCGTAGATACAGGCCCCGGAGGTCAGAGAACGGGTGCAGCATGCACTTCCTCTTCTTGGGCAGCGGCACCCCAATTTCCTGTGTGAAGATCAGTGCTTCTCCAGTGTGGTCTCTGGACCAGCAGTACCAGCCTCACCTGGGCACGAGTTAGAAAGGCAGATTCTCAGGCACCACCCCAGACCTCCTTAATCAGACATTCCGGGGCAGGGCCCAGAAACCAGTATTTAAACAGGCTCTCTAGGTAATTCTGATGCTGCTACCATGGGGAACCCCTCCCTTCCCTAATCTCAGGCACCCCAAATCAGGGGTAGTACACAGAACCTGTGCTTGCCCAGTTAAAGTCAATGTCAGGACTTAATCTGAAGCTCCCAGAAGACTCCTGTTCTCCCAGCTGCCTTGGACTCAGTTCCCTGGACAGCTGGCTTGTAATCCCAAGTGGAGAACCTGTCTGAGAATCAAGCCAGTGAGTGGAAGAAAGCCCAGTGAGCTGGGCCAAGCCCTGTGCCTCGGGCAGAGAGAACCAGCTCCTGATAATACCGCTGGAGCCCAACATCAGGACCACTTCAAGCCAGCTCTGCCGTGGGCTCTCCAGAGACAAACGTGGATTACCTTTTTACTGAAGCCAGTTTGGCCTGGGTATCATGACACTTAAGACTGAAGGGATTCTAAGGAATAAAACATGCAAACACTATTCTGAGCCAGTCAGTGAGGTTAAGTGTTTTCAAAACCACTAACCTAATGAGCACTCAGTCTTAGTAGAGAAACTTGCCTCCTGAGTTATGAAGAAAATTAAGGACACTTGACAGTCTTATCAACATGGCCCTTCTCTTCCTCCGCTCTGGGATGAGGTGAGGACTCCTGTGGCAGGGGCTTCCTGCTTCCTCACCCCCTGTGCTCTTGGCCCTCTGCCTTCCCTCGTCTCCCAGGACCCTGCTTCTTAGGTCACTCTTTTCCCTGCTGTATCCTCACCTCTCTGTCTCTGAAGCCTCCTTGCCTTCAGTCCATAAATATGCTCAATCTCCCATCCTCTAAGTACAGCCCAGCTTAACTGCCACTCTCATTCAAACCTTGCAATTCAAGTAGCATCAATTTACTACTTCCATTGCCTCACCTCCTAACGCGCTTCAGTGACTTCTCCCATCACCACTCACCTGCAAATGTCTCCATTAGGGTTACCGGTGCCTGCACCATGCTGAATCCAGTGGACATTTCTTGAGTTCTCTCTTGGGTTTGACATCATTGGTCATCCTTTTCTTCCTGGTCTTTTCTACTTCCTTGGCTTCTCCGATATCACTCTCTCCTAACCCTCTTCACAGTTTTAGCTTTTCCCTCACCGCCTCCTTTATACCTCCTCCTCTGTGAACCTGGTGGAAGTTGGCATCATCTAGGATGCGTTCTTAGCACATTGCTCCTCTCCATGGATGATCCCATCCATTCTCATGTCTCCACTAGCCCTGTGCTCCATGGATTCCAGAGTCTGGATACCCAGAAGCTTCTGCCTCTGACAGCTAACTGTCTACTCATCTCACATCCAAAACTGACCCAGTCATACTCCCTCAGCCCCATCAGATCTTCCTGCTACATTTTCTCGTTCAGTTGGCAACACCACCACCACCCAGTCACTCAGGTTAGAAACTCGGTTCCTCCCTCTTCCTGACCTCTCACTTTGAATCCAGCGTGCATCCTACAGATTTTGCCCACCGAAGACTTCCGGAATAATGTTTCTTCTCTCCATCTTCACCGCCTCTCCACCTCCAAACCATAGTTTGGATTATTGCCATTTTCCCCACGGATTAGGTCTTTCTTTTTCCCTTCAAATCAAGCGGTTTAGAAGCCTCCAGAAGGCCTGGTATGGAGACACAGCCAAGCCAGCTCCACCACCTCCCATCCCGCTCGGTCCCCTCACTGCCCCCCCTAGTGCTGACAACAGTGTTTCTCAAGTTTTCAACCCGAGAATGTCCTCACCAGGCTCACCTGGGGTACCTGTGACAGTGCTGATTCCGGAACCTTACAACAGTCCTACCAAATCATACTCTCCAGCGGGTGCCTAGAAAGTTTGGATTTTCACACGTGTCTCAGTGATATACACGTTTAAATTTTGGACCCTTTGGCCCAGTGATACACCAGGACCCTCCTGACCCTGGCCCTTGCTCCTCCCATTTTCTTTCTTTCTCACTATTCCCTGACTTTAGCTCCATGCTTTTATAATCCCAAATGCCTGTATTATACTACACTGTGTGTCTCATTCCATGAGTTTGTTCGTGCCGCTACTGAAATACCCAGACCCTGTCGCTCACTCCACACCCCCACTGCCTGGTTATCTCATGTTTGTCCACTGAGACCTTCAGCTCATGCCTCCTCTCTTGCAGCACGCCTTAAGGTCTTACCCTCCAAATCCTCTCTTCTCTCCCACATCTTTTCCCCTCTGTTCAGCAGGCCAGATCCTCTTTTGAGCTTCCACATGTGTATCTCTATTATTGCTCTTATGCCAGTTCTCAAGATTCCTAATTTGTGTGCCTCATTCTCCCTCTACAACGTGAGCACCTTCAAGTCAGCGACTGTGTGCTATTCAACCCACTAGTCATCGCCCCAAGCACAGGCTGGGTAGACAGCAGGCACTCAGATGTTTCTTCCATACATGAAGTGTGCATACGTGTTCTCCCTATCCTTGCTAGCTGTTTCTCTGCAGAGGGTCAAACGTAAGAGAGCAGGGAGGAGGTGGAAGGTAAGATTAATAGTGACAGTGTTAAGGATGAACGGGAAGGGAAGATGCTCACGGAAAAGGGGCCATTAAGGCCATTATAATGGTGGCGAAAGGAGATCATGAGCTTCTGAACAAAGAAGGTAGCAGAGAAGGGAGAGGTAATTCCCCTCTTTTCCTAGTTTGTTGAGAGCTTTTGTTATGAAAAGGTGCTGCATTTTATCAGATGCTTCCTTTGCATTTACTGAGACGTTCATGTGGTTTCTATCCTTCATTCTGTTAATATGGTATATCACATTAATTGATTTTCATATGTTGAACCATCTTTGCATTCCAGCAATAAATCCCTGCTGAATTCATTCTGCTAATATTTTGTTGAGGATTTCTGCATCTATATCATTAGGGATATTGGTCTGTAATTGTCTTGTAGCATCCTTGTCTGGCATTGATACTGGAGTAATTCTGGTCCTATAAAATGAGTCTGGGGACTTTCCTGGTGGCACAGTGGTTAAGAATCCACCTGCCAATGCAGGGGACACGGGTTCGAGCCCTGGTCCGGGAAGATCCCACGTGCTGCGGAGCTACTAAGTCCGTGAGCCACAACTACTGAGCCTGCGCTCTAGAGCCCACGAGCCACAACTACTGAGCCCGTGTGCCTAGAGCCTGTGCTCTGCAACAAGAGAAGCCACTGAAATGAGAAGCCCGTGCACCGCAATGAAGAGTAGCTCCCGCTCGCCGCAACTAGAGAAAGCCCGCGCACAGCAACGAAGACCCAATGCAGCCAAAAGTAAATAAATTTATTTTTAAAATAAAATAATTTTTTAAAATAAAATGAGTCTGGAAGTGTTCCCTCCTCTTCAGTTTTTTGGGAAGTTTTAGAAGGACTGGCATTAATTCTTCTTAACATGTTTGGTAGAATTCGCCAGTGAAACCATCTGGTCCTGGGCTTTTTTCTTTTGGGAGGCTTTTGTCTATTGATTCAATCTCCTTGCTAGTTATAGGTCTGTTCAGACTTCCTATTTCTTCATGATTCAGTCTTGGTAGGTTACATATTTTTAGGAATTTATCCATTTCTTCTAGATTTTGTAGTTTTTTGGTATATGTAAAGGCCATGTAAGAAAAACCCACAGCTAATATCATAATCAATGGTGAAAAACTGAAAGCTTTTCCATTAAAATCAGAAACAGGATAAGGAGGCCCACTCTCACCACTTCTATTAAACATAGCACTGGAAGTCCTGGCCAGAACAATTAGGTAATAAACAAACAAAAACAGAAACATAAAGGTGTCTTAGTCTGTTTCAGGCTCTTCTGTAACAAACCAGCACAGACTGCGTGGCTTACAAACAGCAGACATTTTTTGTTCACAGTTCTAGGGGCTGGAAGTCCAAGATCAGGGTGACAATGTGATCAGGTAAGGGCCCTCTCTGGGGCTGCAGACGTCTCATTGTTATTCTCACATGATGGAAGGGGCTAGAGAACTCTGTGGGATCTCTTTTTTAAGAGACCTAATACCAGTCATGAGATTTCCATCCACACTTATGACCCAATCACCTCCCAAAGGGCCCACATTTGGGGTTAGGATTTCAACACATGAATTTTGAGGAGATACAAACTTTCAGACCATAGCAAAAAGGCATCCAAATTGGAAAGGAAGAAGTAAAATTGGTCCTGTATGAAGATGATATGATCTTATATGTAGAAAACCTAAAGACTCCACACAGAAAAACTGGTAGAACTAGTAATGGATTTAGTAAAGTTGCATACAACATACAAAAATCAGTTGCATTTCTATACACTAACAGCAAACTGGAAAGGAAATTAGGAAAACAATCTTTTTTACAGTAGCATCAAAAAGAATAAAATACTTAGGAATAAACTTAATTAAGACAGTGAAAGACTTGTACACTGTAAACTATAAAACACTGATGAAAGAAATTAAAGAAGACACAAACAAATGGAAAGACATGCTGTGTTCATGGACTGGAAGATTTAATATTGTTAAAATGTCCATACTGTGGCTTCCCTGGTGGTGCAGTGGTTGAGAATCTGCCTGCCAGTGCAGGAGACACGGGTTCGAGCCCTGGTCTGGGAGGATCCCACATGCCACAGAGCAACTAGGCCCGTGAGCCACAACTACTGAGCCTGCGCGTCTGGAGCCTGTGCTCCACAACCAGAGAGGCCGCGATAGTGAGAGGCCCGTGCACCGCGACGAAGAGTGGCCCCCACTTGCCGCAACTTGAGAAAGCCCTCGCACAGAAACGAAGACCCAACACAGCCATAAATAAATAAATAAATAAAATGTCCATACTACACAAAGAGACCTACAGATTCAATGCAATCCCTATTAAAATCCCAATGGTAATTTTCTTTCAGAAAAAAAATTCTATAATTCATATAAAACTGAAAGAGACCCAAATAGACAAAACGATCTTTAAAAAGAACAAAGCTGGAGGCATCGCACTTCCTGATTTCAAAATGTATTACAAAGTTTTAGTAATTACAACAGTATAAATACTAGCATAGTGACAGACATATAGATCAATGGAGCAGAAGAGAGAGCCCAGAGATAAATCCATACAAATATATGGTCAACTGATCTTTAACAAGTGTGCCAAAAATGCACAATAGGGAAAGGATAATCTTTTCAACAAATGGTGTTTGGAAAACTGGATCCACACGCAAAAGAATGAAATTGGACCCTTATCTGACACCTTACATAAAAATCAATTCAAAATGGATTAAAGATCTAAGCATAAAACCTGAAACTATAAAACTCCTAGAAGAAAACATAGGGGGAAAGCTTCATGACATTGGTCTTCACAATGATTTCTTGGATATGACACCAAAAGCACAGATAAGTGTGACTACACCAAACTTAAAAGCACAGCAAAAGAAATCCAAGAGGGTGAAAAGGCAACCAGTGGAATGGGAGAAAATATTTGCAAATCATATATCTGATAAGGGATTAAGTTCCAAAATATGAAAGGAACTCCCACAACTCAATAGCAAAAAAAAAAAAAAAATCCTGATTTAAAAATGGTCTCAGGACTTGAACTGACATTTCACCAAAGATTTACAAATGGCCAAGAGTATATGAAAAGATGTTCAACGTCACTAATTATCAGGGAAATGCAAATCAAAACAAAAGAGACAAGAAGTGCTGTGGATGTGGAGAAATCAGAACTCCCGTACTCCTTTGCTGGGAACGCAAATGGTGCAGCTACTATGGAAAACAGTATGGAGGTTCCTCAAAAAACGAAATATAGAACTACCTTATGACTCAGCAATCCACTTAGGGCTACTTATCCAAAAGAACTGAAATGAGGATCTCAAAGAGATTTCTTCCCTCCCACGTTTATAGCAGCACTATTCACAATAGCTAAGATGTGGAAACAACTTAAATGTCCAACGATGGAAGAATGGAGTTTTAAAAATGTGCTATATACGTACAACAGAATGTTATTCCGCTTTAAAAAGGATGGAAATCCTGCAATATATGACAACAGGGGTGAACCTTGAGGAAGCTACGCTAAGTTAAGTAAGCCAGTTGCAGAAGGACATATACTGCGTGATTCCGCTTCTTTAGGGTATCTAAAATAGTCAATCTCTTAGAAGCCAAGAATAGAATGGTGGTTGTCAGGGTGTGTGGGGAGGTGGAAACGGGGAGTTGCTGATCAACAGGTATAATATTTCTGTTTTGCAAGATGAGTAATTTTAGAGATCTGTTTACAACATTGTGCCTATAGATAACAACAGTGTATTGTAAACTTTAAAATTTGTTAAGAGGATAGATCTTAAGTGTTCTTACCACAATAAAATAAAAGAGGGAGAGAGAGGGTAGAGAGGATGGAGCTAAGAGATTTCTGATAGGATTCAGTGGCTGAATGTCTGTAGGGGGTGAACATACTAGTTTTCTATTCCTGTGTAACACTCACTACAAACTTAGTAGTTTAAAACAACACCCATTTTTATCTCACAGTTCTGTAGGTCAGAAGTCCAGGCATGGCTGAGTTCTCTGCTCAGGTCTCACAAGTCTGACATCAAGGTTTTAGCAGGACTTACTTCTCATCTCACTTGGAGCTCAGGGTCCATTTCCAAGCTCAGCTGGTTGTAGGCAGCACTCAGTTCTTGAAGCTGTAGGACCGAGGTCCTAGCTTTCTTGCTGTCAGCCGGGGACTGCTCTCAGGTCCTGGGGGCTAATCATATTCATTGCCCTGTGGTCCCCTCCATCGTCAAAACCAGCAAGAGAATCTCCTCATATCAAATCCTTCTCACACTTCAAATCTTTTTTATTTTTCTGTCAGGAAAAGCTCAGTCACTTTTTAGGGGTATACTTGATTAGACCAGGGCAAATCCCTTTTTTTAAAGGCACCTGATTTGAAACCGTTAATTCCATCTGCCAAATCCCTTTATAGGAACACCTATATTAGTATTTGATTGAACTGGGAGAAGGTGTAGTAGGTACACCAGAGGGTGGGGATTCCGGGGGTCATCTCCAAATTTTGCCTAACACAGTAGAGAAGTGAGGGTAGACTGGGAGAGTTCTAGCTGGAGACATTGGAGGGTCAGCGAAGCCACTGACTAAGGCTGAAAACACAGAAGGTGGAAGAGTTTTGGTGGGAAGGAGCTCACATTTAGGATACATGAGATAAAGAGTTTAAAAGAAAAAATCTCAATGAAGCAATTTTTTGTATATAAGAATATCTCCTGCCAGCCTGCCTTACAAGGGCTGAGCCCCAGTAGTACTTTCTTTCTGAGGAATAGAAAACTATTGGTGAAAAAATAAGCTATTAAAAGGAACTGATCTTTAGGGAATATGGGGATAAAATAATTATACTTTATAGAAATATTTTGCCCCTCTCAGCTCTCTGAAAGTTCTAAAGAATATTCTCTAACTCATAATGGGTATAAAATGTGCCTGAAGATGAGGGCGCAGAGTTTTATTCTCTAATTCTTGAGAGAACCTGGCCCCAAGTTTTTATTAAAGTTGGTATTTCCACCCCACGGCAGGAAATGGCAGTCTGCTTGCAAGGTAAAGTTCCTTCTTCCTCCAAAACCTATCCGTAAATCTAAACTATCAACTACCCAGGGCAGGACATCCAGAGATTACGAAACGGCTTTCCACTGTCTAGTTCAATACTTTTCCATTATTCCTCCCACCTTCCCATGAATTCTTGAGATGCCAGGCATTGCAGGTGGGGGAGGAGCGCAGTGTAACCAACCCTCTTCTCTCATCCTGCAGAGATGAGGACGTAGGAGGCGACACACTTAAGGATAAATAACTGCACAGTAACTGGCCCACTGCTGACAGACATATGAATAAGGTGTTGGAGAGACCGAGGATGGAAATGAAGGTCAAAATCCAGCCAGGGTACGGATCATGAAAACCTTTTCATACAAGGACTGGCTTGTTTTATCTTGCTTTGTATTATAGATGCCTGGGAGTCAGTTCTCTATCTGTCGGGTTTCTTTTAATTTCAGAATTTGGAATTCGTCTTTCTTATTTTTTTACAACGTCATTGAGGTAACATTTAGGTCCAAGAAACTGCATGATGCTTAAAGCGCATAGTTTGATCAGTTTTGAAGTCATTACCATAATGAAAATAGCAAACGTAGCCATTATCCCCCAAAGTTTCCTCGCAGCCCCTGGTAATTCCTCTCTTCCTTCCCCTCATCCTGGCAATCACTGACCTGCTTTCTGTCATTATAGATTACCCTGAATTTTCTAAAATTTTCTATAAATGAAACCATACAGTATGTTCTCTTGTCTAGCTTCTTTTATTCACCAAAACCATCTTGAGATTCATCCATATTGTTGCATGTCTCATTAGCTTATTCTTTTTTATCGTGGAGTTCTATTCCATTGAATGGATAAACCATAATTTGCTTACCCTTTTTGCCTGTTGATAGGCGTTTAGGTTATTTCCAGTTTGGGGCTATTTCAAATCATGCTGACATGGACATTTGTGTACAAGTTTTTATGTGAACTTATGCTTTTGTTTTTCTTTGGTGAATGTCTAGGAGTAGAATAGCTGCGTTGTGTGACAGAAGTATGTTTCACTTAAGAAACTGCAAACTTGGGCTTCCCTGGTGGTGCAGTGGTTGAGAGTCCGCCTGCCGATGCGGGGGACACGGGTTCGTGCCCCGGTCCGGGAAGATCCCACATGCCGCGGAGCGGCTGGGCCCGTGAGCCATGGCCGCTGAGCCTGCGCGTCCGGAGCCTGTGCTCCGCGAAGGGAGAGGCCACAACAGTGAGAGGCCAGCGTACCGCAAAAACAAAAGAAAACAAAACAAAATTGAACTACAAAAGCACGACGTGCTAAATAAAAAACAATTCAAATAATATAAAAAGGTATGTACTAAAAAGCGAGACTTCTCAGTACCGCCACTCTCCCCAGGTGGACCACATTAACAGTTGGTTTGGCACCTTCATACCATTTTTTATATACCTTTACATACAAGGATGTAACATCCTTTCAGGTCAATTATACACATTATTAATACGCACATTATAATAAAATAATACAGGAAGAACCACCTCATAGTTTACAACAGTAGCATAGCGGTCAAAACTATATTTTACATTTGTACATCATTCTCTCACTGCTAATAGTAAGACTGATTATAATTTTTCCAAAATAAATTCTGCTGCATTTGACGTTCCTGTACAAATATGAGTTTGCAAATGAAACTGTTTGGTCTAGGGCCAAGTGAACTGCAAAATTGCCCTGCAAAAGTGTTTTAGCTACTTGAAGCCCACCACTATAAAATAATAGCTAATATCTATTGAACATTAACCAGATACAAGTACTGTACTGGGGGCTTTATGTAAAACATCTCAACAAACCCTACTGTGTTGTCCTGTTACTATTACTTCTGCTTTATAGATAAGGAAATGAAGGTGCAGGGAGGATGAGTAATTTGAATGAGGTAACATAGCTAAGAAGTGACATAGGAGTGATTTAAATCCAAATACTTTAAATGTATTATTGTCTGTAAGTTCTGATGATTCTTTTACCTATCACTCATGGTTTTATTCATAACTTCCTCTTTCATAAATTCATTTTCATTGCTGGAGTACCTCTTTGAGTCTTTTCTTCCAGGAAGAATATAAGGGTGGTAAAACTGGCTACGTCCTTGTATGCCTAAGTGAGTCTGTTTTATTGCCACTCTTTTTTTTTTGCGGTACATGGGCCTCTCACTGTTGTGGCCTCTCCCGTTGTGGAGCACAGGCTCCGGACGTGCAGGCTCAGCGGCCACAGCTCACTGGCCCAGCCGCTCCGCGGCATGTGGGATCTTCCCGGACTGGGGCACGAACCCGTGTCCCCTGCCTCGGCAGGCGGACTCTCAACCACTGCGTCACCAGGGAAGCCCTACTGCCACTCTTGAATGATAGTCTAGCTGGTTATAGAATTCTAGACTTATACTCATTTCCCCACAGTACTTGCTGTGCCTTTGTTATCTAATATCCCATTGCATGAGACATTGGATGCCCAACAGGTTTTTCATTTCCTTCTAGGTAATCTCTCTCTCTCTCTTTCCCTCACTCTATCATGCTATGGGACTCTTTCCATTGCTGAGGTTCACAAATTTATGAAAGAAGTACTTAGAACTTTAAAGTGATTCTATCTTCAATTTAGGTAAATATATTGTTTATTTCATGTTTTTAGCTTAATTTTCTCCTAATGAGAAACTGTACTACATGGATACTGGATCTCCTTTCTTTTTTTTTTTTAATTAAAATATAGTTGATTTACAACATCATATTAGTTTCAGGTGTACAACATAGTAGCTCAACATTTTTATAGCTATACTCCATTTAAAGTCACTACAAAATAATGGTTATATTTCCCTGTTCTGTACCATACAACCCTGTAGCCTATCCACTTTGTACATAGCAGTTTGTACCTTTCAATCCCCTATCCCCCTCCTACCTCTCACCCCCTCCATCTCCCCACTAGTAGCAACCAGCCTGTTCTCTATACCTGTGAGTTTACTTCTGTTTTGCTGTGATCATTCGTTTTAATTTTTAGATTCCACACACAAGTGATAACATACAGCATTTGACTTTCTCTTTCTGACTTGTTTCACTAAGTGTAATACCCTCTAGGTCCATCCATGTTGTTACCAATGGCAGAATTTCATTCTTTTTATTTATCTGTTGATGGTCACGAAGCTTGCTTCCATATCTTGTAAATGGTTATTGTAAATAATGCTGCTATGAAAATTGGGGTGCATATATATTTTTTGAATTAGTGTTTTCATTTTCTTTGGATAATATATACCTAAGAGTGCAATTGCTGGATCATATGGTAGTTCTATTTTCAGTTTTTTGAATCTCTATACTGTTTTCCATAGTGGCTACTACACTAACTTACATTCCCACCAACTGTGTACTAGGGTTCCCTTTTCTCTGTATTCTCACCAACATTTGTTATTTGTGTTCTTTTTGATGACTATTCTGACAGATGTGAGATGATATCTAATTGTGATTTTGATTTGCCTTTCTCCGATGATTAGCAATGTTGAGCATTTTTCATATGCCTATTGGCCGTCTGTATATCTTCTTTGTAAGACTGTCTATTCAGCTCTTCTGCCCATCTTTTAATTGGGTTGTTTGTTTTTTTGATATTGAGTTTTATGAGCTGTTTATATATTTTGGATATTAACCCCTTATCAGTCATATCATTTGCAAATATTTCTTCTCATTCAGTAGGTCGTCTATTTTTGTTGATAACTTCCTTTGCTGTGCAGAAGCTTTTAAGTTTAATTAGGTCCTATTTGTTTATTTTTGCTTTTGTTTCTTTTACCTTAGGAGACAGATCCAAAAAAATATTGCTATGATTTATGTTATACAGTGTCTCCCTATGTTTTCTTGTAGGTCTTACATTTAGGTCTTTAATCCATTTTGAGTTTGTTTTTGTATATGGTGTGAGGAAATGTTCTAATTTCACTCTTTTACATGCAGCTGTCCAGTTTTCCCAGCACTGCTTATCGGAGAGACTGTCTTTTCTCCCTTATATACCTCCTTTGTTGTGGATTAGTTGACTGTAAGTGCATAGGTTTATTTCTGGGCTCTCTATTCTGTTCCATTGATCTATGTGCCCATTTTTGTGCTAGTACCATGCTGTTTTGATTACTGTAGCTTTGTGGTATAGTCAGAGAGCATGACACCTGAAGCTTTGTTCTTTTTTCTGAAGATTGTTTTGACTTGTTGGGGTTTTTTGTGGTTCCATAAAAATTTTAGAATTATTTGTTCTAGTTCTAGTGAAAAATGTAATGGGTATTTTGATAGAGTTTGTATAAATTTGTAGATTGCTTCGAGTAATATGGACATTTTAACTGTATTAATTCTTCCAATCCATGAACACAGGATATCTTTCCATTTCTTTGTATTATCTTCAGTTTCCTTCATCAATGGTTTATAATTTTCAGAGTATAGGTCTTTCACCTCCTTGTCTAAGTTTATTTCTAGATACTTTATTCTTTTTGATGCAATTTTAAATGGGACTTTTCTTATTTTCTCTTTCTGGTAGTTCATTAACAGTGTATAGAATATAGTGTATGTCTATTTATTAAACCTGTAATCTGCAACTTTATTGAATTCATTGATTAGTTCTAATATTTTTTTGATGGAGACTTTAGGGTTTTCTATATATAGTATCATGTCATCTGCAAACAGTGATGGTTTTTCATCTTCCCTTCCAATCTGGATGTCTTTTCTTTTTCTTGTCTGATGTCCATGGCTAGGACTTGCAGTACTATGTTAAATAAAAGTGGTGAGAGTGGGCATCCTTGTCTTGTTCCTGATCTTAGAGGAAATGCTTTCGAGTTTTCACCATTGAGTATGATGTTAGCAATGGGCTTGCCATATATGGCCTTTATTCTGTTGGGTTATGTTCCTCTATACTCACTTTCTTGAGAGTTTTAATCATAAATGTATGTCAAATTTTGTTAAAAGCTTTTTCTGCATCTATTAAGATGAACATATGATTTTATTCTTCACTTTGTTAATGAGGTGTATCACATCGATTTGCAGATATTGAACTATCGTTGCATGTCTGAATAAATCGCATTCAATCATGGTGTATGATCTTTTTTATATATTGTTGAATTTGTTTTGCTAATATTTTCTTGAGGATTTTTTGTATCTATATTTATTAAAGATACTGGCCTGTAATTACTTTCTTTAATCTTTCTTTTTTCTTTCTTCCTTTCTTCTTTCTTTCATGTCTTTGTCTGGTTTTGGTATCAGGGTAATGATGGCCTTGTAGAATAAATTAGGGAGTGTTTTGCTCTATTTTTTTTTGGAATAGTTTCAGAAGGATAGGTATTAGTTGTTTATATGTTTGGTCGAATTCTCCTGTGAAGCCATCTGGTCCTGGACTTTTGTTTGCTGGGAGGTTTTTTTTTAATACAAATTCAATTTCGCTACTAGGGATCAGACTGTTCAGATTGTCTTTTTTCCTTATTCAGTCTGGGAGGTTGTATGTTTCTAGGAATTTGTCCATTTCTTCTAGGTTGTCCAATTTTTTTGGCATATAACTGTTCATAATATTCTCTTATGCTTTTTTTTGAATCTTTGTGGTATCAGTTGTTATTTCTCTTCTTTCATTTATTTCATTTGTTTGGGTCCTCTCTCTTTTCTTCTTGATGAGCATGGGTAAAGTCTTATCAATTTTTTCTTGTTTATTTTTTCAAAAAAAAAACAGCTCGATTTCATTGATTTTTGTATTTTTGTTGTTCTCTATTTTTTAATTTCCTCTCTGATATTTATTATTTCCTTCCTTCTGCTGACTTTGAGCTTTGCTTGTTCTTTTTCTACTTCCTTTAACTGGTAGATTAGGTTATTTGAGATTTTTCTTATTTCTTTATGTTGGCTTGTGTGGCTATAAACTTCCCTCTTAGAACTGTTTTGCTGCATCCCGTAGATTTTGGAGTGTTGTGTTTCCATTTTCATTTGTCTCAAGGTATTTTCTGATTTTCTGCTCTCTCTTCATTGACCCATTGGTTTTTTAGTAGCATGTTGTTTAGTCCCCACGTTTGTGTTTTTCTCATTTTTCTTTCTGTAGTTGATTTCTAGTTTCATAACACTGAGGTTGGAAAAGATGCTTGATGTAATTTCTACCTTCTTAAATTTGTGACTTATTTTATGGCCTAGCAGCTGGTCTATCATGGAGAACTTTCTATGTGCACTTGAAAAGAATGTGTAACCTGCTGTTTTGGAATGTGATGTCCTGTAGATATCTATAAAGTCCAACTGGTCTTCTGTGTCATTAAGACAAATTTTGCCTTATTGATTTTCTGTCTGGATGATCTGTCCACTGATGTAAGTGGGGTGTTACAGTCCCTACTATTATTGTTTTATTGTCAATTTCTCCCTTTATGTCTGTTAATATTTTCTTTATGTATTTAGGTACTCCTGTATTGGGTGCATATATGTTAATGACTGTGATATCCTTTTTGTATTGATACTTTTATAATTATATAGTGCCCTTCTTTGGCTTTTGTTATAGACTTTGTTTTGAGGTCTATTTTGTATAATAAGAGTATAGCTATCCCTGCTTTCCTTCTGTTTCCATTTCCATGAAATATCTTTTTCCTTCCCCTCACTCTCAGTGTGCGTGTGTCTTTAGCTCTCTAGTGAGACTACTGTAAACAGTATATGGGTCTGTTTTTTTATCCAATCTGCCACCCTATGTCTTTTAACTGGAGCATTTTAATTGATACTTGTAATTATTGATAAGCATGTACTTATTCCCATTTTGTTATTTGTTTTCTGGTTGCTTTTGTAGTTCTGTTTCTTCTTTTTGTTTCTTCCCTCATGGTTTGATGATTTTCTTTAGTGGCATGCTTGTGTTCCTTTTTTCCCCCTAGTTTTTGTGTATCTATTATGGGTTTTTGATTTGTGGTTACCAAGGAGTTCATTCACATATATTGACTGTAACTATATCTACTTGTTTTAAACTGACAGTCACTTAAGTTCAAACACATTCTAAAAGATCTTAATTTTTTCACTCCCCTTTCCCACATTTTGTTTTTGATGTCATATTTTACATCTTCATGTTTATCCCTTCACAATTTATTGTAGTTTTAGATGATTTTATACTTTTTTCTTTTAATCTTTGTACTAGCTTATTTAAGTGGTTGATTCTTTGCCTTTACTCCTGGGATTTTTCCTGTTCTACAGATACTTACTTCTTGTAACCTTTTCTTTTCTACACAGAGAAGAACCTTTAACATTTCTTTTAGGGTAGGTTTACTCTTTATGAACTTTAGTTTTTGCTTGTCTGAGAAATTCTTTCTCTCTCCTAAGTGATTGATTATCTTGCTCTGTAGGGTATCCGAGGTTGCAGGGTTTTCCCTTTCAGCACTTAAAATATATCTTGCCACTCCCTTCTGGCCTGCAAAGTTTCTGCATAAAAAGCTGATAGCCTATGGGGGTTCCCTTGCATATAACTCTTTGTTTTTCTCTTGGTGATTTTAGAATCTCTCTTTAACTTTTGCCACTTTAATTATGACATGTCTTGGTGTGAATGTGTTTGCAGTCACCTTGTTTGGTACCCTCTGTGCTTCCTGTACCTGGATATCTATCTGTTTCCTTCTTCAGGTTTCGGACGTTTTCAACCTAATTTCATCAAATACATTTTTGACCCCTTTCTCTCTCTCTTCTCCTTCTGGGACCCCTATAATGTGAATGTTGGTACACTTGATGGTGTCCCGGGGGTCCCCTAAACTGTTCTCATTTTAAAAAAATTTTTCTTTTTGCTGTTCTGATTGGATAATTTCCATTACTGTGTCTTCCAGATCACTTGTGCATTCTTCTCTATCACCTAGTCTCCTGTTAATTCCTTCTAATGTGTTTTTCATTTGTCATTATATTCTTCATTTATAACTGGTTCTTTTTTACATTTTCTAGCACCTTGTTTAAGTTCTCACTGTGTTCATCTATTCTTTTCCTTAATTTAGTTAGCATTCTTACTGCTAACGCTTTGAACTCTTTATCTGGTAAATTTTATTTGTTTCATTCGTTTTTTTTCAGGGGTTTTCTCTTGTTCTTTCAACTGAAACAAATTCCTCTGTCTTCTCATTTTGCTCATCTTTCTGTGTCTATGAATTTAGGTGAAATAGTTACCTATTCCAGCCTTGAAGGGATGTCCCCATATGGGATCATCCCTGTACAGTTGCACATGCCCCATAGCTTTGGCGGGAGAGCTGGATCTGATGTGAGCACCAGTCATGCTTCCTCCAGGGTGTGCTGGCACCTGTCTCCTTGGTAAGAGTTGGGACTGGAGATGGACAGGCTAGAGCCATGGCCAGGCGTTTGTCCCACGGCTTCTCCTCTGGTCAGTGGCCAACATCACTCTATTGCAGGGTTGTTCAGGTCCCAAGTTGCTGAAACAGAAGTCCTGAGGCTCAGGTCCGAGCTGACTCTGTTCTGTCAAGTGTGTATTCTCCTGTCTCCTAGCACCAGCACCCTCGCCCTAGAGGGGAGCAGCGTTGGAGCAAGAGGGGCTGGAGTGGGTGCCTGGTGTGGATCAGGGTACGGACTGTGGCAGTCCTGGCCCCAGAGTCCCGGACCTCGCTGTAAGCACCAGTAATGGCTGTCCCTGCCCCATTCAGAGGCCATTCCAGGTCCAAGCCAGTACCGTCCCTCACAACTGAGCACTCCTCTCCTCCATGGCTGCTGTCATGCTAGTGTGGAGCTGTGTCCCAGAGCAAATGGGGCCTGAGTGGGCACTTGGCTCAGGCTGGGGTATGCTGCAGGGTGGTTGGGGGAAACCAGAGTCCCGTGCATTTTCAATCTGCTCTCTCCGCTTTGTTTCAGGAGTAAGCAAGTCTGTGCACTCTCCTCACAAACGGAGTCTAGGTCTCTTACAGCCCTCCTGTTAGTCCCACGGATTTTCAAACCAGCTAAGGTGACTCGTCTTTTCAGTGTCAGACCCCAGGGCTGGGGTGCAGAATATGTGGCTCGAAGCCCTCGTTCCCCGGGGGGAATCTTCGCCCATGTAATCCCCCTTCTCCTGGGTCCCCTTCCAGGGGCACAAGTTCCAATCTGATCGCTTCTCTTTCCTTCCTTCCCAATTCCGTGTGGATCTTTCTTACAGCCTTGGTTGCACAGGAGTCTTTCTGCCAGCCTCTCGTTAGTTTTCAGGGAGAACTGCACCACATGTAACTGCATTTTGATGCGTTCATGGGGAGAGGTTAGCTCTGTGTCCTCCTACTCTGCCATCTTGACCTCCTCCCTTCGGATTTACTTGTGATGTCTCACAATTTTTCTGAATTCTCATCCTTATGCTATTAAAATTATGTTCTGGGAGAGTCTGTGATCTTTCGATTTAGTATTTGGGTCTGCAGTAATGTCTACTCTCATATAATCTCATTGTATGTTCTTGGAAAATATTATCAACTTTAAAGCTATTTTCTTCTGCAGCAGTATCCCCAAGGATAGTACTTGATGCTCAGTCACATATTAATCACATCAAAGCATATTAAAACAGGATGAGCAGTGTAGCTCAAAGGGTGCAAAGTAGATGGGATTTGAATAGCCATCCATCTGAAGCAGCAATAGTCACTCCTATCATACTCAGTGGTCTCTTCCTGTAAGAGAGATTTTTGTGATGTCACTTCTGCTATCTTGAAATGAAATCCACAGATATAGTGTAGTCTGCACAGTTAAAAAGAAACCCCAGGGACTTCCCTGGCAGTCCAGTGGTTGAGAATCCACGCTTCCACTGCAGGGGCCACGGGTTCGATCCCTGGCTGGGGAACTAAGATCCTGCATGCCGTGCGGTGCAGGAAAATAAAGTAATAAAAAATAAAATAATGGAACCCCAGTGTAATATAAGGGAGAAGGAAAAGGAGAGGAATGGAAAGTAAAATAGCTCAAATTGTGAGATGTAAATGCTCAAGCAGCAGTTCCCCAAAGACAGCAGTGATCACGTGCATGGGGTAGGTTCACACATCGTGGCATGGGTGTGTCCTGACATGCAATGTTGGAGACTGACAGCACGAGTGGTATTTCCATTAGTGACATGATGTTCCAAAATAGTGAAAAACTCTTGGTAAACTTCTGAAAAAATGAAATACTATCTTCCTTTGATTTACATGGTAGCGCATTCCTGGAAAAGTCAGTGTATATTACAACCTAGCCAAAATACCACTCGTGTTATTCTTTCCGGAGCTGCTTGAGCCCGTGTTTATTTTTATTTTTCTTTCCTTTGAAAAGCTTTTAAGGCAACAAGTTTTCCTGAGCTCAGTTTTTTAGTCCTAGTCCATAGATTCTGATAGTTACATTGTTATTTTCTGAATAATCTGCAATTTTATTTTTAGTTAGTCCATGATCAGAATACTTTTTAAAATTTTGACTTTTTCTAAGAGGTCTTTTTTTGGTGTTTACTTGTTATTCATTTTTAGCTCTATTGGACTGTGGTCACTAGATGTAATTTGAAGTATTTAAATATTTTGGAATTTAATGAGGTTTTTCTTGTAGCTTACTTGAGGACTGGGTTTTATAAATGCTCAGTGTAGCTCCTGAATAGAAGGTATAATTTCAGTTTGCAGGAAAAAGCATTCTTTCCATGGCTATGAGATTGGCTGAGGAACTGTGATATATGGACCTTCTATAACAATTTTCTTCAAGGTCTAAGAGAAGTATTTTAAAGATTATCAAATAAGATGGTTTTATTGACTGCACTTCTGAAGGTTTTACCCTGTGTCTTCGATGTTCCTCCTTTTGTGACTTATACCACTGATTACTAAAGAATGACTTTTTGACCCAACTGATAAACATTGAACTCAATTTTAATATTATTATTGTGCCTTCTGTTTTCTTATTTTTTTTTTTTTTTCTTTGCGTTAGTAGGGCCTCTCACTGTTGTGGCCTCTCCCGTTGCGGAGCACAGGCTCCGGAAGCGCAGGCTCAGCGGCCATGGCTCACAGGCCCAGCCGCTCCGCGGCATGTGGGATCCTCCCAGACTGGGGCACGAACCCGTGTCCCCTGCATTGGCAGGCAGACTCCCAACAACTGCGCCACCAGGGAAGCCCCTGTTTTCTTATTTATTTATTTTGCTTTCTTTTTGTTTGCATCTGCCTGGCTTATTTTTGTCAATCCTCTTACTTTACATCTTTCTCTCCTTGAAGAATATGGTTGATGTCCATTTTTGATGTAGTTGAAAAATGGTCTCAATACATGAGTTCACGGCATTTAGATCTGTAATAAGAGACCCATTTGGCCTTGTTTCTGTCATCTCATTTAATGGAGTCTCTTTCTGATTCCTCTTTGTATTTACTTTCAATTCCACAGATGATTGCCTTCAAATACTTTTAAAAAATTTAACTAATATTTAAGCACGTTTATATTTCTTCCTTCTTTCTTTCATCCTCAGTTGTTTTGGTATCTTCTAGATTCCTAAGAGCAATGTATTTCCCTAAGTTATTACTTTATGTTATATAGCTCTTCATTGACATGTACAGTAATTACATTTTGTAGCCATTGTTACGTAAACATATTGCTCTTTAGGTCTTTTCTCCGTTTAAGTGGAGTCAGTGATCACAAACAGCTCACCTACTACTAACTAGCAGAGTGCCAAGGCACAGAGCAGGAGCCCAATGAACTGAGCCTTTAGGTATTACTAATGCCCAGGTCAGATTAAACAGTTAAAGAGGTATTACTTTGTCCAAAATGGTAGACTCACAACCATGATAAATTTGGAAACCCAAAAACATATGAACAACTTTCCCCAAACTTAAATTTTATCCATACTGTGGAGGAAAAAAACGTGGAACCCAAGAAAAATAAAATTTAAATGGGACCTCTTGCTTTAGTTTTCGCTACAAGTTCCGGAATGTTTTAAAGCTCAGTGCATCATTGCAGGGCAAGTGACACCTTTGGAAAGTGAACGTAGATACTGGGAGTGGCCTAGGCTGTCATGCATACTGCTTTCCATTAGGAATGCTTCCAGCAGCAAGTAAGCAACAGCTAAATATTAACACTTTTTAATAGAACATCTTTTCCAGTTTTACTGATATAATTAACATTGTGTAAGTTTAAGGTGTACAGTGTGATGATTTGATGCATGTATATATGATGAAATGATTACCACAACAAGGTTATTTAACACTTCCATCACCTCACATAATTACCTTGTGTGTGTGTCTGTTGACAACTCTTTTAGCTACTTTCAAGCATGTTACACAGTGTTGTTAACTAAAGTCACCATGTTGCACGTCACATCCCCAGAACCTATTCATCTCATAACTGGAAGCTTGTACCTTTTGACCAACCTCCCCCTTTTCCCTCCAACTCCTGGTAACTACCATTCTATTTTCTATTTCTAGTTCAGCTTTTGTAGATGCCATATATAAGTGATAACATATAGTTATTTGTCTTTCTGACTTATTTTAGTTAGAATAATGCCCTCAAGATACACCCATGTTGTCACAAAAGGCAGAATCACCTTATTTTTAACTGTTGAATAATCTTCGTGTATGTGTGTGTGTGTGTGTGTGTGTGTATGTGTGTGTGCGCATTCTCCCATTCTTCATTCATCTGTTGAGGGACACTTGCTGTTTCCTTGTCTCAGCTGTTGTGAATAATGTTGCAGTGAACGTGGAACGTGGGAGTGCAGATCTCTTTTCAAAATAGTGATTTCATTTTCTTCAGATATGTACCCAGAAGTAGAATTGCTGGGTCATGTGGTGGTTCTATTTTTACTTTTTTTAAGGAACTGCCATACTGTTTTCCATAGCTGCTGCCCCAATTTACATTCTCACCAACAGAGCATAAAAGAACATTGTTTTTTCAGTAATTAGAGGAAGGAGGTCCCAGGATTTTTGTCAGCAGCTCAGTGATGTTACGGATTTAGGATCTTTTCCTTTTTCTACTCATTCATCTATAGATTGGCCTCAGTCATCCATTGGTTTAGGGTTAGGGTTATGGCTGTCATCTTTGCAAGCACCTCAACATAACAAGCATCTCAAACAGGAAGCATGGGGGCAGGAGCATAAAAGGTTTTCACCTCATGCAGTTGTTTAAATCAGGGAAACAGCTCTTACTCATAGCTCCTACGACAGACATTACCTCGAAGTGGGTGGCATGACCAACTCAGGTCCATCCTTGCAAAGAGGGGATTGTATGATTGATTAGACCAATCACGATTCATCACTAGGGAATGGTACTCAAACAGACAAAATAGAAATATTGCATATCATGCTAAGTTTTTTGTATGTTTTTGATAATAGCCACTGTTTGAAGATCAGCCCACTATACAGGCATAGACAAATCAAGTCATATCTGACTAAAGCAACAGTGCTCTGAGAACACTCTTTGTAAACTGCTGTGCATCAAAAGGATGAACAATCACTCCCCTAATGACCAAATCTCACCTGTTTCCAGAACTGGCTCAAGTTCTAGCACCACCAGGAAACACAATGCAGTGAAATAGTGTGGGATTGGAGGAAGCCTGACCACTGTTCAAGCCCCGATTCCTTACTCGTCACCTGTTACCTTGGGCCAGGTACGGAAGCCAGCACCTTGGTTTTCTCAACTGTAAAATATGAAGCTACCACTCCCATACAAGGCAGCTGTAAGGATTAAATGAAGTCGCAGACAAATCATACAGATGTCTGACGTCAGTAAGGACATTTGGTCTGGCAGTGAGGGGGCCCAGGTAGGTGTATGTGAATAAGACAGCTGTTATAAAAGTAAAAGTATTCCCTGCCCCCCAGAAGCTGAAGTGTAACTGAGCACGCATTTGGAAAGGAAGTGTGGTAGCAGAAGAAAGGGCTGGGATACAATTAAGGGACATTTCTTTCAGCTGGTATCAGCTATATTCCATACTAGTGGTTGCAAATACAAACTGGTTCACTTTCCTGTTGAGAATCAGCCAGTGAATTCTGGATGCATCATTTGGACGCAATGGTATTTTTATAAAACAGTAAAGCTGGTCATAGAAATTATTTAGGAAGCTTCCTGTGAATTTACTAATAAGAGAACTCTTTGTTTGGAGTAATTAAGAATATTTACGCAGCTACTTTTAAACTGTGTGACGTGAGAGTGACCGTTGTGAAGCGAGCTTACCATCAGTGAGCACTTCTAGCCCAGGCTTTGTTCCAAGCACATTACACGGATCAATTCTTTCATTTCATGCCCACAACAATCCTATGAGGTAAGCACTCTTATTATCTCCATTATTTTCTGGTGAGAAAACGACAGTGAGATTAAACGAGGTTATAAAACTCGTAATAGGCAGCATCTCAACTCAACAATCCAGCTCCAGACCCCACGCCCCTAACTGCTACATCCTACAGCCTCTCAGTGGAAGCAGAGCTGGGCTAACTCGTTCAGCTGCTTAAGCAAGGCCAGTGCCACTTAGCCTGTCTGTATAAGCAGATGGCAGTCTGTCCTCACATGCAGAGCTGGAAGTCTACTTCGCCTACCTGGAACAGGGGCAGAGGATGTGGGTGCCGCTCAATGCCTGACGGAAAGAGGCGGGGCGGGGTGTCCCCATCACGGATGGGCTGGGACCAACCATTCCATTCTTTGCTCCACAGCTTTAAGTGGCTGGACCGTGTGGGTAAGAGCAAGGCTAGTGAAGTCCACCTCTCCAACAACCTGGATGAAACCAATTAATGTTTGAAACAAATATGAAATTTAATTTTAGACAGAGCCAGTTCAAATATATCACTTGGTGTCATTAAAAAAAACAAGTTTTTCCACCATTGGAAACAGTGAAGTAGATACCAAGTGCAAGAGCCATCTTCAAGAGAGTACACACATAATTTGAAGATACTTTATTAAGCTCAAAGGTTTTCCATGACTTTTATTTATAAACTCTCACTAGTCAAAAAGAAAATAAATAATAAAACTCTATCTTCAGGAAACTTTTAACAACATAATTTCGTTTTACATGTTTGTCAATTTTAAATTATTACAATTTAGATACATTCAATCATTACACAATGCCAGGAAGGTCAGCCTTAAAGATATCGATAATGTCTATATTGGTAAGTAAAATAATGGTAAAAAAAAAAGATTCCAGTATGTTAATAATGGGAGTATAGAATTATCTTCTTGATCTTGGATTTTAAATACATGGACTTAAAAAACCCAATATTCCTGTTCTCTCAAATAGTGGCTGACACTGTCTCAGAAGCAAGCTGCCTAAAGAACTAGTCTGTCCTTGCTAGAGAGGGAGCTGAGGATGCATAAAGCACAGAATCAAGGGCCCTTTGCAACATTAATCAGAGGCCATGGAGTTGGCCCTGCTGCATTAAATTTTAACTGAATCTCTTTTTTTTTTTTTTTTTTTTTTTTTGTGGTACGCGGGCCTCTCACTGTTGTGGCCTCTCCCGGAGCACAGGCTCCGGACACGCAGGCTCAGCGGCCATGGCTCGCGGGCCCAGCCGCTCCGCGGCATGTGGGATCCTCCCGGACCAGGGCACAAACCCACGTCCCCTGCATCGGCAGGCGGACTCTCAACCACTGCACCACCAGGGAAGCCCCTGAATCTCTTTCTAAGCATCAAGGTGGCCATGTAAACGTCACTTGCAAGACCACGTATGTATATTACCTGATTTTTCAAATTGCTGAAGTACCTCTTTTCATTATTTAAAAAAATACTGCCCAGCTCTCGTGTAAAAAGGGAGAAAGGCTGGACAAATATAGTTCTATAACACCTCCACCACCACCACCAAAAAGGACCCCGTTTCTACCACATTACACTATCTCTACCTCCGCAGGAAAGAATTGAGGCAATTGTCTGTAAATGAAAAAAAGCAAACCAGGTACTATTTCTGAACAAAGAATTTGGACTGCCTAAATTATAATTCATTTCCTAGGAAGTCCTGATTTTTCGGAAATTTCAGTCAATGTTCAAAGAGAATATTCTACCCAAACCACCTAAGGAAGATTTGTACTTTCTTAGACCAGCCACACAACTATAAAGTATGGCTTCAATATTAGATCTGGCAACCCACCAACCCCCCCTTTTTTTTTTTTTTTTTTTTTGTGGCACGCGGGCCTCTCACTGTTGTGGCCTCTCCCGTTGCGGAGCACAGGCTCCGGACGCGCAGGCTCAGCGGCCATGGCTCACGGGCCCAGCCGCTCCGCCGCACGCGGGATCCTCCCGGACCGGGGCACGAACCCGCGTCCCCTGTATCGGCAGGCGGACTCTCAACCACTGCGCCACCAGGGAAGCCCTCACCAACCCCTTTTTAAACTAAATTGCTTGCTATTTAGTTAATTAACTTAGACCTTGCTGTTTGGATTATGCTGTCAAGTAACAATGTCTGGTTATCTAACTATTTAGCTGTGAGTGTGTATCAAGGTATGAAATTTGACACGTCTGAAGGAAACTCAGTGAGTGATGCTATCAAATGTGCACACAGAACACACTTGTGGATCTGCATATGAATAAAGGTCAAATATTTACATGGAATGTTGACCCTGACTTATAAAACTACTATCTTAAATTATGATGTCTTTACATACTATTTATTTAATGAATAGCCTCATTTGATAATTAAAAAAATATGCCTTTCAAATATTTCATAAATATATAAAATTTCACTACACTCTTTTTCTTTAAACAGGACATCTAAACTCTCTTTACAAATCAACAAAAAATACCGTTTTTTCTGCTTGAAAGTCGCAGATGCAATGATTTCTGATTGACAGGGTCCTACGGCACGCAAGAATGGGAGGACATGTTCTCTTACACAACTATGGACATTTCTGGTATTTTGAGCTATATAATTTACTCGCTGAAGATGAGTGGCATCAAAGAAAAATGAGAGATCCCATCTAAATATTTACAACAAAAGAGTCTTTCTTAAACTTCTTTAAAAATGGCAAGACTAGGATGGTATCTGGCCAGTGTTAAATATTTTGATGACGAAGAAATAACATTACATGAAAAGTTTTCTAAAATATATCTTATAGTGCAATTTAAATATATTGTCATCAACTGCACACATTTGAAAAATGATCACATTTTCCTTAACTGTAGCAGTAACAAGTAAAACCTACTTTTAGAATAGGAATCATTCTTATAATTTATTGGGAAAACCCAAAGCCAAATAACTGGCTCCAGAATTTCTGGTGAGTCCAGAAATGTTGTCTGAGGATTTACAAATAAAAATGTCCTTTGTAATCTTACTTGCCCCAGGATATCACCATTCTTAAGCCATAAAGAAAGGTTTTTAGTTTCATAAATGGTAATTTTTAAAAGCCCATCTTCCCTTATTAAACATTTGTTGAGTCACTGATATATGCACTCATAAGGCCTTCTCAAACTGTAACTGTGAATATGTTGTGTCTACGTAAGAAAAAGTTTGCACTTGCAGAACAGTAAGAAGACTCGGCCTTACTGCCAGCCCAGGCGCCTCTATGATGATGTCTGGCTCCTGAAGACTGTGAACTGAACGTATTCAGCGGCTGACATGCAAACTCCAAGGCAGTGATGACGTCGGAGACCAGCTGAAGCACTGAACTCTCGTGTACATTCTCCAGCTGTGTCTCTCTAAAAAGTTCAACCCCATTTTGGAGATAGAGCTACACAGTCAAGACAACCAGAATACGGTACTGTGCAGATTTTGACTTTGGACCTTAAACTCAAACACTGTGCTTGAAATAAGGCTGTAAAAAGATACAAACAAGACCAACACATCAATTTTAACCAAGATTGCACATCTTAACAGTGATATAGATTAAAAAAACCCTACCACCAAAATGGTAACTGATTTAATCATGCACTCTACAGAAAAGATAATTATGGAAATTTCCCTTAGTTACGAATGCAACCAGCTCACTGGAACCCAGTGGGTATCTGTCTCCAGTTTGTCAAAAGTTGTTTTAAGCTCACTGAAGGCCACGGTGAGATCATCATTTACTATAGTTTTGTCAAAAAGATGACCATATTGACTTTCCATTATCTGGGCAGATTTAATCATTTCTTGAAAGTCTTCCTCCTACAAAAAGAAGTATTTTAAAAAACTGGTTAACCAGGCAATTTTACCACGTCACGTCAATGCAAATACTGCACAACTGGTTTGTCTAATGTTGTTCTGTGTTCACTATTTCACCTCAGCCACAAAAGAAAATTATCCTCTTTAACTGTAAGTTCTTCAGAAGCCATAATTTCTAATACCCTCTCTCTCTATTTGCTTGTAACTAAACTGCCCTGACAAGAGTCAAAACTCCTGCCTTACCTAAATTTCAGGATAATTAGTCACTCGCTTATCATTACAGGGATATTTCAGTATTAAAGGAGAATTGTTTACCCTTAGGCTTTGCCTGCCTTGTTCACATTTATTCATAGCAAGGAATGTATAACAAACTACTTTTTCAGAGTTGGATACATTTATGAAAGGACACTTATATTATGTCCTTCTACGTCTCAGTAGAAGTGGGAAGTGGGTCAGGGGCCCTTCATACTCACATTTTTGAAACCAGTAAGAATTTTAGTTGATTATAAAACAAGACTATATACATAAACGTGAGTTAAATCTTATGTTATCATTTATTATCTTCATTGAGAAATCTTCACATAGTACAATACTATAATAAATAGTACAATAACTCTTTTTTTTTTTATGCGTTACGCGGGCCTCTCACTGTTGTGGCCTCTCCCGTTGCGGAGGACAGGCTCCGGACGCGCAGGCTCAGCAGCCATGGCTCACGGGCCCAGCCGCTCCGCGGCATGTGGGATCTTCCCAGACCGGGGCACGAACCCGTGTCCCCTGCATCAGCAGGCGGACTCTCAACCACTGCGCCACCAGGGAAGCCCACAATAACTCTTTATACCGTGACTTCTTGGAGTCTTTTCAGAGTCTACATTTCAATGTCATAGAAGATTTTCACAACAGAAATTTTAATTTTAGTGTTAATCCAGAGCCCTGAGTAATGTATGGTTGTGTATTGTCAGTACTTTAGAAAAATGACATTTTTAAAATACTGGGAATCAAAAACATTACCTGTACTTGGTACCCACAATTAATAGTTTACAAATTAATACAGACTAAAGTTAAAGATGAGTTAATTAAGAGAAGGAGGGGAAAAAACCTTCTGCCATTAAATTTCTCTGCTTTTTATTTTTGAGCCTAAAGTAGACTACATCGTCTTATGGTTAAAAACAAAAAACAATGAAAGGCCCTGCCAGAGTCATTCTAGTCATTAACAAACCACAGCTGCCATTTCTAGTAACAGTCAAAGGAAATACAAACACAGATCGAATAATACAAGTCTACTTGTCCTATACCCAAAATGATGCTTTTCCTTTCACTATGCTAAATATGATGTTGATACGAACAGACAAGGCAAATTATTCAATTTTCATCTAGACTATTAATGAGTAATGGTACCTGACTTTGGTATTTTTCCCTTTAAAAATAAGGCTAGCTGAAAACTCAGTGGTCTAACTTTTTACATGTGCCTTCAGAAATTTTATAAGTGTACATAGTAGCATACAAAATAGCTTAGAGTCAGTGTAATATGAAGGTCACTCACAGAAGCCGAGGAAGCAGTTACGGTGCAATCACTGAACGCGAGCGCCTAAGTACAGCTCTGCCTCGCATGGGTGTCTGGGTCCCTTCATCTGCTGCAGTCTCCCTAATGCAGAGCCACTACTGCACATACGACGTTAAGTCCCGCTTGTGTATTTTCAGTAAAGCACCCTCATACTCACCGTAAAGGGCTTGGCGGCACCTTGCTCATCTCTGCTTGAAATAATCTTTGCATTTTTTCTTGTCTCCCTCAAACGCTCTATTGACGGAGGCTTTATAAATATCACATAGGGCTTAAATTCTAGTGTCCTTAAGTGCTTCACCGTCTGCAATGAGGAAAGTAAGTTTTCTTACATTTCTCCATAAAGTCATGAATTTTATAACAAAACTGAATTTCCTTTCTAAGGAGAAAATTCCTTAAAATTATTTCCTAATTAAGCTTAGCAGGTCTTTCAATATATTGTGGTTCAATCAGTTGTTGACAATTCAATGTAACAGACACCTCTCAAAAGATGGAGAATGTAACTTGTCTTTAAAAATGCTTTGAAATATGACATAATTAATACTGAAGAGAAGCAGCTAAAAATATCAGAAAACTAGTTTTTAGATCTAATACCCAAAAGATGCTATGAGTTAACTTTCTTTACACGAAAGTCTTCCAACCATCCTGTTTACGTCTCTTCCTGATCTCAGGTTGAGGTCTCCCTCCTCTTTCATTCTGCCCTTCAGAGTCCCCTACAAAGGGCAAGCCCCCTGCTTTTCACGAAGCTCGCAGCACTGCCTCTGGGTAACGAGGAGAATGCTGTGGGCTGCGTCTCTGCTGGGGGTCTGTGGTGAGACAGGGAAGTGCACTGCTTCACCCACTGGCACTCAGTCCACATGACATGAGTTCCCAGGGTGCCAGGCGAGCTCTACCTGGCGACTTGTTCCTGGTACAGCTCCTGTGAGATGCCCGCGGCTCTCACCGGGCAGTTTACACTTCTAGAATATTTACAGAACCAAAATCAACGAAAGAGGACTGAGAACCAAAATGTCCATTGTCAAAAATGATGAACACTTATAACAATGCATACACGAAATACATTATACATGTAATGCAACATATTTTTAAATACAAAATACATAGAAGAAATATCTAAGAGACATTACACTTGGCAAACACTGAATCCAAATAAGAGTTACAAACACAAATGTCGAGGCTTCCCCGACCCCTGTTTCCTAATAACAACATGGGCTTCTTTTCAGCAGAAACTTCTCAACTGACATTTAAATGCTTTTGTCACCTTAGGAAAGCCACCTATATGCCAAAAGTGAGTAGATTTCAGATTTACCCCATACTGAAATGCTCAAATGTGGTAGATTACATGGGCTTGAAGGGTGTTGAATAGGTCACTGTTCACTTACATGAGGCTGAACGTCCAACAAACAAACTTTGTTTTTAGCTAGGACAGACCGAACTGAGTCTATACTTGTGCCGTAATAGTTGTTTTTATATTCACCATATTCAATGAACCTGTAGAAATTAGAATCATTTGTGAATTATATATGGCAGACATAATTCATATATAAAAGATGTTTTTGCTGAACATGTAATTTTTTAAACTGCTTTTAATAAAATAACTAGGTCCAAGTACTCCAGAATGTCAATTTAAAAAAATCTTCTATTTCATTTTTTCAAATCAGTAACACTTGCTTGTATTACACTTAAGCAGAAAAAAAGTATTTTAGTCCAGCAGGACTCTAATGTTTTCCATCACCTCTTTTTCAGAACTAATGCAATGCAATAAAACAGTGAATAAGCCAAACAATAAAAACTACTGAAACTTCACTGCACACGAAAGAACAACCAAGCTCAGCTTTAGAACTCGAGGAGGACTGGCTGGCGGCTAACGCGAGCAGGACAGCTGAGAACGTGCTATAAAAACTCAATCATTGTGCCAAACACGGAAAAAGCATTTCGATGTTTCAATAAAGTCCCACAATCCCACATTAGAGCACACATTGCTCCCTGATACCCTAAAATATCCATGCTTCAGCAAATGGAAAACCAGGGGCTGGGAGACTTAGCGCTTGCTAGAGGACATGGTACAAGCAAGATGGTTAACATTATTTTGGTTTTCTGAAGAGCCAATGAGAGAGAGGGAGGTATGTGGAAAAGACTGGAACTAGGGATCTATTACACAGTTACTAGTTACTAAAATAAGGTTCTAAATTCTACGTTAAGATTCAATTACAGGGGCAGGACGATCTCACAATAATACACTAGCAAAATAATCCCGACACATTCAATTTACCAGATACACGACAGCTCTAGGTTATTAAAAGATTACAGGCAATGATGGGTAATAGCCACTAACTAAATTATCTTTTTATCAGTTTCAAATATTATAAAAATGAAAATTCATTTCAAACGGAAGGGAACCCTCAGTTGTCTACAACTAGACATATGGGTACATGTTTAAAAACAATAGTTCTACAAAGATTCTAAAAGAAGTCCACATACTTGTTATTTTGTACATCGGTCTCAAACAAGTGCTTGGAAACGAAGACATATTCAACACCATCACTCTCCTGGCTTCTTCTTGGTCTGGTGGTGTCTGTGATTTAATTAAAAAGAGTTCAGAAAAGTCTGCATCAGCCACCCTAAGTAAAATAGTAAAAAAGAAATTATCATATATTTGATTAAAGGACTTTTCTTAAATAAGATTTTAAAACTTAAAAAGCAAATTAGCTAATAAAATATAGGAATCCCATTAATTCAGTTTTTCCACTGATATTAAAGTTATATTGACTTGAAGATGGATTCAAAATTAAGTTGCATTATGTTTATGCTATTAATTATTCTGAAGGGGCTTTAATATGCTAATTAAACAAAAATGGTATTTCAACCCTTGAGGAAAAACTCCTTTCTTTGGCAAATAATATGCTTATTATTGTCATATTGATTCTTTGTTCATTGTAAGCAAGTCTACTGCCCACTAGGTTGAAAGGTAAAAACTCTTAAAATTATTTTACTATTTTCTGCACAGGGTACATGGTGTATGCCATCAATGCTTAATTTCCCAATCAAAGTCAAAGACTTCTATGTGCTATTCATTTCTCCTTTGAAAAATCATAAACATCTTCTTGAAATACAAGTGAACTTCTAAACTTTCAGCAATTCTGCCTAATTATTTGCTACTGAATTATAATGGAGCAGAAAATAACTCTAAAAACAAAAACAAAACCCTAAGGAACTGCAGGCTGATATGGCACGTGAAAAACTGACTACTGTCCATCCCTCCTGCTGATTACAACTAAAACCTCTGGACCCAGAACATCTATTTTTGTTTTGAGCACTTTGAAAATAAAAAAAAGCAGGCAGACTGTGGAAGAGAGTCAACCGCCCTGGGGAACGGTTTAACTTTTATTTCCTTTTAGCTTTGCCCTAGGGGTGGGTTCGTTCACAGAGCAGCATGGAGGAATGTGTGTCTAAATTCCAACAGAAGGCCTGACTTCCTGGAGAAAAGGACCAGAAAAAATAATGCCCCTGTGAGCTGAAGAGGGTGCAAGGAACCCAGGAAGGGACGGAGCTAGAGAAGAAAATACTCTAATTCTGTGTGCAAACCAGCACCGGCCTAAGAATAACCCCTAAGCCGTACACATGCAGCCCAGACTCAAACCCGCACAACGAACTTGTAAGAAGTGAATTAAGATTAGAATACACAAGTCTCAGCCTAATCCGTGAGTAGTGGAAGTCCAGAACACACCCAAACCAATGGAGAGAAGGCTTAGGGAACGGAGCTGAGATCTGCACTATGCACACACGTTGCAAACTAATCCCTGAACTACACGTAACAGGGCAGACCCAAACCAGCACAGCAGAAGTTTAGAGAACTGAAGTGAGATTTAAACCATAACTTACAGAAAATGAGGTAAAACTTACAGTCTAAACATAAACTAGTCGGTTATAGCTAAAATAAAACATCACCTTTCTCCAGAATATTGTAACAGGACCTGGGGTCAAGAGAACGTTGCATTTGTAATATCGGGATGCAGTGTTCTATTATTCAACAGAAAAGAACCGAGGAAGGGAGGAGCTTCAAGATGGCGGAAGAGTAAAGACGCGGAGATCACCTTCCTCCCCACAGATACACCAGAAATACATCTACACGGGGAACAACTCCTACAGAACACCTACTGAACGCTGGCAGAAGACCTCAGACCTCCCAAAAGGCAAGAAACTCCCCACATACCTGGGTAGGGCAAAAGAAAAAAAAAATAAACAGAGACAAAACGATAGGGAAGGGACCCGCACCAGTGGGAGGGAGCCGTGAAGGAGGAAAGGTTTCCACACATTAGAAGCCCCTTCGCAGGCAGAGACTGCGGGTGGCGTATGGGGGAAGCTTCGGAGCCGCGGAGGACAGCGCAGCAACGGGTGCGGAGGGCAAAGCGGGGAGATTCCCGCACAGAGGATCAGGGCCGACCGGCACTCACCAGCCGAGAGGCTTGTCTGCTCCCCCGCCGGGGCGGGCGGGGCTGGGAACTGAGGCTCCGGCTTCGGTCGGAGCGCAGGGACAGGACTGGGGTTGGCGGCGTGAACACAGCCTGCAGGGGGTTACTGCACCACGGCTGGCCGGGAGGGAGTCCGGGGAAAAGTCTGGACCTGCCGAAGAGGCAAGAGGCTTTTTCTTCCCTCTTTGTTTCCTGGTGCGCGAGGAGAGGGGATTCACAGCGCTGCTTAAAGGAGCCCCAGAGACAGGCGTGAGACGCTAAGGCCGCTGCTGCTGCCACCAAGAAGCCTGTGTGCGAGCACAGGTCACTCTCCACACCTCCCTTCCGGGGAGCCTGTACAGCCCGGAACTGCCAGAGTCCCGGGATCCAGGGACAACTCCCCCAGGAGAACACAGAGCGCGCCTCAGGCTGGTGCAACGTCATGCTGGCCTCTGCCGCCGCAGGCCCGCCCCGCACTCCACGCCTCTCCCTCCCCCCGGCCTGAGTGAGCCAGAGCCCCCAAATCAGATGCTCCTTTAACCCCCATCCTGTCTGAGCGAAAAACAGACACCCTCTGGCGACTTACACGTAGAGGCGGGGCCAGATCCAAAGCTGAGCCCTGAGAGCTGTGCGAACAAAGAAGAGAAAGGGAAATCTCTCCCAGCAGCCTCAGGAGCAGCAGATTAAAGCTCCACAATCAACTTGATGTACCTGCATCTGTGGAATACCTGAATAGACAACAGATCATCCCAAATTGAGGAGGTGGACTTTGAGAGCAACAATATATATATATTTTTTCCCTTTTTCTCTTTTTGTGAATGTGTATGTGTATGCTTCCGTGTGAGATTTTGTCTGTGTAGCTTCGCTTTTACCATTTGTCCTACGGTTATGTCTGTTCATTTTTTTTTTAACTTAAAAAATTTTTTTTCTTAATAATTATTTTTAATAACTTTATTTTTTTTTTACTTTATTATTTTTTTTTTTTTTTTTTTTTTTTTTTTTTTTTATGCGTTACGCGGGCCTCTCACTGTCGTGGCCTCTCCCGTTGCGGAGGACAGGCTCCGGACGCGCAGGCTCAGCGGCCATGGCTCACGGGCCCAGCCGCTCCGCGGCATGTGGGATCTTCCCAGACCGGGGCACGAACCCGTGTCCCCTGCATCGGCAGGCGGACTCTCAACCACTGCGCCACCAGGGAAGCCCTTTACTTTATTATTTTTAATCTTCTTTCTTTCGTTTTTTTCTCCCTTTTATTCTGAGCCGTGTGGAGGACAGGCTCTTGGTGCTCCAGCCAGGTGTTACAGCTGTGCCACTGAGGCGGGAGAGCCAACTTCAGAACACTGGTCCACAAGAGACCTCCCAGCTCCACATAATATCAAACGGCAAAAATCTCCCAGAGATCTCCACCTCAACACCAGCACACAGCTGCACTCAATGACCAGCAAGCTACAGTGCTGGACATCCTATGCCAAACAACTAGCAAGACAGGAACACAACCCCACCCATTAGCAAAGAGGCTGCCTAAAAACATAATAAGTCCACAGACACCCCAAAACACAACAACAGACATGGACCTGCCCACCAGAAAGACAAGATCCAGCCTTATCCACCAGAACACAGGCACTAGTCCCCCCCACCAGGAAGCCTACACAACCCACTGAACCAACCTAAGCCACTAGGGACAAACATCAAAAACAACGGGAACTACGAACCTGCAGCTTGCGAAAAGAAGACCCCAAACACAGTAAGTTAAGCAAAATGAGGAGACAGAAAAACACACAGCAGATGAAGGAGCAAGATAAAAATGCACCAGACCTAACAAATGAAGAGGAAATAGGCAGTCTACCTGAAAAAGAATTCAGAATAATGATAGTAAAGATGATCCAAAAACTTGGAAATAGGATGGAGAAAATGCAAGAAACATTTAACAAGGAACTAGAAGAACTAAACAGCAAACATACAAAGATGAAGAACACAATAAATGAAATTAAAAATTCCTAGAAGCGATCAAGAGCAGAATAACTGAGGCAGAAGAACAGATAAGTGACCTGGAAGGTAAAATAGTGGAAACAACTACTGCAGAGCAGAATAAAGAAAAAAGAAAGAAAAGAACTGAGGACAGTCTCAGAGACCTCTGGGACAACATTAAACGCACCAACATTCAAATTATAGGGCTCCCAGAAGAAGAAGAGAAAAAGAAAGGGACTGAGAAAATATTTGAAGAGATTATAGTTGAAAACTTCCCTAATATGGGAAAGGAAATAGTTAATCAAGTCCAGGAAGCATAGAGAGTCCCATACAGGATAAATCCAAGGAGAAACATGCCAAGACACACATTAAGCAAACTATCAAAAATTAAATACAAAGAACAAATATTAAAAGCAGCAAGGGAAAAACAAGTAACACATAAGGGAATCCCCATAAGGTTAACAGCTGATCTTTCAGCAGAAACTCTGCAAGCCAGAAGGGAGTGGCAGGACATACTGAAAGTGATGAAAGAGAAAAACCTAAAACCAAGATTACTCTACCCAGCAAGGATCTCATTCAGATTCGACAGAGAAATTAAAATCTTTACAGACAAGCAAAAGCTAAGAGAATTCAGCACAACCAAACGAGCTTTACAACAAATGCTAAAGGAACTTCTCTAGGCAGGAAACACAAAAGAAGGAAAAGATCTACAATAACAAACCCAAAACAATTAAGAAATTGGGAATAGGAACATACATATTGATAATTACCTTAAATGTAAATGGATTAAATACTCCAACCAAAAGACATAGACTGGATGAATGGATACAAAAACAAGACCCGTACATATGCGGTCTACAAGAGACCCACTTCAGACCTAGGGACACATACAGACTGAAAGTGAGGGGATGGAAAAAGATACTCCATGCAAATAGAAATCAAAAGAACGCTGGAGTAGCAATTATCATACCAGACAAAATAGACTTGAAAGCAAAGACTATTACAAGAGACAAAGAAGGACACTATGTAATGATCAAGGGATCAATCCAAGAAGAAGATATAACAATTGTAAATATTTATGAACCCAACATAGGAGCACCTCAATATACAAGGCAAATACTAACAGCCAAAAAAGGGGAACTCGACAGTCACACAATCATAGTATGAGACTTTTAACACACCACTTTCACCAATGGACAGATCATCCAAAATGAAAATAAATAAGGAAACACAGCTTTAAATGATACATTAAACAAGATGGGCTTAACTGATATTTAAAGGAAATTCCATCCAAAACCAACAGAATACACATTCTTCTCAACTGCTCATGGAACATTCTCCAGGATAGATGACATCTTGGGTCAAAAATCAAGACTTGGTGAATTTAAGAAAATTGAAATTGTATCAAGTATCGTTTCCGACTACAATGCTATGAGACTAGATATCAATTACAGGAAAAAATCTGTAAGAAATACAAACACATGGAGGCAAAATAACACATTACTTAATAACCAAGAGATTACTGAAGAAATCAAAGGGGAAAACAAAAAATACCTAGAAACAAATGACAATGAAAACACAACGACCCAAAACCTATGGGATGCAGCAAAAGCAGTTCTAAGAGGGAATATTATAGCAATACAATCCTACCTTAAGAAACAGGAAACATCTCAAATAAACAACCTAACCTTGCACCGAAAGCAATTAGAGAAAGAAGAACAAAAAAAACCTAAATTTAGCAGAAGGAAAGAAATCATAAAGATCAGATCAGAAATAAATGAAAAAGAAATGAAGGAAACAATAGCAAAGATCAATAAAACTAAAAGCTGGTTCTTTGAGAAAATAAACAAAATTGATAAACGATTAGCCAGACTCATCAAGAAAAAGAGGGAGAAGACTCAAATCAATAGAATTAGAAATGAAAAAGGAGAAGTAACAACTGACACTCCAGAAATGCAAAAAATCAGGAGAGATTACTACAAGCAACTCTATAGCAATAAAATGGACAACCTGGAAGAAATGGACAAATTCTTAGAACTGCACAACCTGCCAAGACTGAATCAGGAAGAAACAGAAAATATGAACAGACCAATCACAAGCACTGAAATTGAAACTGTGATTAAAATCTTACAAAAAACAAAAGCCCAGGACCAGTTGGCTTCACAGGTGAATTCTATCAAGCATTTAGAGAAGAGCTAACACCTATCCTTCTCAAACTCTTCCAAAATATAGCAGAGGGAGGAACACTCCCAAATTCATTCTACAAGACCACCATCACCCTGATACCAAAACCAGACAAGGATGTCACAAAGAAAGAAAACTACAGGCCAATATTACTGATGAACATAGATGCAAAAATCCTCAACAAAATACTAGCAAACAGAATCCAACAGCACATTAAAAGGATCATACACCACAATTAAGTGGGGTTTATCCCAGGATTGCATGGATTCTGCAATATACGCAAATCAGTCAATGTGATAAACCATATTAACAAACTGAAGGAGAAAAAGCATATGATCATCTCAATAGATGCAGAGAAAGCTTTCAACAAAATTCAACAACCATTTATGATAAAAACCCTGTAGAAAGTTGGCATAGAGGGAACTTTCCTGAACATAATAAAGGCCATACATGACAAACCCACAGCCAACATTGTCTTCAGTGGTGAAAAACTGAAACCATTTCCACTAAGATCAGGAACAAGACAAGGTTGCCCCCTCTCATCACCATTATTCAACATAGTTTTGGAAGTTTTAGCCACAGCAGTCAGAGAAGAAAAGGAAATAAAAGGAATCCAAATTTGAAAAGAAGTAAAACTGTCACTGTTTGCAAATGACATGATACTATACATAGAGAATCCTAAAGATGCTACCAGAAAACTACTAGACCTAATCAATGAATTTGGTAAAGTAGCAGGATACAAAATTAATCCACAGAAATCTCTGGCATTCCTATACACTAATGATGAAAAACCAGAAACTGAAATCAAGGAAAAACTCCCATTTACCACTGCAACAAAAAGAATAAAATATCTGGGAATAAATGTACCTAAGGAGACAAAAGACCTGTATGCAGAAAATTGTATGACACTGATGAAAGAAATTAAAGATGATACAAATAGATGGAGAGACATACCACGTTCTTGGATTGGAAGAATCAACATTGTGAAAATGACTGTACTACCCAAAGCAATCTACAGATTCAATGCAATCCCTATCAAACTACCAATGGCATTTTCCACAAAACTAGAACAAAAAATTTCACAATTTGTATGGAAACACAAAAGACCCCGAATAGCCAAAAGCAATCTTGAGAAAGAAAAACGGAGCTGGAGGAATCAGGCTCCTGGACTTCGGACTATACTACAAAGCTACAGTAATCAAGAGAGTATGGTACTGGCATAAAAACAGAAATATAGATCAATGGAACAGGATAGAAAGCCCAGAGATAAACTCACGCACATATGGTCACCTTATCTTTGATAAAGGAGGCAAGAATATATAATGGAGAAAAGACAGCCTCTTCAATAAGTGGTGCTGGGAAAACTGGACAGCTACATGTAAAAGAATGAAATTAGAGCACTCCCTAACACTATACACAAAAATAAACTCAAAATGGATGAACCTAAATGTAAGGCCAGACACTATAAAACTCTTAGAGGAAAACACAGGCAGAACACTCTATGACATAAATCACAGCAAGATCCTTTTTAACCCACCTTCTAGAGAAATGGAAATAAAAACAAAAATAAATAAATGGGACCTAATGAAACTTAAAAGCTTTTGCACAGCAAAGGAAACCACAAACAAGGTGAAAAGAGAACCCTCAGAATGGGAGAAAATATTTGCAAATGAAGCAACTGACAAAGGATTAATCTCCAAAATATACAAGCAGCTCATGTAGCTCAATATCAAAAAAACAAACAGCCCAATCCAAAAATGGGCAGAAGACCTAAATAGACATTTCTGCAAAGAAGATATACAGAGTGCCAACAAACACATGAAAGGATGCTCAACATCACTAATCATTAGAGAAATGCAAATCAAAACTGCAATGAGGTATCACCTCACACCGGTCAGAATGGCCATCATCAAAAAATCTACAAACAATAAATGCTGGAGAGGGTGTGGAGAAAAGGGAACCCTCTTGCAGTGTTCATGGGAATGTAAATTGATAGAGCCACTATGGAGAACAGTATGGAGGTTCCTTAAAAAACTGAAAATAGAACTACCGTATGACCCAGCAATCCCACTAGTGGATATATAACCTGAGAAAACCATAATTCAAAAAGAGACATGTACCACAATGTCCACTGCAGCTCTATTTACAATAGCCAGGACATTAGGAAGCAACCTAAGTGTCCACTGACAGATAAATGGATAAAGAAGATGTGGCACAGATATAGAATGGAATATTACTCAGCCATAGAAAGAAACGAAATTGAGTTATTTGTAGTGAGGTGGATGGACCTAGAGTCTGTCATACAGAGTGAAGTAAGTCAGAAAGAGAAAAACAAATACTGTATCCTAACACATATATGGAATCTAAAAAAAAAAAAAAACGGTTCTGAAGAACCTAGGGGCAGGACAGGAATAAAGACGCAGCCATAGAGAATGGACTTGAGGACATGGGGGGGGGAAGGGTAAGCTGGGGTGAAGTGATAGAGTGGCATGGACATATATACACTACCAAATGTAAAACAGGTAGCTGGTGAGAAGCAGCCGCATAGCACAGGGAGATCAGCTCGGTGTTTTGTGACCACCTAGAGGGGTGGGATAGGCAGGGTGGGAGGGAGGCTCAAGAGGGAGGGGATATGGGGATATATGTATACGTATAGCTGATTCACTTTGTTATACAGCAGAAACTAACATACCATTGTAGAGCAATTATATTCCAAAAAAGAGGTGAAAAAAGAAAAAGAGATCAGACTTTTGATTATCAGAAGTGGTGGGAGGGTTTGGAGGTAGGTAGGGGGGCAGGATGAAGGTGGTCAAAAGGGACAAACTTCCAGTTATAAAATACGTAAGTATTGGGCATGTAACGTACACCATGATGATTATACTTAACACTGATCCACTGTATATATGAAAGTTGCTAACAGAATGGATCCTAAAATTTCTCATCACAGGAAAAAAACTTTTCTTTCTCTGTCTTTTGTTTTTGGTATCTATATGAGATGATTCTATAACTCAACTTATGCTGGTGATCACTGTGCAATATATGTAAGTGAACACCTTATGCTGTACACCTTAAACTTACAGTGTTATATCTCAATAAAACTGAAAAACAAAAAATATGATTTTAACAGAAAAAGAATTAAAATAGAAAAAAAGACAATAAAGAAAAACAAACAAAATTTTAAAATCTGATTACACTGATCAAGAAAAAAAGAGAAAATCACCTATATAAAGAATGAAAAAGGGGTTATTACCACAGAGCCTCTGGATATTAAAAAGGATAAGAGAATATTATGTTCTATTTAATGCCAACATATTGATAGTTTAGATGAAATGGACAAATTTCCTGAAAAATACAATGAATCAAAATTGAAATAAGAGGAGACAAAAAAAATCGAAATATCCTTGCATCTATTACATAAATCAAATTTACTTTTTAAAACCTTCCCCAAAAGAAAGCTTCAGGCCTAGATGACAGATGATGCCTATCAATCATTCAAGGATGAAATAACACTAATCTTACATGAACATTTTTTGCAGGTAGGAGGAAGAATCATTGCTTAATTCATTTTATGATATTAGTACAATCATAATAGCAAAGTCTAACACATTAGAAAATAAGATTATAGACAAATATGCATCATATTTAGGCACAAAACTCCTTAACAATTTTAGCAAGTCAAATTCCATTTGTGTATATATATATATATAAAGATTCCAGATCGTAAGAAAGGTTGGCTTAACATTTGAAAGTCAATGGAATTCACCCTATTAACAGAATGAAAGATAAGACACAATCATTTCAATGTATGCAGGAAAAGAATTAGAAAAAAATTCAACACCCATCTGTGATAAAAGGTCTTGGCAAACAAAGGGCATCAATGAGTCAACATCACACTTAATGGTAATAGACTGAATTTCTCCTGAGGTCAGAAACACGGCAAGTCTGCTAAACAATAACACAACAAAATAACTTGAAATGGATCAAGACCCAAATGTAAAACCTAAAGCTATAAAACTTGTAGGAGAAACAGGAGGATGTCTTTGTGAACTTGAGATAGTAAAGAATTTTTAGATAGAACACAAAAAGCACAACACATAGAAGAAAATATATGTGATAATTTAGACTTTGTCAAAATTAAAAACTTTTGCTTTTTGAACAACACCATGAAGAACTAACAAGGCAAGCCACACAGACTGGAAGAAAACATCTGTAACCCATTTATCAGATAAAGAACACTTTCAGAATATACAAAGAACTCTCAAAAGTCAGTAACAACCCAAATGATAACATCACAGTCACGAGTTAAATGCAAATTGTAGTACAATGAGACATCACTACACACATTGCACTGACAAAAATTTAAGACCGACTATACCAAGTGTCGACAAGGACATGGAGCAACTGGAGCTTATATACACTGCTAGTTGGTTGTAAAAGGGCATAACCGCTCTGGAAAACAGTTTCTTTAAAAATTGAACCTACAGTTACCATATGACTCAGCCATTCTACTTCTACTTATTTACCCAGGAGAAACAAATCAATACGCCCATCAAAAGACTTGAATACAATGCCCATAGTAGGTTTACTTGTAGTAGTCAAAAATGTGGGGAAACCCCCAAGTATCCATCAACAGGTGACTGGATGGATAGACAAACTGTGGTACTTCCATGCAGCAGACTACTTGGCAATTCAAAGGGATGAATTACTGATCAATGAAACAACACGGGTGAACCTCAGACTCATCAAGGCGAGTGAAATAAGCCAGGTGGAAAAGAAAAGAATGGAGGAACGTACTGTATAATTCTATTCATGAGAAATGCTAGCTATTCAAACTAATCTTACAGTGACAGAGTGCAGATCAGTGGTTGCCTGGGGACAGGGGTGGAAGGATGGATTACAAAGGGCCCAGGGACGTTTTCTGAGATGGAAATTTCATTCTGTTGACTGTGGTGATGATTTCGCGTGTGTGTATATAGGTGATCTAATTGTACATTTTAAATATGTGCACTTTATTTATTTTAATTATATCTCAATAATGTTATAAAAGGAAAAATAAGGGAAGTGGGGAAAAAGTAACCGAACACAAAAAGGAATAGATTTATAAAACCAAATGAGTTTAAATTACATTCAAAATTTAAGGTCCCTGCTATTTAGTTAGCAAGCGTATTTTAACAGAACGCTCAGAGCTGCTGGAGGGGCATGAAGAGGTGGTGCCGTCCTTTACAGAAGGTCACTTGCTTTGCTGAACAGCACGGAATACGGATAAATTTAATTCTACCATAAAAGCTGAGAATGAATTTCAGAGCAGAAAAACAGACTCTACTAAAGTGTATATAACATAATACGCATCCAAGAATATACACGATAGTAAAGTTAGCACAAGACCCGACTTCGGAGCTTAGGGCTGACATTCATTTATTACTTGATTGTTATTGTCGTTGCTGGTATTCCTTTAGCAAATAGCAGGCTTAAGAAAAATGTACTGTTGACAAGCAAAACCGAGGATTTTGTGTGCAGTAATCTGTCTCTCATGAACTGAGAAAAGGTTGAATAAAACTATTCAATTTTAGGGCTTCCCTGGTGGCACAGTGGTTGGGAGTCCGCCTGCCGATGCAGGGGACACGGGTTCGTGCCCCAGTCCGGGAAGATCCCACATGCCGCGGAGCGGCTGGGCCCGTGAGCCATGGCCGCTGAGCCTGCGCGTCCGGAGCCTGTGCTCCGCGACGGGAGAGGCCACAGCAGTGAGAGGCCCACGTACCGCAAAAAAACAAAAAACAAAACAAAAAAAACCAAAAACTATTCAATTTTAATGGCAGAACACTGAAAATCTGGAACACACAGTTTAAGGATTACTGCACGGACACATGGAATCCCCTTGGGAGGGTTAAAAATGTTATTAGACCCAGATCAAGTGAATAAGACATTTATGACACTGCTAAACAGTTATAAGGTAACATCTACAACCAAATTGCTTATCATGATCAGCCTGAACTGTCCAGGTCTGATGTGGTTTTACCGGTGAAGAATTTTACTGCCTAATTGTAACCAGGCACCATAGGAATCTCATACGCTCCTTAACGCAAGCAATCCTGAATCAGGGTCAGAAAACTCTTACGAGAAGGAATTAGAAGGCAAAGGTGGGCATCAAACCACAATACAGGCCACTACCTCGCCATGATTCACTGTTTAAGTGCCATGTTTATCGTTTAAAAGAAACATCAAACAAACATGAAATGAACTCCACTGTCTTCCTGTGCTCCCAACAAAACCCCAGAATAACCACCATGGTGGGAGAAGAAGAAAAAAAAAAGTTTTAACTGGTCCCCTAACTTGCAATACACATATGTATTTTTAGAAATCTCAACAGAGATATCCTATCTACAAAGAAGCGTTCTAGAGCATGAGGCCTTTGAAGCCTCTGACAACACGTAACTGTAACATATACCTTCACGAGAAACCACAGAGAGTGCTTAGTGGGTGTGGCTGGCTGAGAGAGCACCCGAATTGCACACTATAAACACTCTGGAATCCATCAAGTGTCTGATATCCACTCTATCAGCTTTAAGCTTTGTTAACTGTTTTAACTGATATCCACTCTATCAGCTTTGAGCTTTGTTAACTGTTTTAACTGATATCCACTCTATCAGCTTTGAGCTTTGTTAACTGTTTTAACTGACATCCACTCTATCGGCTTTGAGCTTTGTTAACTGCTTTAGTTTACTGAAAAGCCTTCTGAAGCACTATGTGAACAGCCGTATAGACTTGTTAGGATGAACCGGGGCCTTAAAACAATCTTGATGCTGCTTTAGCAAGGATGAAGCTTCCCACACAGAAGCACGTTTAGGCAGAAATCAGGGGCTCTGACCACTTTCTTTAAAAGCAACCTGGCATGTCTAATATGGCTATGTGGATCATTTTAAAAGTTCACGTAGTTTGTTCGTCCATTTTAGCACGAAAGAAATAGCATTTACCTAATTTAGCATCCCTTCAAAAAGTTTTTTTTTTAAATTGAAATAATCGTAGATTCACAATAAGTTGCAAAAATAGCACATAGAGGCCTCATGTAACCATCACTCAGCTTCTTCCAAGGGTAACACCTTCCATAACTATAGTACGTATCAAAACCAGGACATTAGCTAAATCAACAATTAACTACCAAGTGTTTCCTTTTTATGTTTAAAAACCTGAAGTATAATATACAGAGAAGTTCCCATGGAAGCCCGATGAATCTTCACACATCAGATACACCCGTGTAACCAGTACTCTGAAGAAGAAACTCGCCAGGACGCAGAACCCCCTCCCACCCACCTCCTCAAGACTTCTAACAGCACGTATTAGCACTGCCTTTCCTGCATTTACAGAAAGGGCGTCACAAGCACGTTCTCGTTTGCGTCCGTCAGCCTCTTCTCGCTCAGCACGATGTTTGTGGGAGTCCTGTACTTTCGCATGCGGTAGCAGGTTATCACTGCATTACAACATCCCTCTGTGTGAATATACCACCATTTGCTCGTCCGGTCTACCACTGATGGGCACTGGGGCAGCTTCCAGTTTTGAGCTCTTCTGAGTACCGTTTCTATGCATATCTGAGTACATACTGTATGCATTTCTGGGAGGAGTGTCCTAGGAGCGGAGCGGCTGGGTCACGGGGTATCGGGTGTGCTCAGCCTCAACAGACCCGTAGTTTTCCAAAGTGGCTGAATTACTCTGCTTCCCCACCCCAGCAATGTGCGAGAGTTCCACTGCTCCAAAGCTTTTCCATTTACCCCTTCTGGTGGATATCTGGTACATTTTTTGGAACAGAGAATTTAAACATCGAACAGAATACCAGTGGTGTAATCAAAGCAATAATTTTTCTCCAGATGATCACAACTCTACCTAAAAGTCTTCTACAAAGCAAAGCAATCTAAAATTCCCAAACTGCTCTTAAAATATCTTCTTACTTAATTAAATCATCCTCATTTGATGCTATGGCTGTATTTCTCACACATGACTGACACAGTGAATCACCTGGGATACGTGCTATAAATACAGATTTTCAGGAATTCTGTCAGGTCTCCAGAAGGAGAATCTCTTTGGAAAGGCCTTGGAATCTTTTCATAAGAACCTCAAGAGACTCTTATTATCAGGCAAGTATGGGAAACACTGCGTTCTGGGGATCTTTTGACATTAACACCTGTTTAAAAAGGAAAATTACTCCTTTAGGGATTTCTTTGGAGAGTCTCAGCCCCAGAACATTTCTGGATGTTGTTAACTTCTATAACAACTTCAGACGCAAACAGTATTTTAATAGTTGGATTAACTGAGTCCAAAGTGCCCTGAGTAATACCAAAATTATCATGGAGGGTTACATGTGATAGGCAGCCTTATTAACTTTTATCCTCTTCAAAAGAAATTAGTTTTTACTACTAATTGGGCTGCAGTAAAGAGAATCTGGAGTTGCAAAGGGCTGCGCAGCATTATACGGTAGCGAGAACGTGAGACCTGGCTTCAAATCCAAGTGCAGCTATTGCCTGTGGAACCTCTGAGTCAATCAAAGTATCCTTTCACCTGTTTCCTCCTCTGTGACGTGGAGATATTGCCCATCTTACACCGTTGTTGGGAGGGCAAAATAAGACAAATAAGGGCAATGAAGACACAGTAGGAAATTAATTTGTTTTTTTTCCTTTGTAATCTGTTTTCCATCTTCTAGGTTTCTTCTGTAATTGCTCACCTGTAAGCTTAACAGTTGTTTTGTAAAATGTTCTAATGACTTGTATATTGCAATTCAGCTTTTGTGGGAGAAATACATAATTAAGAAACTGTTTAATTCCCTATTTCCAGTTTCCTCTACTTTCATCTCTGTTGGTAGAAACCAGCAGCCCTATAACTTACGGCTGAAAACGATTACAAACAATAACTTGGAAAAATGCAGTAACAAGGCGTAACAAGGTAACAGAAAACTGTAATTTTAAAATAAAGTTCAACTAGTCCAAAACTAGAGAACGTTGCTAAGGGCATTATACAAATGATTTTTTTAAAACATTACTAAAACCACTTAAAAAGCCAACATTTAATCTAGTCTTTTAGATGGTTCCCTAACATCAACCTGTTAAGTTGTCAAATGGCATTTATTCTGGGTATCAAAATGCTTCCAGGATCACATTTCACTTGTAAGAATGCCTGTGAAAACCACTTTTACAAAAATAGACCTAATTCTGTATACTGATAAGAAGCCTACCACATTTGGATTATATGGCCATGAAAAATTACTCTATGCCAATTACTACAATATGAAAAGTAATTAAGAAACGTTCATAAGAAGCCTCCTCCACTCTCTGCAGTTTGGCCCTTCTAATCTTAAAGCTCATGGAAAACTCTGGAAATTGAAGAAACAGAATAAACTTGTATGGAGCAGAAAACTTGTAAATAATAATTTGATGTCATACCTGTATTAAAATCCACCATAAAAAATGCAAGTAGGGAAGCTGAGAGCAACAAACACCTTGCCAGTGATCTGTGTCATCTGGGGCAAACCCCTTAACTCTTGTGCCTCAGTTTCCTCCTCTGTAAAATGTGGACACTGTCACTTCCTACTCCCCAGGGCTGTGGTGAGGTCTACATGTGAGTGCTGACACCAGGGCTTTGCAGCACACATGCTGTGTACGTGCTGGGCCAGCAGTAGTAGCAGCAAACAGCACAGAACTTACGGGGCACCGTCACGCCGTAGTGCTGTGTGTCACTGATCAGCAGCTTTCGTTTCAGTTCATTCAAACCTACCCCTACAGGACCTGAAAAACAGGAAAACAGAAATTCACTCCTGAACAGAACACACCATATAAACATTGCTATGATGACATGATCCGTAAGACAGACTGAAAACGTGTACCCAACTTCACATGTATCCCAAGTCAAGAGATTATCTCTAGTTAAGTTGTACGTAAGAAAAAACTAGGAGTCATTTGCTTGCTTTTCTACTTTTTATTTCTTTATTTTTCCTGTTTTTTTAAATTTCGCTTTTCTACTTTTTAAATTTAAATCCCCATCTTTCCATTAAAAGGATTAGAAATCTTTGTTTCAAATGAAACATATTCAAGAGTATCTGAGTACATTAACAGGTAATGGTATCCCGAAGACCTTAAAAAATAGGTGCACCTAAAAAAACGGAATTACACAATTTTAAACGTTTTTAGATCCTAATAAAAGAAAATCTTTGAACCTTGATTTTATTTTAGGTGCAAACACCTCATCATGCATTTTAAACTTGCAAAACCATCAGTGCAACGTCAAGCTCCTCTGCAACACTGTTTATTCCCAGTTGGTCCTTAAGCCTTTGAAAACTTACATAGACCTGATGTACTTCAATCAGTGTGCACATATAAACACCTGTTGTGAACAAGGCAAACAGTAAACGCTGTGAAGATTAAAAGATAAGTGAAGTCTGCCTTCAGAGAAAGTAACTGGGTCGGGAGAGTCACACAAAACGAACAGACTGGGGCCAGAAAATGAAGAGTGGTTTCAGATATGAATCCGAAATCAAGAGTTAGAAGGGCACAAGCCCCAGACGGCTAGCTTCTCACAGCCCTGCCATCGAGGTCTATTTGGTGACGGTGTCACGCCTTGAGCAGAACGCAAGCCACAGGGCCAGACTGCCCTCCGTTACGTGCCCATCCTCAACACTCCCTCACCTGGCGACACCCATGCTGTGGTCTGAATGTCTGTGTCCCCCCCAGATTCACATGTTGGAACCCTAACACCAACGTGATTCTGTTAGAAGCAAAGGTCTCTGGGGGGTTCTGAGGTCACGAGGGTGGAGCCTCCATAAAAGGGCTTAGTGCTCTAATAGGAGATGTCACAGAGCCCTCTAGCGCCTGGCCATGTGAGGACACAAGGAGAGAAGAGAGCCCTCGCCCCCACTGCTGGCATCCTGATCTCCGACTTCCAGCCTCCGGAACCGTGAGAAATCAATGTCTGTCGTCTATAAGCCACCTGGGCTGTGATATTTTGCTGTGTTGGCCTGAAAGGACTAAGACACTGGACATGTTCTCGTCCTTGAGCCCTGGCTGGACTTCATTCTAATCCTAAAAGGAACCATGCTCCCTTTCTTGGAAGGAATAATGAAAACCCATGTCCAGTAACTAGCACCGCACCCAGGTATTCAAGGGTTCATTCCCTTGCCTACTTACTCTTCCAGGCTTTGAAAAGCATGGGGTTTTATGCTGGACAATGGAGGACACTCAGGAGGACAGAGCAGAGCGGCTGGGGGTCTGGGTGGGGGCGAGCTGGGAGCAAGACGAAGGGGCCTCCGCCTGCACAAACTGACCTGTCCCCCCGCTGGCCACTGGCCAGCGCCGTCCGCCTTCCCACACGCTGCTGTTGGGGGCCAGCTCTCTGCCCCAAGACAGTGGTTCTCAAGTCTCTCTCTAAAATGAATACTCTGGGGCTTCCCTGGTGGCGCAGTGGTTGAGAGTCCGCCTGCCGATGAAGGGGACGCGGGTTTGTGCCCCGGTCCGGGAAGATCCCACATGCCGCGGAGTGGCTGGGCCCATAAGCCGTGGCCGCTGAGCCTGCGTGTCTGGAGCCTGTGCTCCGCAACGGGAGAGGCCACAGCAGTGAGAGGCCCGCGTATGCCCCCTCCAAAAAGAAAGAAAAAAAAAAGAATACTCTATAATATCCCAGTTTTATCCTGAAATGGCATTCACAGCTGATATAACTTGCTAGCGCATATACTTTCTCCCTCCAAATTAATATAACGCCCTAGCTGTAATGTATGAAGGATCAAAAAGTAATTTACAATAGAACAATGTGTATTTCGATATGTAAATGCTCGGGCATGACTGGAGAAAATGAAGTCAGATGTCCGCACCTACTTATTCTAAATAAGTCTGGACTTCAGAGTAATAAAAAGACTAGCAGCCATCCTGTACCAGAAAGAACAGATGAAAGCCCAAGGATACAGGTGAACATCAGAATAAAGTCTAGCAACTCAACGGAAACACAGATGGGTCTTACTGGAATATGATAAGGAAAGAGAGGAAAAAGCAGCCTTAATAAGGAAACAGGGATACAACACATCAAGGCTATCAAAGAGAAGAAAATAAAACTTTTACAAAGAACGTGCAGTGTATGTGCAAGCGCAGTGTAGAAATCCTTCCCCTGAGATGGGACGGGTGAGTCACCTGTGAGTCCCTCAGTGTCCAGCATGACACTGGGAAGTCGTGTGGGATGCAGGACAGGTTTCTGTTCCATAGAAATGTCAGGTGTACATCCCGGCATCCTCAGCCATCTGCATAAAGAATAGGTGCCCTCACGAAAGTCCACGGTGTTCCGCGGTAGGCGGTCCTGCCCCGTCTGGGACCACTGCTCTCGTCACCTCTGCACCCCAATCCTGCCGTCATCGGGGACGACTTCAACACCCCTGCAGAGAGCCTACTTCCTCCCCACTTCACTTCAACCACAAACTACGCAAACCCTGACTCTGCCTCACCAGGAGCTATCTCATCGCTAGTATTAGATTCAGGCCTCCCGTGTGAGACCCCGATCCCTGATCGTTAGCCCTCCCACTCAGTTATTCCTCCTCTCATCAAAAGGACCGCCAGTGGTTTCTTTCTTTTTGTCTAACAGCCCTTCGGGTCTTCACTTCCTTGGGCTGTGGTATCTCCCACTGTCTTGCTAATACCCTCAAAGCTCTTACACGCCGGTCTTTATCACACTTGTCATGGAAACTTCGAGTCCAAGGTCAATCTTATGGCTGCTCTACACATCTGCGCCTGGACTGAGAAAGCCCGTACAACGGGAGCAGGGATGCACACACTGTGCTCCCCACAGAGCTCAGACCCCTGGGCTCTCCAGCAGTTACCCAGTTTTCCTGATTGGATTTCCCGGGTCACCATGTGGTCACATCCCAACCCTCTAGTCTCCTCCTCCTCACACCTAGAACCTCCTCTCTCCTCACACCTAGAACCTCCCCTCTACTCTAACAATTGTCAAAGGCTGTCGATCTTCCCTCCTGAAGATCCTCAGAGCTGCGACGTGCCACTGCCACCGCTGCCACCCGAGCCCGGACACCTCATCTGTGCCCCTCTCCTGAGTCAGCCTCCAAGCAGCTCCCCTACCTCTGCTCAGCAGCCAGCACCGTCTTTCTGAGAACGCCAACACACGCACTTCCTCAGTCCTCTCCACAAAGCTGCGCGCCTACACCCAGCCGCCAGCTGCAGCCCCTCGTAGGGGGTCTCCTCCCGCGTCTTCACCTCTCCTGCACTCTGTTTCACGCTCCTTCCCATCAGTACTGGAAATTCACACTGTCTCCCACCTTCAAACAGCCGGAATGACCAAGAAAGCGAAAGGAACACCTTCCTTGACCTTGCACTGTGCACCGCTGTCCCCAGCATCCCGGCCAGGCTCCCGTCACTTCTCACCAGCACCTCCCACTCCCGCACTGGGAAGAGGACCCGACGTGACTCTTTGACAGGTCTGCCCGGCTTGCATGTTGGCAGCTGCGCCTCCCTCCCTAACCTGCATTCTCGCCACTCCCGCCTTGCACCGTACACCCCGGCTGCGCGAGACCCCTGCGCCCTGTAACGTGGCGGAGTCTTCTCCGTGCTGCTGGGTCCTCGTCACATGCCGCTCAGCTAAAACACTGCTGTCCTTTCCTGGCTAATTCAGGCTGCGTCTTAGATACGCCCTAGGGATTCTTCCCTGACACTTTAAATGCGGGTCGGGCGCCCACTGCTTGTGCCCCCTGCCCTTGCGTGTCAGAGGGCCGATCACACTCCGTCATGATCGTCTGCACACTCGTCTTCACCCTCAAACAGACCTGAAAACAGCGATGTCATCTATCTGCTCACCAACTGTCTCCCTAGCTGGCAAACTGGAGGCACGCGTTAGGTTGTTCTACTTATTTAAGTTACGCTCAGTGACTCTGCTGTCATGGAGGTAAAGCTATTTGCCGAATGAACCAAAGGCATGGGAGTTAAAGCAAGAAGCATCTGCACCTAGGATGTGTGGACGCGATGGCTAGAGAACGTGCTCAACGTCGTAACAGGAGTGGGTGGGGCTCACGTTTGAACCTGGATCCTTGATCTTAAGATCCAGAGAAGCAGAAGGGAAGGGGATGACTTTGGCGCTGGAACAGTGAGCATAAGGGACGGAAATCCACCTGCCTAAACTCAGACAAGGACCGCGGTGCGCTTCAGACGCAGGCTGGGGGGAGTGATAAGCATTGATGGGTTGTCTCCAAAGCACCAGGCACCAGGCAGGGGCTCATGTGTCTTATCCACTCTGTAGGGACAAACAAGATCTGAGTAGGTGCTGCAACCTACTCTTTAAAATAAAGAGTAAACAAACAAGAAAAACAAGGGGCTTTACGATGCTTTGCAGATGATGCAAACCCAATTCTATACGCTCAAGAAAAAGAAGCAAACAGAACACTACAACTTAAACAGCAGGTCCTGGCCCGCCATGCCCGCTCCCCACAGAGGCACCGAGGACTACGGGGGATGCGAATTCACTGTCCCTTCAAGGAGGTCTGGGCCCTGGAGTACTTCCCAGAGTGTGAGCTAATTTGCTGAGTGAGAGTCTAGCATTTTTTTCTTTCTTCTTCTACCCATGCCAAAAAACCACAGTGATTTATTTTAGCTCTGGAGGAAAAAAGTAGGCGTATTTGAACTAGCGGGGGGGAAAGTATGCTTTTGCTCACGTGATACCCTTAGACTTGGACTGTTTTCAATTTTCGCCCTTACACAAGCGAACTCTTACCAGGGACCCTGCTTTACCGCACGCCCACAGACCATGCCAAGAATGTGCAGTGGCAAATACTTTTATTTAAAATTTCCCCTAGGTTAGTTATTGGAAGCCATCATCTTCAAGGTGGGATCCTGTCACAAAAAGATTAAAACAGGGGCATAATTTTAACCATTCTTCCTACAAAACTGCCGGGCAGGCCACTCAACAGCATTTTCCCAGCCAGGCCCTTGGATCAATCCTGCCACCCACACAGGTGAAGTTATAGACTTTTTCCTCTTTTAGATCTTGACCTTAAGATCACATCTTCCATCCACACTCCTGCCCTGTGTCCTTCTTCTACGGTGGGGCCTAAGGTCACAGTTTTAGTTGGCTGGTTTGTATTTAGACGACTTACACCGCAGTTGGTTTAGGCATGCACACTGAGTTAGGTCTATTATGTCTCTGTAACGGGACACATTCATCTCCTCTTCAATGTATAAATTTTTACCACAATTGGTGACACACATTTACACATAAGTATACAAATAAGTTTCTCTAGAGTTTGTTTCCAGCTGTGCTTGTTCATGCTAAAGGGAAGCAGAGAAGATAACCTAAACAGCAGGTATTTAAATCACAGACAGCAGGCTTTGCAAAAGTAAAGACAGTGATGACACAATGAGGTCTTTTTAGGCAGCAGGCTTGTGTCCCATGGTTTACATACACCATGACTAATCCTCAAAACATCCCTGCCAGAAAGGTATGGTTATCCTCGTTCTACAGATGAGAAAACCAAGACAATGAAAGGGTAATTTTCCCAAGATCGCACATTGGGATTACGGCTTCACTGGTACTCAGAAGCCAGTATGCCTGCATTCCTTCCATTCGATCCATCATCTTATCAAAAGAATGCCGAGGACAGGACACGGGCTCAGGTAGCCAGCTGCTCAGCTGTTTGCGGCTGTGACCCCCAACTTCACAAAGTCCCTCACCCCATTCCGAGCTGTCCCACACTTTAAATAGAGATGAAAGTTATGCTGGTGGAATACGAGGCTCAGGCTACAAAAAGTGGCAGAAGTCAAATCCGGTGAGCTCAAAGCTCAGCCTGCGCAGAGCCTCTGAGAACTGAGCTAAACCTACGGAAGACGGCGAGCTTCTCAGGCCTGGGCAACACACACAGGGCGTGTCTATTAGGATTCTCGACTCAGGACTAAGGAAACTCAAACAGAATGATGACATCAGAGGAAAAGCCAAGAAAGCATGTTAAAAAATCCTTCTGGAGTTCACTAATGTGGAATTCATGCAGTGCACTGAAGTGGACGGGCTTGCTAGCTTTAAAAATAAAAAGGATGTTTCTATTTGAAGCAGAAACGTAACTATGTTTCTTTTGTTTTTTAAATTTCATTAAGAATTCAGAAAATCACTTTGTGTGCAAATTCTGGAAAGAAAGAATAAAGCCATGAGCATCAATCTGCATTAGTTGAAATTCTAATGTATGTAAACAATAATGTATGTAAACAATAATGTATGTAAACAATACATCAAATGGATAAGGTAATTAGAAAGGCACGTTACTTTTAATTATTTGTGTGCATTTACTTAGTAACTCCTACCTTAACAGTAGGCAAATGTGTTGTGTGTGATTTTATATAAAGGCTCATTCATTTCAGCCACAGAAATACAGCCCGTTTGGGGGTTAATAAAATGATGCTAGAAAGTTTCTAGTTAAAGCTTTACATTTAGGCAAATATTCCCATTAACTAAATGTAAAAATGCCTTTATTTTTATCTTACAGAGATTTTGGAGGGAGTGGCCAAGACGGTGGAGAAGGACCACCCTAAGCCCACCTGCCCCCACGGGCACAGCAAAGTTACAAGTATTCACAGAGCGGCTATCAATGAGAACCTGAAGACCAGCAGAAAAGATCTGACACAGCTAAAGATATGAAGAAGGAACCACAATGAGATGGGTAGGAGGTGTGCAGGCAACGTACAGTCAAGACCCACACCCCACAAACAGGAGGAAAATTACAATTGCAGAGGTTTTCCCCAAGGACTGAGAGATCTGGGTCCCACACTGGGCTCCCCAGCCTGGGGGTCCTGCACCGAGAAGATGAGCCCCCAGAACCTCTGGCTTTACAGACCAGTGGGACTTGCTTTCAGGAGAGCCAGGGGGCCATGGGAAATAGGGACTCCACCCTTTTAAAAACATAATTAATTAATTAATTACTTTATTTATTTTATTTCTGTAGAGGTGGGTCTCTGTTGCTGTGCATGGGCCTTCTCCAGTTGTGGTGAGCAGGGGCCACTCCTCACCGCAGTGCGGCCTCCCGCTGTGGTGGCCTCTCCTGCTGGGGAGCATGGGCTCCACGTGTGTGGGCCTCAGTAGCCGTGGCTCACGGGCTCCAGAGCTCAGGCTCAGTAGTTCTGGTGCACAGGCTCTAGAGTGCAGGCTCTAGAGCTCAGGCCCAGTAGTTGTGGCTCGTGGGCTCAGTAGTTGTGGCTCACGGGCTCTAGAGCGCAGGCTCAGTAGTTGTGGCTTGAAGGCTCTAGAGCGCAGGCTCAGTAGTTGTGGTGCACAGGCTCTAGAGTGCAGGCTCTAGAGCACAGGCTCAGTAGTTGTGGCACACGGGGTTAGTTGCTCCATGGCATGTGGGATCTTCCCAGACCAGGGCTCGAACCTGTGTCCCCTGCATTGGCAGGCGGATTCTCAACAACTGCGCCACCAGGGAAGCCCAAGACTCCACTCTTAAAGGGCAAATACAAAATCTCCTGCACTCCAAATCCCAGCACAGAGGCAGTAATTTGAAAGGAGCCTGCATGAGACCCTCTTGCTGGTCTTAGAGAGCCTCCTGGAGAGGCAGGAGACAGTTTGCACACCCCTGGGGACAGAGATGCAGGCAGAAGCCACTTGGGGAGCTCACTCTACCATAGTGACGTGCGAGCTGCAAGTGCCGTTTTGGAGTCCTTCCTCCTGCCTATTAGCACCAAGCACTGACCTGCCCAGCGGCGGGCTGGCACCAGCCATGCTGGGACCTATCGCCGCACAACAGTGGGCTGACAGCCACCTCATGAGGCAGGGCCGGGCAGCCCACTGGACTGGGGGTCAGCCCCGCCTACCAGCGTGCCCACAGGAGTCAGCCCCACCACGACAGAAGGGCCCCCGCAGCACACACAGGGGCACCCCTAGAGCGTGCAGCTCTGGTGACCAGAGACGAGCGTGCTGCGGGGTCCCACTGGAGTCTCCTACAGACAAACAGTAAAGGCAGTAGATCAACCTCTTATCAAGTTAGTAGGAAGATTAAAGAACAAAGTAGTAAAACCATCTTTATGCACAATAAGTAGTTAGGGGATACACAAAAAGATGTAAAATATGCTGTCCAAAACATTAAACATGGGAGGAGGTGGAGTAAAAACGCAGAGGTGTTATAATGCATTAGAACTTAAGATCATCAAGTTAAAATAATCATGCATATATATATAGGTGGTTACATATGAACCTCATTATAACCATAAATAAAAAATCTATAATAGATACACATACACAAAATAGAAAGAAATCCAAACATAACAGTAAAGACAGTCATCAAATCAAAAGGGAAGAGAACAAAGGTAAAGAAAGGAAGAAAGAAGAATTACAAAAACAACCAGAAAACAATTCACAAAATGGTAATAAGTACATACTTATCAATCAAAAGACACACAGTATTACTGGATAAAAAAACAAGACCCATATATATGCTGCCTACCGGATACTCACTTCAGATCTAAAGACACACACAGACTGTCAGTGAGGGGGTGGAAAAATATATTCCATGCAAATGCAAACAAAAATAAAGTTGGGGTAGCAATACCTATATGAGATAAAACAGACTTTAAAACAAGCACCGCAACAAGAAACAAAGAAGGATATTACATAATGATAGAGGGATCAATTCAACAAGAAGATATAACAATTTTAAATATATATGCACCCAACATAACAGCACCTAAATACATAAAGCAAATATTAACATACATAAAGGAGAAACTGACAGTAACTGAATAATAGTAAGGGACTTTAACACCCCTTAACATTAGTGGACAGATTATCTGGACAATAAATCAATAAAGAAACAGTGGCCTTAAATGACATGTAAGATCCAACAGTTTAATAGATATACAGAGGACATTCCATCCACAAAGCAGAACATTCCTTTCAAGTGCACATGGAACATTCTCCAGGATAGATCAGATGCTAGGCCACAAAACAACTCTCAATAAATGTAAAAAGACTGAAATTATGTCAAGTATCTTTTCCAACCACTAGACTAGAAATCAACTACAGGAAAAAACTTTTATTTGCTACTTTTATTCAACATAGTATTGGAAGTCCTAGTCATAGTAATCAGACAAGAAATAAAAGGAATCCAAACTGGAAAGGAAGAATGGAACTGTCACTGCTTGCAGATGACATGATCTATACATAGAAAATCCTAAAGACGCCACCAAAAAACTACTAGAATTCATCAATAAATTCAGTAAAGTTGCAGGATATAAAATTAATATACAGAAATCTGCTGCATTTCTATACACTAATGACAAACTATCAGAGAAATTAAGAAAACAATCCTGTTTACCATCACATCAAAAGAATAAAATACCTAGGAATAAACCTACCTAAGGAGGTAAAAGACCTGTTCTTAGAGAACTAGAAGTCACTGATGAAAGAAATTGAAGACGGCACGAACAGGTGGAAAGATAAACTGTGTTCATGGACTGGAAAAATTAATATTGTTAAAATGACTATAATACTCAAGGAAATTACAGATTCAGTGCAATCGCTATTAAAATACCAATGGCATTTTTCACAGAACTAGAACAAATGATTCTAAAATTTGTATGGAGGGACTTCCCTGGTGGTGCAGTGGTTAAGAATCCACCTGCCAATGCAGGGGACACGAGTTTGAGCCCTGGTCTGGGAAGATCCCACATGCCGCAGAGCAACTAAGCCTGTGTGCCACAACTACTAAGCCTGCGTTCTAGAGCCTGTGAGCAGCAACTACTGAGCCTGCATGCTGCAACTACTGACGCCCACGTGCCTAGAGCCCATGCTCCACAGCAAGAGAAGCCACACAATGAGAAGCCCATGCACCGCAACAAAGAGCAGCCCCCGCTCGCCGCAACTAGAGAAAGCCCACGTGCAGCAACAAAGACCCAATGCAGCAAAATAATTAATTAAAAAAAAAAAAGAAAAAACTTCGTATGGAAACACATAAGACCTCAAATAGCCAAAACAACCTTGAGAAAGGAGAACAAAGCTAGAGGTATTATGCTTCCTGATTTTAAACTATACTACAAACCTATGGTAATCTAAACGGAATGGTACTGGCACAAAAACAGACATATACATCAGTGGAATAGAACAGATTTTTTTCCAAAGAAGACATACAGATGGCCAAAAAACACATGAAAGGATGCTCAACATCACTAATCATCAGGGAAATGCAAATCAAACCCACAATGAGATACTACGTCACACCTGTCAGAATGGCCATCATCAAAAAGAGCACAAATAACAGCTGTTGGCAAGGATGTGGTGCACCGTTGGTGGGATGTGAACTGGTGCAGCTGCTGTGGAAAACAGCATGGAGGGTCCTTAAAGAACTAAAAGTAGAACTACCATACGACCCAGCAATCCCACTTCTAGATAGTTTTCCAAAGAAAACAAAAATATTAATTCAAGAAGATACACGCACCCCTGTGTTCACTGCAGCCTTATTTCCAATACCCAAGATATGGAAGCATGCACCCCTGTGTCCACTGATAGATGAACAGATAAAGAAGGTGTGGTCCATACCTACGATGGAGTATTACTCAGCCATAAGAAAGAATGAAACCTTACCATTTGCTACAACAATGATCGACCTAGAGAGTTAAATGCTAAAGTGAAATAAGTCAGATGGACAAAAACATATACCATATTATTTAACTTATATGTGGAATCTAAAAATCAAAACGAATGAACAGAAACAGACTCAAAGATACAGAGAACAAACTGGTGGTTGCCAGAAGGAAGGGGGCCATTGGATAAGTGAAATACGTGAGGGAGATTAAGAGGTACAAAATTCCAGTTATAAATAGGTAAGTCAAGGGGATGTAATATATAGCATAGGGAATATAGTCAATAATATTGTAGCAACTTTGCATGGTGACGGATAGTAGCTGGACTTATCTTGGTGATCATTTTGAAATGAAGAATATGGAATCAAAAAATTAATTTATAATTTTTTAAAAGATTTGAAAACAAATCTTTATGTAAATTCTCAGTCTTTATGTAGGAGAATTAAGACATATGCCAGCTTTGACCCAAATGACCCCAAAGTCTGTTGAAATTACTGACTCATTTTCTATGAAATCATGAGAGGTTGAGGTTTTCTCCATTGTTCTCTTTTCAGATTTTTTTTTTTATTCCATGAATATTTTTAGGGATTTATGATTTGTTTGTGTGTAGAAAATAAGAAATAAGTTTGTATTAGAATGCTAGCACAATATCCTTTCAAAATTAATAGTTGAGCATAAAAGTTTTTCATTCTGTAAACATGGCCCCCCAAAAGATCTACTTTCTGAATCTGAAATAGACATGTACAATTAAAAATTTTTAAAGGCTAAATGAGTGAAGAAAGCATTGAGGCAGTAAAACCAGTGCCTCCAATAGCACTTTGAAACTGTAAGAACACCAAAAGAATGCTTTAAAATACTGGTATGATATTCTTACTCAAAAAAAAAAAAAAAAAAAAAAGGCCCAGCTCTATGACATCGTACTTTGAATCTTCAACCATCTACTTATTTATGTGTTAGCACAGATCCTGAGTCACTGAATAATTATTTACTAGAACAATAATGTATTACTATTGTGAAAATAATGTGTGAAACGTGGTATTTTTTTCAAATGACACTCATGTAGTCCTACACAGAATTAACATAAAGTAATTTCTAAATATCCAGCACAGAATTTAATTGTAGCTTTTCTTAAGGCTGCTGAGCATCAAATCGAATTTAATAATGTAAATAAGGATGGGTGGTACCTTACGCGTAAGAGGTCAATATGCTAAAAATTCCAGTATTAAGTTGTTAGGAAACAAACTTCTCGTTTGAGAAGAGAAAGAGACACAGGTAGGTGGAGATTAGCCCAATTAGTTTTAACATACTATATATTCATGTAACAGACACAGTATATTAATAAAATCGATGTTTATTTATGTCTAATATTAACTTATATATTGGAAAGAAATCTGTTGCTCTGACCAAGTACTATTCACTTTTGCTACTGATCTCTGAACATGTTGGCACAAACATAAAGATGGTATGTTATGTGCAAAGCTACTGACACAGATGCAGCTTTTACTATGTTTGCCTCCAGTGTACCTGCACTACTTAACATGACGATTCTTCCACATTTTCCCCCAGACATTTTATGCTATTGGCCAGACTTGTTACTCTTACTATCCAGTGAAAAATATCAGAATTACTGGAGACTGCAATAAATACCCAAACTGCTTCTGTGACCTAAAAAAACCACACTTACTCATCTGATTTACTGCAAAACATATCAAATGAAATCTCTAGGTATCCCTTAGATCAGACACGTTATAAAAAGTCTACTTGTCATATTGCAGCACTATATACTATATTTGCTGCTCTACGCATAAAATAAAAACAATCATGCTATTATACCTGACTCACAATCTTATAATGATCGCATTAGTGTGTGGCTGGATTTTGGTGTTGGAGAGCGACAAATCTGTTTATAAAACCCTGGGAATCAAACTACATAGAAAACGCAGCAACTTCGCAGCTCATAACAAACCTTGTTAGAGATTCTGATTTTCTTTCCTCTGTTGCTTTCATAATAGAAGAAAAATGCAATTAACGAAGCATCAGTTTTTATGCTGATGTCAGAAGGAGGAGGAGAAGAGGAAAGAAAAGAAAAAGGAAGTAGGAGGCTTGTTGAAGCGGCATTATTTTTTCCAAAGCAGCTATTTACACCAGACTTCGACTTAAGTACCTGTCTCTCCTCTAACTCAGGGCTATGACAAGAGTGCAGTAAAATTAAAAGGCAACATAAAACCATCCTTGGGTCTTCCTTAGCGAAGCAGAAGAGCGATGGATAATTCCCTTATCCATTCCTTTCCAGTTTGTTCAAAACTGCAACGTTTCAGTGAGGCTCCCATGATCTCTATTCAAAATAGCCAACGCCCAGGTCCCCTGATTCTGCTCTGCTTCTTCTTTCTTCTACACCATTTATCACCCTCTAAGTACAATACAATTGACTTTACTATTTATTGCTCATTTATTATGAGTATGTTTTCTGTCTATAAGTCCTTTCATTAGAATGTAAACACCTCAAGGGAAAAAATGTTGTGTTCTTCAGTGATGAATTCACACGTCTAGAACAGTACCTGGCACAGTCCGTGCCCCAAACAAATCCGTGCCCCAGACGAACATAACTGTGATTTACGCCGAGGAAGTCATCAGAGTGTAAACATTTAAGATAGACCAACAGCCAACTGTGCTTATAATAAAGATCATATTTACCTCTTATATACAAGGATTATCATTTTAAATCTATCACACACTCATAGATTCAATGATAACTTTTGGGTTTATAGTTGTCTATCTAAAATCCTGCAAAGCAGACTCTAATTCCCACAAACCTTCAATCAACGTTCAACAAAAGCTATGGGAATCCTAATAAACATATTAACATTTACATTTAGTCATGATTGCTTACTTTTCTTTCTGCTTTATGTGGGAGACTTTTTGCTCTGCCAGTTTTATGGGAAAATGGCGACAGTCTTACAAATGCTGATTTATTCAAACTACTTCCACAAGGCAGTCTTTAGGCAACATAGGAGAGTCAGCACAAAGGAGGCAGAATAGGGCTTCAGGCTAGAACGTGCAAGGTGAAACATACAGAAAGATTCATTGTCAGTTTCCTCTTTTGTCTCCTAACCAGAAGGAACAAGTAACAGATTGTCTGACCATCCACAGAGATAAGCCTTGCTCTTTACTGCCTTAAGCCCTGAAGGGTTTTAGTAGCTGCCCCGGCACACACATTATTTGGTTTCATTACTTTACTTTTTAAAAAGTCAGGTTTCGCCAAAGATAAAACTTATGTAGAAAAATGTACTAAATGCTGCTTGTCATTTGGTTTTAACATACATTTTGGAAAATACTTTTAAATGCAGAAGGAAATATAACAGAAACCATCACTGAGATGTTTTAGTTGCTAAAATGTGGCTTGGAATAGCATCTTTCCAAAATGAAGAGAAAAGCAAATACTTCCGATCAAGGCTCAAAGTCCTCCCCGTCATATTTTTGCCATGTTAACAACTTGGATAATTTTAACTTCTTGAACATTAAGTCTGAGAATTAAAGTCATGCAATATTATGGTAAAAATGTAGAGATAATAATTCTGGGTAGCTCCTTAATGATATTTATCTAACAGTTTCAGGGCAAATACCCCTATTCCTGATGGCTTTGTGAACACTGAGAGAAAACAAATGAGGCTGGGGACCACATGCTTATACTCTTTCCGTCTTCTGTACACGTTACAGGATCCAAGAACTATTTTTTAAATATATAATTTTTACAATCAAGAAAAGTAAACAGTTAATGCAGGAACAACGAGAATTTCCGAAACGGGAGTCCACTGCTTGACTACCTCTTTTAGATGATAAACTGCTAAATAATCTAATTTATTAAGCATTTTGAACGCTGAGCTTCAAAATCAATAGAGGCCTATTCATGTTTGAACATTTCATGTTTATCTTGTTAGTATTTTTAGCTAATATATAAGAGCTACATTTTATTAAAACTTTAGTAGGGTCAGGAATTGGCCTAAACCCTTTGCAAATATTTCATTTAGCTCTCAAACAAACCTAGAAAGCAGGTGATCGTATTATTTTCATTTTTTGGATGAAGAAACTGAAGCCAGAGAAAATCTGAAATGTGTAGGTGTCACCAGCTACTGAAGTGCAGAACTGGATGGGGACTCAGCCTGTCCTGCCCCAGAAGCCTGTTTCTTACCATCCACGCTATCCTGCACTATATCACGGGATCTAGTAGATGGAGATTTCTCGAGACAATAAACTCTAAACTTCTGATACCTCAAATTGTGCCACATGGGACAAGCAGGAAGGCTTTCTGAGTGGTGACCACATAGAAGAAAGTGAATAATGGGAAATTCTTTAGAAGGCCAGTCTACAGAAGGCCACAGTGCAGGCAGAAGACAGAAGACATCCTCATGTTCAGTCAGTGACACCAACTTAATGCAATTTCCAGGCCTCCATCTGGCATTCAGGCATTCCTGATTTTGAAAAGTTTATAAATCCTTCCTTTAGTAGAAACAGGATAAGAAGTTTGTGTGAATTTAATATTTTTACGTGATTTTCTTTCTCTATTTTTCATGTAGAGATACAGGATCTACTATTTGCCTGGGTATAATATGTACTCTAACACCACAAAAAAACAAGACCAACATTCTTCATTAAGTCTGTTCTGTTGTAATGCAATAGTAAAAAGTTCTGCATTCTTAAACATTACCTTTTACCAGCACTTGGTCCAAAACAGGGAAATAAAGTGTTCAGAGCTAGAGTTTCAAATAAACTTATTTTTCTAATAGGAATTTCAGAATAAAGGCTAAAAACTCATAAATCAGTTGCTCTAAACAGATAGACCAAACCTAAAATATTCCAGAATAGCAGATTAAGAAAAATCAGAAGTCTTCAAACCATCATTATAACACATGCATATGCAAAAGTACAAAATGCAAGTGTGAGGCTAAGAAAAGTAGAAAACCAAAATAAATTGCAGTCAGCTGCCAACCACCAGCAACGAACGTAGCGGCAACTGAACCTAACCAAAGAGAGCACCGGGCTTCCCCAGGGTGCAGAGCGCTAGCACCTGGCTATAACCAGGAAGGGTAGGCAAAAAGCAAAAGGCAGACTCTCTGGCCTCGCCCAGGGTATGAGCTCAGAACCTGCATATGAACAAGATCCCCAGGTGAGTCAAATGCCTTTTAAAGTTTGGGAAGTGCCGGAGCAGGGGCTGCAGGCTACCCTGCTGGGGTAGCAGGCGTGTCTGTCTCCACCATCACAACACGGCTGGGGGCTGTGGCTGACGCCTGAAGGCAGAGGAGACGGTAAAAGCAAGCCCGGAGCTCTTCCTTGGTGGCCGGGAGAGCTACCCAGGTGGACTGCCGAACATGTGAAGAGATCGAAGAGGAAAAGGGCAGGCAAATCTGCTAGGATACTTCAGGGAAGAGCTGGCAGACGTAAGGAGCAGGAAAGCAGACCAGTAAGGTAAGCGGACCAGTGATGCTGTGGGCAACGCGGGGCCCTTCGTAGATGGCGCAGGGAGGGAAGGCAGGGCTGGCCTGACCCCGAGGCCCCAAGTGGAAACGTGACTCCTGCACGAGAGACGCTCTTGGTAGACTCAGATCTAAACTTCCACAAAACATGGAGCTATGTGTCAGAAAAATGAATGGATGGGCCCTAAATCAAAGAAAGAAAGAGAAAAGTAGGATATTTGGAACCGGCAAACAGTGTCAGCACAGCCCTGATTTTACAGGTTAGAAGCAATATTCCACAGTGAGATAAGGAACTCAGGCTCTGGTCCTGAACTGTCTGGGTCTGAACTGGTTCCACAGCTTAGTAGCTGGATCTTGGGCAAGTAACCTCTCTCCTCTTTGTGCTTGAGTTTCTTCTGTAAAATGGGGATATTTACCTCATAGTCATGGTAGGGGCTGAATGAAATAATGTAGGCACAGAGCTGAGTACAGTGTCTGGCACTCAATACATAATGGCTACCGTTATTACGCAGGGCGCTCGATACGTGTTGGCTACCGTTATTACGCAGGGCAGAGGAAGGTCAGGGCTCACTTAAGAAACAAGTTAAAATTGAAAAACAGTTGGGACACTTTGAATGCAGCTGGGAACAGCAGAGAGTCATAAAACGTTATAGTCAGATCCTAGTCCATAATAGAGAAATCTAAGTCATAAAAAAGGATGTTCTGCTTGTTGTTGAAGTAAGGCCTGGAAAACTCCAAAGAGCAAGGAAATGCTAGTGGGGGAGAAGCACATAGCACAGGAAATAAGAATCTTCACTGACTGTACCACTTTGAAGCATCAACATTTAGCATCTCCAGCATAGGAGTTGCTTGAGGGTAACACTTCTTTGGGGAGATAAAAGGGAAATTTCCCCTGAAAATCAGGCCTTAGAAACTTACGGAATTGCAAGAAGGAGACAGAGAAAGAGCAGTTCCTGCAGTCTGAGTGATGTCACATGTGAAACAACTAAAATTAAAATGAAGAAAGCTCTAGGATCCTGCTGGGAATGTAAATATACAGTGACAAGAGCAAGCAGTGTGCTTGTTTGAAAACTAAGACACCTGGCCCACAAGACAGAGTCCACATTCAATTTGGAGACAGGTGCCAGGAACCTGAAGATCAAGAGGCAAAGGGGATTTAGGGCAAGATAAGTGCCTACAATTAAACTAACCTCTTCATTAAAGAGCTCACCCAGATATGTTTTAGTTCAATGACTGTGGATCTAGACAATCAATACTCATGTAAAGCAGAAGCCAAAACACTGCAGATCACTCTGTGATTTGGGGCTTACAGTGGAATGTTGTGATACATATTTCTGGGACCATTAATTTACCTTAAAAAGTAGCTGGGACGAAGCTGTGTTTTTCTTCTGATGACCCTTTGAAACTGTGAGCAGGAGACATGAAAGTTAGGGCTGTGTCACCCCATTCTGAGGAGGCTGACTGCAGAGTGCCAGTCTGCACAGCTGTACACGCTGGGAGCTCTAGCTCCACTCCAGGGGGGCAAGCTCAGTACAGCCTACCTGGCCCACCGATTACAATGGAAACCTCTGGATGGCACACAGAAAGCAACAATCTGGGGCTCTGGAAAAGCAAACAAAAGCAGGCAGAGTAAAAGGAAGCCAAGTCTGGAGAGGTGACCCCCAAGGGGTGAAGTCTCCCATTTTATTTTTTTATCTCTTCTTGGCCTTTGCCCAGAGGGTGAGTCTCTCTCAGAGCTGAACCGTGGAGCAGCGGGCCGAACAGCTAAGACCCCACAAAGATGTGGGTTTACCCCGAAGCTGTGAGTGAGTGAGATGAACCCAAAGCAGCATAACGGAGGCTTGGAAAAATGAACTAAGATTCAAACCAATGCCTCTGACTACCCCAAGTGTCACACGCATGGCACAGACCCAAAGCAGCAAAGACTTGAAAACTGAACTGAGGCATGCAGAGGGAGCCTAGTAAGGTTGACAGCCTGCTAAAAAACTCAGCATCTTCCAGTGGAATACAGTAAGACCCAAAGTCTGTATGAAATAATGTTCAGAACGTCCAGGGTGCAGAAAAATGATTCAACATACAAAGAACAAGGTAAAGGTGACGAATTTTCAAGGAAAAACGCAACAGATGCTGACCCCAAGATGACCCTGATGTTGGAATTTTCCAAGACAAGAAAGCAGCTAAGCTTCATGAGGTAAAAGTACACACACTTGAATGGAAAAATGAAATTCTTACTAGATAAACAAAAACTATGAAAAAGAACTGGTAATTTCCCAATTGAAGAACATACAATACCTGAAAGAAAGAAAGTTTGCTCAGTGGGTTAAACAGCAAAGCAGAGATGATGAGGGAAAGAGTCAGAGGCCTTGAAGATAAAGCAATACAAATGATCAAATATGAGAAACAGAGAAACGCTTGGAAAAACTTGTGAGCCAACAGTAAAGGGTCTAACATATGTGCTGCTGGAGCCCCAGAAGGAGAGGGGAAAGAGGCTGGGGCAAAAAAGTCTTTGAAAAAAGATGGCCAAAAATTTCTAAAATTTGGTGAATGTCATAAATTTTCAGATTTGAGGAGTCCAGGAAATCCTGACAGGTTAAACTCAAAATAAAAGATACATCATAGTCCAACAGCTAAAAAGCAAAGATAAGGAAAAACCCTGAAAACAACTAGAGAATAATTACACATAAAGCCAAAAAGTCATCAAATTTATTAAAATCAAATAAGAAAAAATAGTCACATAACCCAAAAGAAGGCAGAAATGGGAACAAAGAAAAATTTAAAAAAATACAAATGGCCAAACAGAAAACAAATAATAAAACAGTAGACTTAAAACCGTTATTTAATATATATATATAAACATATATGTTAAAGTTTAAACATATCAATTAAAGACACTGATGGTGAGACTGGACAACTAAAATGAGACCCAATACTATGCTGTCTGAAAAAAAAAACCCACAAAAAATAAACATATAGATGGGTTAAAGTAAAAAGACAGAAAGTGATGTACCAGGCAAATAATAAGCAAAAGAAAGCCTGAGTGGCTACGTTATATATCATACAAAGCAGACTTCAGAACAATGAACATTACCTGGGGTAAAAAAGAGTATTACATAATAAGAGTGAATTCATTAAGAAAACATAATACTCCTTAATGTGTATCTACCTAGCAACAGAGCTTCTAAATCTATTAAACAAAAGTGGACCGATGTAAAAAGAGAAACAGACACAGCTACCGTTACGGAGAATTTAAGTCTTTTCCCAACAATTAACAGAACAAATGGACAAATAATTAGTAAGAATATAGAAGACCTGAATAACATTATCAACCAAGTTGACTTAAATAATATTTATAAAATACTCTATTCAACAACAACAGAACACATTCTTTTTAAATACACACAGAACATTCAACAACACAGACCATATTCTGGGCCGGAAAAAAAAAAAAATTCTGACAAAATTGAAATCATACAAAGCATATTCTCTGACTATAATGAAATTAAACAAGAAATCAATAACCAAAAGATATTTGGATAATCCCCAAGTATTTGGAAATTAAATAACATGTTTGTAAACAATTCACTGGTCAAAGAAGTTACAAAGGAATTTAGAAAATATTCTGATCTGAATGATATGTTATAAAAACACAATAGATCAGAATTCGTAGGATGCAGTGCTTAGAGAGAAATTTAAATTTACATTTATACGCAATTAACTATGTTCAATGATCTAAGATTCAAGTTGATAAAACTAGAAAAAGAGAAATTAAATAAATCCAAAGTAGGCAGAGAAAGGAAATAATAATAAAGAGCAGAAATCAATGAAATTGTGAAAAGTTTTTAAAATGTTAAATGTAAATTTGGTGCTATAAAAGACCAACAAATTGGACAAAGAGCTAGGCAGGTGGACTCCAAGAAGGCCAGCAATGACCCTCACCTCCTGCTCGTAACACCCTTGTGTAAACTCCCTCTCTGTGAATGTGAGTGAAACCTGTGGTTTGCTTCTAACCAACAGAATGTGGAATGTGTTGCCAGGCCGCGTGAGGCTGTGGCCTCCGGCTCTGGGCTGACTCTCGATTACCTTCTCAGTTCACACACTTTGACGAAGCAGCTCCCAAGTGGGAAGGAATTAGGGGTGGCCTGTGAATCCTGCCGACACCACGTGGTTTCGGAAGCAGATCCTTCATCGGTCTAGAATTCAAATGAGACCCTTGCCTCTGCCCCAGATACGTCTGCAGCCCTGTTGGGGCCGTGGAACAGAGGACCAGCTAAGTCATGACCAAACTCCCCAATTCTGACCCACAGAAACCTTCCTACAATACACATTTTGCTATTTGAAAGTCACTAAGTTTGCAGTAACTTATTATACAACGATAGATAATTGATGTAAGAGTGAAGACACAAATTATGATAACAGGCATGAAAGTGGGGACACTACCACAAGATACTACAGCCCATTCAATGATAATAAAGGAACATCATGAACAACTTTATGCTTCTGTAATTGGCACCTTGGATGAAATGGACAAATTCCTTCAGACAAAACGTCAAAGCTCACTCAAGAAGATAACCTAGGGAGGACCTTCAAGATGGCGGAATAGTAAAGACGCAGAGATCACCTTCCTCCCCACAAACACATCAGAAATATATCTACACGTGGAACAGCTCCTACAGAACACCTACTGAACGCTGGCAGAAGACCTCAGACCTCCCAAAAGGCAAGAAACCCCCCACGTACCTGGGTAGGGCAAAAGAAAAAAAAAAGAATAAACAGAGACAAAAGAATAGGGATGGGACCTGCACCAGTGGGAGGGAGCCGTGAAGGAGGATAGGTTTCCACACACTAGGAGCCCCTTCATGGGCGGACACTGCGGGAGGCGGAGGGGGAAGCTTCGGAGCCGCGGAGGAGAGCACAGCCACAGGGGTGCGGAGGGCAAAGCGGGGAGATTCCCGCACAGAGGATCAGGGCCGACCGGCACTCACCAGGCCGAGAGGCTTGTCTGCTCCCCCGCCGGGGTGGGCGGGGCTGGGAGCTGAGGCTCGGGCTTCGGTCGGAGCGCAGGGAGAGGACTGGGGTTGGCGGCGTGAACACAGCCTGCAGGGGGCCAGTGCACCACGGCTGGCCGGGAGGGAGTCCGGGGAGAAGTCTGGAGCTGTCGAAGAGGCAAGAGGCTTTTTCTTCCCTCTTTGTTTCCTGGTGCGCGAGGAGAGGGGATTCAGAGCGCTGCTTGAAGGAGCTCCAGAGACGGGCGCGAGCCGCGGGCGGACCCCAGAGACGGGCAGGAGACGCTAAGGCTGCTGCTGCCGCCACCAAGAAGCCTGTGTGCGAGCACAGGTCACCATCCACACCCCCTTATGGGGAGCCTGTGCAGCCCGCCACCGCCAGGGTCCCGGGATCCAGGGACAACTCCCCCGGGAGAACTCACCGCGCCTCAGGCTGGTGCAACGTCACGCCGGCCTCTGCCGCCGCAGGCCCGCCCCGCACTCCGCGCCCCTCCCTCCCCCCCGGCCTGAGTGAGCCAGAGCCCCCGAATCAGCGGCTCCTTTAACCCCGTCCTGTCTGAGCGAAGAACAGACGCCTTCAGGCAACCTACACACAGAGGCGGGGCCAAATCCAAAGCTGAGCCCCGGGAGCTGTGCAAACAAGGAAGAGAAAGGGAAATCTCTCCCAGCAGCCTCAGAAGCAGCGGATTAAAGCTCCACCATCAACTTGATGTACCTGCATCTGTGGAATACCTGAATACACAACGAATCATCCCAAAATTGAGGCAGCAGACTTTGGGAGCAACTGTAGACTTGGGGTTTGGTTTCTGCATCTAATTTATTTCTGGTTTTATATTTATCTTAGTTTAGTATTTAGAGTTTATTATCATTGGTAGATTTGTTTATTGATTTGGTTGCCCTCTTCCTTTTTATATATATATATTTTTTCCTTTTTCCCTTTTTATGAGTGTGTATGTGTATGCTTCTTTTTGTGATTTTTGTCTGTATAGCTTTGCTTTTACCATATGTCCTAGGGTTCTGTCTGTCCGTTTTTTTTTTTTTGAAGTATAGTTTTTAGTGCTTGTTATCATCGGTGAATTTGTTATTTGATTTGGTTGCTCTCTTCTGTTTTAAAAAATTTTTAATGGTTTAAAAATTTTTTATTTTAATAACTTTGTTTTACTTTCTTCCTCCCTCCCTCCCTCCCTCTCTCCCTCTCTCTCTTTTTTTCTCCCTTTTCTTCTGAGCCGTGTGGCTGACAGGGTCTTGGTGCTCTGGCCAGGTGTCAGGCCTGTGCCTCTGAGATGGGAGAGCTGAGCTCTGGACATTGGTCAACCAGAGACCTCCCACCTCCACAGAATATCAAACGGTGAAAGCTCTCCCAGATATCTCCATCTTACCACTAAGACCCAGCTCCACTCAACAACCAGCAGGTTACAGTGCTGGACACCCTATGCCAAACAACTAGCAAGACAGGAACACAACCCCACCCATTAGCACAGAGGCTGCCTAAAATCATAATAAGGCCACAGACACCCCAAAACACACCACCGGATGTGGTCCTGCCCACCAGAAAGACAAGATCCAGCCTCATCCACCAGAACACAGGCACCAGTCCCCTCCACCAGGAAGCCTACACAACCCACTGAACCAACCTTAGCCACTGGGGGCAGACACCAAAAACAACGGGAACTACAAACCTGCAGCCTGTGTAAAGGAGACCGCAAACACACAGCTTTTCATTAAGCGAAATGAAAAGACAGAGAAACACACAGCAGATGAAGGAGCAAGGTAAAAACCCACCAGACCAAACAAATGAAGAGGAAATAGGCAGTCTACCTGAAAAATAATTCAAAGTAATGACAGTGAAGATGATCCAAAATCTTGGAAATAGAATGGAGAAAATACAAGAAACGTTTAACGAGGACCTAAAAGAACTAAAGAGCAAACAAACAATGATGAATAACACAAAAAATGAAATTAAATATTCTCTAGAAGGAATCAATAGCAGAATAACTGAGACAGAAGAACGGATAAGTGACCTGGAAGATAAAACAGAGGAAATAACTATCGCAGAGCAGAATAAAGAAAGAAGAATGAAAAGAATTGAGGACAGTCTCAGAGACCTCTGGGACAACATTAAATGCACCAATATTCGAATTATAGGGGATCCCAGAAGAAGAAGAGAAAAAGAAAGGGACTGAGAAAATATTTGAAGAGATTATAGTTGAAAACTTCCCTAATATGGGAAAGGACATAGTCAATCAAGTCCAGGAAGCGCAGAGAGTCCTATACAGGATAAATCCAAGGAAAAACACACCAAGACACATATTAATCAAACTATCAAAAACTAAATACACAGAAAAAATAATAAAAGCAGCAAGGGGAAAACAACAAATAACATAAAGGGAATCCCCATAAGGTTAACAGCTGACCTTTCAGCAGAAACTCTGCAAGCCAGAATGCAGTGGCAGGACATATTTAAAGTGATGAAAGGGAAGCACCTACAACCAAGATTACTCTACTCAGCAAGGATCTCATTCAGATTCGATGGAGAAATTAAAAACCTCACAGACAAGCAAAAGCTAAGAGATTTCAGCACTACCAAACCAGCTTTACAACAAATGCTAAAGGATCCTCTCTAGGCCTGAAACACAAAAGAAGGAAAAGACCTACAATAACAAACCCAAAACAATTAAGAAAATGGGAATAGGAACATACATATCGATAATTAACTTAAATGTAAATGGATTAAATGCTCCAACCAAAAGACATAAACTGGCTGAGTGGATACAAAAACAACACCCGTATATATGCTGTCTATAAGAGACCCACTTCAGACCTAGGGACACATACAGACTGAAAGTGAGGGGATGGAAAAAGGTATGCCACGGAAATGGAAATCAAAAGAAAGCTGGAGTAGCAATTCTCCTACCAGACAAAATAGACTTTAAAATAAATACTATTACAAGAGACAAAGAAGGACACTATATAATGATAAAGGGATCAAGCCGAAGAAGATATAACAATTGTAAATATTTATGCACGCAACAAAGGAGCACCTCAGTACATAAGGCAAATACTAACAGCAACAAAAGGGGAAATTGACAGTAATACAATCATAGTAGGGGACTTTTAACACCTCACTTTCACCAATGGACAGATCATCCAAAATGAAAATAAATAAGGAATCACAAGCTTTAAATGATACATTAAACAAGATGGACTTAACTGATATTTACAGGACGTTCCATGTGAAAACAACAGAATGCATTTTCTTCTCAAGTGCTCATAGAACATTTTCCAGGATAGATCATATCTTGGGTCACAAATCAAGCCTTGGTAAATTTAAGAAAACTGAAATTATATCAAGTATCTTTTCTGACCACAACGCTATGAGACTAGATATCAATTACAGGAAAAAACCTTTAAAAATACAAACAAGTGGAGGCTAAACAGTACACTACTAAATAACCAAGAGATCACTGAGGAAATCAAAGAGGAAATCAAAAAATACCTAGAAACAAATGACAATGAAAACACGACGACCCAAAACCTATGGGATGCAGCAAAAGCAATTCTAAGAGGGAGTTTTATAGCAATACAATCCTACCTCAAGAAACAACAAAAAATCTCAAATAAACAATATAACCTTACACATAAAGCAATTAGAAAAAGAACACAACCCCCCCACAAAGTTAGCAGAAGGAAAGAAATAATAAAGATCAGATCAGAAATAAATGAAAAAGCAATGAAGGAAACAATAGTAAAGATCAATAAAACTAAAAGCTGGTTCTTTGAGAAGATAAACAAAATTGATAAATCATTAGCCAGACACATCAAGAAAAAAAGGGAGAAGACTCATATCAATAGAATTAGAAATGAAAAAGGAGAAGTAACAACTGACACTGTAGAGATACAAAGGATCATGAGAGATTACTACAAGCAACTCTATGCCAATAAAATTGACAACCTGGAAGAAATGGACACATTCTAAGAAAAGCAGAACCTTCCAAGACTGAACAAGGACAAATAGAAAATATAAACAGACCAATCACAAGCACTGAAATTGAAACTGTGATTAAAAATTTTCTAGCAAACAAAAGCCCAGGACCAGATGGCTTCACAGGCAAATTCTATCAAACATTTAGAGAAGAGCTAACACCTATCCTTCTCAAACTCTTCCAAAATACAGCAGAGGGAGAAACACTCCCAAATTCATTCTACGAGGCCACCATCACCCTGATACCAAAACCAGACAAAGATGTCACAAAGAAAGAAAACTACAGGCCAATATCACTGATGAACATAGATGCAAAAATCCTCAACAAAATACTAGGAAACAGAATCCAAAAGCACATTAAAAAGATCATACACCATGATCAAGTGGGGTTTATCCCAGGAATGCAAGGATTCTTCAATATATGCGAGTCAATCAACGTGATACCCCGTATTAACAAACTGAAGGAGAAAAACCATATAATCATCTCAATAGATGCAAAAAAAGCTTTTGACAAAATTCAACACCCAGTTATGATAAAAACTCTCCAGAAAGTTGGCATAGAGGGAACTTACCTCAACATAATAAAGGCCATATATGACAAACTCACAGCCAACATCGTTCTCAATGGTGAAAAACTGAAATCATTTCCTCGAAGATCAGGAACAGGAAAAAGGCTGTCCACTCTCACCACTATTATTCAACATAGTTTTGGAAGTTTTAGCCAAAGCAATCAGAGAAGAAAAAGACATAAACGGAATCCAAATTGGAAAAGAAGAAGTAAAGTTGTCACTGTTTGCAGAAGGCATGATACTATACATAGAGAATCCTAAAGATGCTACCAGGAAACTACTAGAGCTAATCAATGAATTTGGTAAAGTAGCAGGATACAAAATTAATGCACAGAAATCTCTTGCATTCCTATACAGTGATGATGAAAAATCTGAAAGAGTAATTAAGGAAACACTCTCATTTACCATTGCAACAAAAAGAATAAAATACCTACAAATAAACCTATCAAGGAGACAAATGACTTGTATGCAGAGAACTATAAGACACTGATGAAAGAAATTAAAGAGGATAGAAACAAATGGAGAGATATACCATATTCTTGGATTGAAGAATCAACATTGTGAAAATGACTATACTACCCAAAGCAAACTACAGATTCAGTGCAATCCCTATCAAACTACCAATGGCATTTTTCACAGAACTAGAACAAAAAATTTCAAAATTTGTATGGAAACACAAAAGACCCCGAATAGCCAAAGCAATCTTGAGAAAGAAAAATGGAGCTGGAGGAGTCACGCTCCTGGACTTCAGACTATACTACAAAGCTGCAGTAATGAAGACAGTATGGTACTGGCACAAAAAGAGAAATATAGATCAATGGAACAGGATAGAAAGCCCAGAGATAAACCCACGCACATACGGTCACCTTATCTTTGATAAAGGAGGCAAGAATATATAATGGAGAAAAGACAGCTTCTTCAATAAGTGGTGCTGGGAAAACTGGACAGCTACATGTAAAAGAATGAAATTAGAATACTCCCTAACACCATACACAAAAATAAGCTCAAAATGGATGAAAGACCTAGATGTAAGGCCAGACACAATAAAACTCTTAGAGGAAAACATAAGCAGAACACTCTATGACATAAATCACAGCAAGATCCTTTTTGACCCACCTTCTAGAGGAATGGAAATAAAAACAAAAATAAACAAATGGGACCTAATGAAACTTCAAAGCTTTTGCATAGCAAATGAAACCATAAACAAGATGAAAAGACAACCCTCAGAATGGGAGAAAATATTTGCAAATGAAGCAACTGACAAAGGATTAATCTCCAAAATTTACAAGCAGCTCATGCAGCTCAATATCAAAAAAACAAACTACCCAATCCAAAAATGGGCAGAAGACCTAAACAGACACTTCCCCGAATAAGATATACAGATTGCCAAGAAACACATGAAAGGATGCTCAACATCACTAATCATTAGAGAAATAAAAATCAAAACTACAATGAGCTATATCACCTCACACCAGTCAGAATGGCCATCATCAAAAAGTGTACAAACAATAAATGCTGGACAGGGCTTGCAGAAAAGGGAACCCTCTTGCACTGTTGTTGGGAATGTAAATTGATACAGCCAGTATGGAGAACAGTATGGAGGTTCCTTAAAAAACTAAAAATAGAATTACCATATGACCCAGCAATCCCACTACTGGTCATATACCCAGAGAAAACCATAATTCCAAAAGACACATGCACCCCAATGTTCAATGCAGCACTATTTACAATAGCCAGGACATGGAAGAAACCTAAATGTCCGTCGACAGATGAATGGATAAAGAAGATGTGGCACAGATATACAATGGAATATTACTCAGCCATAAAAAGAAATGAAATTGAGTTATCTGTAGTGAGGTGGATGGACCTAGAGTCTGTCATATAGAATGAAATAAGTCAGAAAGAGAAAAACAAATACCGTATCCTAACACACTTATATGGAATGTAAAAAAAAAAAGTGGTTCTGATGAACCTAGAGGCAGGACAGGAATAAAGATGCAGACATAGGGAATGGACTTGAGGACACGGGGAGGGGGAAGGATCAGCTGGGACAAAGTGCGAGAGTGTCATGGACATACATATACTACAAAATGTAAAATAGATAGCTAGTGGGAAGCAGCCGCATAGCACAGGGAGATCAGCTCAGTGCTTTGTGACCACCTAGAGGGGTGGGATAGGGAGGGTGGGAGGGAGGTGCAAGAGGGAGGGGATATGGGGATATATGTATACATATAGCTGATTCACTTTGTTATAAAGCAGAAACTAAGACACCATCGTAAAGCAATTATACTCCCAAAGATGTTAAAAATAAAAAAGAAGAAAACCTAACAGTTGTGTGTGTGTGTGTGTGTGTGTGTGTGTGTAGAGATGAACTCTCTTACATGCTTGCTTGCCCTCTCTCCACCCCTTCTCTCTCTCTCCCACCTCCCTTTTTTTTTAAAGAAATTAAATTTGTAGTTAAAGACGTACCCCAAAAGATGGCTCCATGCCCAAATGTGTTTTCACTCAGGAATTTTACCAAACATTTAAAAAAATCATAATACTAATTCTACAGAAACTCCCCAGAGAAATGAAGAGAAGGAAACAGTTCCCTACATGTTTTATGAATATAGCATTACCTTGATACAGAAGCAGACAAAATCATCATAAGAAAACTGCAGGCTAGATAACTGGAGTACTGTACAAAAGACTAATATGTCACGACTTAGTGGAGTTTGTGCTGGGAATGGCAAGGCTCATTCAACATTCAAAAATCAATCCATATGAGTCAGCATTTCAACAGATCAAATGACAGAAAACATATAATCATCTCAACTGATGCAGACAAAAACCACTTGACAAACTTCAACATCAGTTCATAATAAATACTCTCAGCAAACTAATAATAGAAGGGAATTTTCTTAATTTGCTAAAGGGTATCTATTTAAAAACCTATAGCTAGTATCATACTTCCTGGTGAAAGACTGAATACTGCCTCAATAAGGAGGACAAAGCACCGATGCCATTCACCATCACGCAGGGGAGCCTGGAGTGAGGAGGAGATACAATAAGGCAAGAATTTAAAAAGTCCTACAAAGAAGGAACAAAACTGTCTCTATTCACAGGTAACAGGATTAACTATTCCTGAAAAGTGTCAAGGAATCTACAAAACAGATACTAGGAATTTCCTTAAGGGCTGGGGAGTGACACCTGCATACAGCACCATTTCACAGAAACCCGTGATTAATTCTATCTGTGAGAGGCCGAGCTTTCCCCACCCCCTTTCCTTTGGAAGATTCTAGGGAGTGGCTATTTCCTTTCCATAATCAGCAACTATCTTTAGTTGCTTCTGTAATTAATTTTATTCTTCCCTGGATTAGTATTCAGACTTATAACTTATCCTCATCTATCTCCCCTTCCTCAGCCCCAAGGAAAGGGTTTTTTTTTTTTTTTTTTTTTTTTATTGTTAGCACCTATAGGAAAGAAAAAAAGGCAAGGTTTATCCTACTTTCTTCTTTCAATTAGATCCCGTAGAGAAAACCAAAGGTTACATAGTTGTAATAATAAATCCTGGACTAGAGAGGGTCATCTAGATTCAAGGGGACGTAGGAAATCACACTATCCCTGCCCTTTTATCACAAAGTACACCTCACCCCGGGTGAAGAGCAGGTATGCGACAGGGCTGGGAGGGACTCTGCAGGGACTGGTGCTGCTGAGGGGTGGCTCGGGGCAGGGGTGCTGCAAGGACAGGGGCGCTGCGAGGACAGGGGCAGGAGGTCCAAGGAGCCCGAGTGCGAGGTAACAGGACTTGGAACTGGGGAAGGCTTGGGCTCTCGCTCGCTCAGCTCCACAAGGAGGGAAGCTGGGGCATTGTAAGCGCTCCAGGCAACAAAAAGACCTACGGAGAACATCCTTCCAGGTGGGGCTGGAGAGGGGGTGAGGGTCCAGTATACACAGATGGTCAATAAAGGAAACCTTGGAGTCTGTGAATACGTATTTCTAAATAGTGCAAACAGTGGGAATATCTGGCGATGCCATGATCCCCTCCAGAGCCACTGGATGTGAGAAGCGGCATCATTTCCTACTGGTCACCTACCGTCTGTTACGAACATGCTGTTACCTTCAAAGGACCCCATCTTAATAAGGAGGGGGATTCTTTAGCTTTTCCATCTATTCTCATCCGCGTGACTGTCGTCTTCAGATTATAAAGGCACAATTAACAAGAGATAGACTCCAGGCTCCAAATTTTCCCCCCAAATCACTGGCTTTGATCCTTGGAGCCTATACACCTGTCACCACACTTTTAAAGAAACACAAACAAGGGTGGTGGGGGGGACACGACGGTTGTGTCTGCTCCTATCTTAAAGGCTGGACGAGACGTCTGCTAGGATGTTAATGCAAATCAGACCAATATTTATGGAAATCCCCGCGTATACTTTTCGCAGTTTCCCTAACTCTAGCTTTAAACACGCTAGAACTTCATCAAAGATCTAAACCCATAGGAAGCTTATACCATGGCTACTGCCTCAAAATGAATCAAAAGAAACGCGATTACATTAAATTTTTTCATTTCTATTACTTAGTTGCCCTGATATGCTGAATACACTGTGACAGTGTTTGCTCTCCCCTGTCCCACAGAGGGTCCAGTAAGATGCCAACGCCGTGGCCCAGAGGTCTTGAAAGTCTCCTCGATGTCACAGGTACAAAAAGACTAAAGGTTTCATTTTAGAGGCTGAAGAAAAGGTGTTAAGATGAGATTTTTTTAGCTTGAAAATTTCCAGCATTGTTCTCTTTGAAGTTAAATTCCCACTGTCTCACTTATTTCCTCAGCATCACACACAAAACAATCACTTACCAACCAAGACAACGAGTCTGTAGTTCTCATTCATCTGCCGTCGATAGGGTGTCACCTCCTCATAAGTGGGCACATCGGCTGTGTCGTACTGGTCACTCTTCTTGCACTCATACATGGATTTATTTGTTTTCTTATCTTTTCTACTAAGACGGAAACTTCTTCTAAAACCAGCTGCAAATACAAAAAACTATTTTTAGCAATTAGAACTAAAAAAAGAGACCCCACCACAATACAGAAAGAAAACACCCTCAAAGTTGGGCTGGATTTTATTCACCATAATATCATTACAAGTGCACTTAGTAATAAAGGTAAATAGATGTTCCACTATTTCATGAAAACAACTGTTAAGAGAATCATCTAACATTTAATTATATAGTTATAATATCATAAATTTTATTTGGTTCCAAATCATAAAGAATTCTCTTCCGAAATCAGGAACCAAAATAACTACGTGATAAGACAAATTAAGGAGGTCAGGCGTCATAAAGAAAATTTTTCACAGACTGACTGATGAACACATTTGATAAGAAAAAGTTAAAAGCACTAAAATCACTTGAAATATAAATGCTGAATATTCCCACTCAGAAGTACTAGAATCTTTTATGCTATATTCTGAGCACAGCCTAACAGCATACCTGTGCCACAGACAGCATCTATTGTTAAATAGAAAGAAAACTAAAGTTAGGGAGAGCACAGTGTCGAACAGGCCTCTGCACAGATCCGGCAGACAGAACCTGCCTGTCACTAAGAGCAAGTTACTTAACTGCTATGAGACCCCAGGGGGTGGAGCAAATGACCAAGCCCCAAGTTCTTCTTCTCCTACGGAAATTCTATGCTTTTATAATTTGAAGGCTACTGAAATTTGGAAATAAGTTTCAGAGCCACAAGTGTGCACTCTTATGAATAGACCATGTCATCTTTTATTAAACAGCTTTCCGAGTATTTAAATAAATTTCCTGTCTGCTTAAACGGTCCCCTCCAGCTCACCACTGTCACTTGAAATGTTGGCTTAGAAAAGCAGCTTTGCAAAAGTTCCTTTTCTCAGTCAACTCCCATTTCATTCTGCTTCTGCTTCATGTTGTTATATCATTCTGGTTTTATGCCTTTTCTAGAATAGTGATATTTACCATACACACCATTCAAGAATTCTTGGCCTAACCAACACTCTCAAAATACAGACTTTAAAGGGAGGGAAAAAAGCCTGCTTATTAAGATATGATACATATTCTCTATCAGCTCCGTAGTACAAAAAAAGACGCAAGTATAATTATAAAACATATAAAAATAGATTCTCTTTAAAAAGAATACTGATCAAATTTGACAAACAGAAAAAACTTTAATAAAGGTATTTTATAATAAAACATAATAATGTAACAACTGATCTGTGTGAATTTTAGGGTACATGAAAAGTAAATATTACTATTAGATTTAAAAATTAATAATATTCAAAATAAAGGCGATATGAAAAAACAATTATCAAATCACTACAAATGTCTGGCACAGAAATGGATCGAAGACGTAAATGCCTCACCCACAATGAACCCAAAAGTGAAAACCGGAAAGATTCCTGATCCACGAATCCCAGCTAAATCCTGAATTTCAGTGAAAGCGCTTTACCTAATGGAGTCTTTATGATTAGCTGAAGTTTTCACTTCCATCATAAACAATAATGAGATAGTGGGAGAAAGAGAGAAGAGAGCCAGATTTCTAATGTGAGATCTCGATGGACATCAAGGATGGAGGACCCTGGTCTACAGAATGGCTTGGGGATGCAAGTTGTACAGCGCTTGGTACAGAATAGGTGCTTGATCAAAGTAAAAAGTAAATTTTCGAAACAGAATTTTAAAAAGGCAACCCCCAAAACTCTACTATCATTCCTGTTTCATTTTCTTAACATAAATTTCAACAAAGGAAGCAGAACGCATTTGGTATTTTCACAAGAGAAATGTAAGAGGCAGACAAAAGGACAAAACACTGCATCCGTGAAGGCTCAGGGCTGGAAGCAGCCCTGGGGAGCATCGGAGCTGCTTGGCCCCTGCGCCCGGGCCAGCGCAGCAGGGATGTCACCACACGCGCCCACGCAACACGACACGGCCCTGACCTCGCTCACATGTCTTCCAGGTGGCCACGACCAGGCAAGTGGAATTCCCACAGGTTCTGAGGCTTGAGTACCTTGGCCCCATGCCTCATTTACAAAACAAAGGGAAAAGTCAGCCAGGTCCATACGGATCCAATCGGAGCTCCGCTCCCTGAGTGTTAAAGGCTCAGACTGGAGGGGGAAAGGCCTGGGTCACTGGCTTACTTACTAACTGGGTGACTTGCCAACTAAGGCTCATTTCTCAGCTTTAACATAAGGATACTGTCAACCCCTCACAGGGTTATTAAGGTTAAACTACCCATGTGAAGCATTCGCTCAGTGCCTAGCATATGGTAAATGCCTTACAGACTAGACAGAGACCAGTACCTGACTACGTCCCACCTAAACATGCTGTGTCCCCTGTGTTCCCACAGCACACGTCTAGCAAGAACGGGAAAAACAAATGAAGGGGCTTACATGTTTTTAATTGGGTAATGCTACGAAAGACACAAAATAGTAAAGCCAGATTTAAATATGATAAATATTAAAAGTACCTTATTAAAGTGGTAAGGCATTTTTAAAGAAATAAAACAAAGACTTAAGTGTACATTAACTATCCTTTCATTTTTTCTTAGATACTCTTTCTAGGGCGGTGCTGCTTCTGTTCCTATATTTAAATCTAGAGAGCATCCTTCCCTCCTGTCCTCCTTCCCCATGATCCCTCACTTCCTCAACACACATCTATATATGGTCCATACTGACACCACACATTTACACACACACATACGCATACATATGCACACATGCATATACACGTGTACATACACAAAAACAGAGTCAGAAAACAAGAAAAGAAAACTCCCCAACCCAGAACAACAGAGGATATGACAAAAGGTATGAAATCCAGAATACTTAACTTGCCTCTCAGAACAACAGAGGATATGACAAAAGGTATCCTCTCAGATAAAAGCAAAACCAAACCAGGTGGCCAGAGGTAATGGCACACTGGGCCTGCCTTTCAAGGCAGCAAAGAGACTGTAACTTTCAAACTTCAGTGACACAGTGAGTGACGCGTCAGCACACCTCGGTTAAGTCTAAGCCTAAAGGAGATCGACCTTTATGTCAGGAAAAGGGGTTAATAATTTCTGGCCTTCAGGCCTTAGGTGGTTCTCTTATTAAAAGGATGACCAAGAATGTGTACTTAAACTGAAAGCAAGCACAAGGTTCTTTCCGATAAATGTGAATAAATAACCCAGAACGTATTTACTTCTAGTTTGTTTTCTGTGTACAAGTCTTAGCAAAAGCTGGCTTTTAAAAAGAAGGAGCAGGAAAGCAGCAGTAACAAGGAATTTGGAGTAAGGGAAGAGTTTCGTACAAAATGTATTTTTCCTTATATCTCACATTTTTGTAATTTATAATTGGCTCAACATTTTTACGGACAGGCTTTTTCCAGGGCTCTTACCCACAGCTGCTAAAGATTTGTGTTTTTTAAGGAACAGCGTGTTTACTTTATTACAATAGGAAAGTGGCTTCACAGTGAGAATGCAGCTGCAGGTCAGCCCTTCATCACACAGAGACACTTCTTATCTAATATTTTCCAGCAGGAATAATTTACGATGACTTTTAACTTATCTAGTTGTATGGTTCTGTTTTAAAGTAAATTTACTTTTTTATTATAAAAGATGACATTTACGTTGCTTGTTATTTGCTCCTTATTTCAACAAGACAGCAATAAACATCCCTGTACATTCCTGTTACTCTATGTCACTGATGACTTTATTAGGGCAAATTGCAAGAAGCTTGACAGATCTTGTCCAAATGCTTCTCAGATTGGTTAATAACAGTGTACATTTCCAAGTACAACTGCCCCTATTACCATTCTTTCATTAAAGGACTTCTAACCATTTAAAAATCTGTAGTGATCTGACAAGTGAAAAACTGTGTATCATTTCATTTTAACTGATAGTAAAGTTGAACTCTCCTTCACGTTTATTACTCATTTGCATTTATTCCTTCTGTAAATTGCTGGTTAATACATGTTGATCATTTTTTGATTGGGGTCTTCATAAACATATATACACATACATGTATCTTTTAAGGTCACAGCCCTTGGCCCTATTTGTTGCAAAGACTTTTTAAGATTTTCAGTTTTCCTTTTCAAAGAAATTTTAAAGGTTTATGTATTTGAATCTGTGAACTTCTTTGGTTTGTCATTTCTTCCACTGCTTTTATGACTTTCCTACCCTTTAGTCTGATAAATACCCAAATTTTCTTAAATTAAAAAAAAATAGGTTACATAGCTTTCCACTTAATGTTTTAAATCCATCTGGAATTACTCAGCTGTGATTAGGAGATCAAGTTTGTGATGTGAGGCTGTAACTTTATAGTTTTCTAAGTAATTAACCAGTGGTCCCAGAAATACTTACTGAACAATCCTTTTCCTACTTTATATGAATACATACTTTGTACTGAAGCACCAGATAGTTAATTATGATGTCATGACCAGAAAAAGGTGATTCTTGGTCTAAGTTTAGATCATTCCCTTATTAGTAATATTAATACCAAAACAACAGAAGAAGTGGTGGTGCTAGTGGGTGTTTGTGGAGAACTTACTGGACGACAGACACCATCTGAAGCACTTACGTGCATTAGTTCATTTAAGTCTCACGGCAACGTACGAAGCAGGCATGACAATCTACAGGTTTAAGTAACTCTTCTTTTAGTGTCAGAAAAAGAAAACAATTGCCAAGGCCTTGGCTCAAATATTAAAAGATGAAAGAAAGTCAAGAACAAAGTTTGAAATGTTATTCCACACACATAGATGTATGAGAGAAAAACTGGTGAGCCTTCAGTGACTTTATGAAATAACAGGAAAAAATTATCAAAGAGAAGCAGCAGTTTAATTTAGGGATTAAAAATTATAAGCTCTTTTTCTGTTAGAAGATACTTTTCAAATATAACTAAATATATTTTTGATACTCCTCTGTATTTAAGATGATGTGTAAAATACAAAATATATAAAACAGTGTCACTGCCCTCAAAGAGTTCCTGATCTACTAGGGGAATCGAAATTATTCCAAATACTTGTAATTTAAGGGTTTTCACAACATAGGCTCAGGAGTAGAAACTAAGATTTTTTAGCAAGTACTTCTAATCTGATTCGACTTTGACATTTCTCTTAAGTAAAAGAAAAAAACTTAAACGCAGGCAGTTGTGATTCGGTTATTTTCAAAGCTACTTCACTAAATTTATTGATATAACACCATTCATCAAAAGGGTATTAAATTTAATGCTTACAATGTGAATTAAGACTCATTTGGTATTAAAATTAGCTTCAAATTGTAGATAAATATTATGCCTAACCATCCTATAATTTCAAATGTTAGTGATATTTTTAATAGTAAAAAAAAAAAACTTGAAGCATCCAAAACATACAAAGTATGGGAATGATTAATTATGAAAAACACCTTTTCAAAGAAATGGGGCTGAGGACACGGCTATATTTAAAATACATAACCAACAAGAATCTACTGTATAGGACAGGGAACGCTGGTCAATGTTCTGTAATATTCTAAATGGGAAAAGAACTTGAAAGGAACAGATACATGTATACGTATAACTGAATCACTTTGCTGTACACCTGAAACTAACACAACAATGTTAATCAACTATGCCCCGATATAGAATAAAATATTTTTAAAAAGCCTATACGGCACCATTAGAATTGCATTTGATATACTAATAAATGGAAAAAACTGGACATATATGACAGTCATAGTTATACTATGAGTTTTACCTTTACTAATATAAAAATTGGTATGGATACAGAAAAAAGTATAAAAGCAGACAATGATTGTATTAGGGAAAGAGGGCTGTAGGCAACTATTTTGTCCTATTTTTTTAAAGTTTCCATAATATTACGTAATTTTACAATTAAAAAAAAACACACACAAAAACACCAAACAAATGAAATCCGGTACTGGTAGTTGTATTTGTGTGGTTATACCAACATATGACAGAAAATACATTTTGACTGTGTCTCAGAGGCAGGTTCCAGTCTTCTGTATTTTGAAATGATTATGGTAATAGATCAAAGTTTTATATTCTTAAAGGTTAGAAATAGCCAATAAATTAAAATACTTAAAAAGCAATGAAAGTAAAAACAATGGAAAATTTTTTAAATGAGAATACAGTATAAACACTAAAGACCAAAGGTCAAGGTAAATAAATAGAGAGCCAGCAGTCTCACCTAAGAAGTGAAGATGATAAAAGAGAAGGAGTCTGGGTTTTGAAAACTTACAACTAAACTAATCAAATTGATAGGAAATTTTTTTTAAATCACAAATTGTTGTCATATTCTTTGGCTCCCATAAATAACTTCAGTGTAAATTTTTATAATTTAAATAGTTATCATTTTAATGATCTTACTTTTTCATAAAATTTTGACATTTTATTAAAAAAAAAATACACGATGGTCTTACGAATACACGATCATCTTACGGGCAGTCATCTCCATTAACACAAAAGGCACCCCCTCCCCCCACCGCCAGCAGAGCCAAGGTAACTCACCACCAACACCAAGAGCCTCAAAAATCACAGGTGTGAATGAGAGTGCGACCTGCCTTTCTGTTAACTACAAGAAAACAGATCCTATTGTGTGACCGCTTGGACTTTTCAAATGGCACAGTTTCCATCTCTGGTTACACTTCTGTAACCCATCTGATACAATAACATCAGATATTATGCATCCCCAATGTTTTTAAGAATATAAGCTCTTAAGATGTTAAATGCTACAGATGTTGGTAGACTGGGAAAGAAGAGTTTCAGTGAAAGCTGCCTGAATTATAACAGAGCAGTATCGGTCACAGGCACCTCAAAAATTAGAGATCTACAGAAGGGTCCACTCTAAACTTTCTGATTTTTTGAAGAAATACATTTATTTTAACACAATCAAGAAAAGTGCTTAGTTTCTTAAAAGAAGGTACAAATAAGCATTTAAATGATCTTTTTCTCACCTTAAATGTACTAAAATATGCTTTCCAAAAAAAAAATTGGGAGAACTGCCAAAAATGTTGGATGAAAGTTATTCTCTTAAAACAATGGATTAATTTGACCAAATATTGAATGAGTTCAATAGGCACCTTAACAAGGAAGAGGGACTCCCCTGGTGATGCAGTGGTTAAGAACCTGCCTGCCAATGCTAGTGACAAGGGTTTGAGCCCTGGTCTGGGTAGATCCCACATGCCGTGGAGCAACTAAGCCCACGTACCACAACTACTGAGCCCGCGCACTAGAGGCCGTGAGCCACAACTACTGAGCCCACGCGCCACAACTACTGAAGCCTGCGTGCCTAGAGCCCATGCTCCGCAACAAGAGAAGCCACCGCAATGAGAAGGCTGCGCACCGCAACGAAGAGTAGCCCCCGCCCGCCACAGTTAGAGAAAGCCCGCACACAGCAATGAAAACCCAACGCAGCCAAAAATAAATAAATAAAATAAATAAATAAATTTATCCAAAAAAAGGAAGAGAAAAATATTACTATGAATGAACTTTTAAAGAAGACTTAAAAAAAACTCACGTAGACACTAATAAAAACTAAGCAGCTGGGAATTATTATACAACAGGCTCCTGACAACAGAATGTTGAACATTTCCACTAAAATCAACATTTTGAATATAATGCCCATCTTGTTATAATGATATAAACATAAGGGACATGTAAAGACTATGTAGTAACATTAGCCTAAGACAAACTTACTGTTGAAGTGATGTTCCCATACTATGCCCATCATAAAATTATCCCAAAGACAAAGAAAGATAATTAAGAACATCTTAAAACAACAAACAAGCAGAAATCTTGGGAGGAAGTTTAAATTGAAAAGCAACGTGAACAGTAAACTATAAAAGTTACTGAGATGTGGAGTGGCTGGATTAGTCACCTTCTACATCCATCTTATAAAACAGTGTGGGGCGGTTGGGGGGGGGGGGAGAAACCTAAATGTTATCATGGATTATATTAACTAGCCATACATATGGTAATTTTGTATATAAAGGGGGAAATGGCTTTCAAACAAGGAAAATTCACCTCTGGAATGTCACAGACACAAAAGTTGCTTTCAGTATAAAGAAATGTTCAAATACCATAATTACCCTTGAATCTTTCAACTCAACTCCAGCTAAAAACAAAAATAGACACTCAAAGTACCGAATGAAATCATGGAAGCTAATATAAAATATCAATTTGCAATTTCCAAGAAAAAAAATTACCTAGGTCTTAAAAAGTTTTCCTGATACCATAAACAGTATTTTTAAAGCACAGCACAGCATTACCATTAAAAAAAATAGAAAAACCACATGAGAATTTAATCTTCCAGCCAGCTAATAAAGAAATGAGTTCTAACTTACTCTTTCGAAATTATGAGAAAATACAGTATGCACACATAAAAGTTAATATAAAAATATAATTCTGAAAGGGGTAAAATTGGATTTGAAATTTTAATGTATTTTTTTAAGTTGAGTCTATGCAACCTAAAATTCTCCAAGCAGAAATGGTTTCTTTCTGTCCGAGAAAGTATTTCCAAGTAGTATTCCAGACATGTCAAGATTACGCAGAGTTCTTTCTTGTTCAAGAAATAACCTGTACCACTTTTGAAAGAATGCTTCTAAATGTTCTCTTTGTATAAATTTTATTTTTTTGGAAAAAATACTAAGGCAGTAAATTTTGACATAGCTGTAGTTACCTACATAGCATTCGTTAATAAAATGACTGAATATTGGAACAAATGGGAATTTTTGCTAGATTTATAAAATAGGCAATATAACTAGAGGCTCACTGGTGTTTAAACACTGGACAAATAAGGGACAGGATTCGGAAGAAACACAGAAGTAGAGATGGATAAATAATAGCTTTTAAAAGAAATAACAGCAAACGGATGGTTTAGTTTTTATTGAACT